>NC_133289.1:3156538-3484079 GCF_005239225.2 Populus alba | reverse complement strand
GTATAGTACAAACCATTTATCTAGTTATTATTAAAACTCTTACGTACCATCCATTTAACAGTGTTCTCCATTACCATTACAAATCTCGTAAAGTTTCTTTCAGCATCCCTCTTTATTTTTCTAGTTGGAAAACACTTTTATAAGAATTTAAATTTTGTTATTCACATCAAGTTCTTAGGTATTTTTATATCATTTTGATATGTAAATATAACAAATAAAAAAAATTATTTTAATATATTTTTAAGTGAAAAACACTTTGAAAAAAAATTGATACCCGATATCAAATGGGCTCATCGTCTCTTGTGATTTTCTTACTTATTCTTGTGAGGTTAAAAAAATTGCGGATCCAAGCCTTCGCCTAGCTTGGGTGGGGTTTTTTAAATCAAAATAGATGTTGACCTAACCAAATCAAACCAAGATGATCTCAAAATATGTGTAAGATTTAGATGTGGTGAGGTGTGATTGAGTTTTTTTTATGGAACCATAAAAAAACAACAAAGAGTATTTATTTTTAGCTTTTTAGTGAGAAGTGGTTTGTGCTTTAAAAAAATTATATAAAAAAAACTCAATCATGCATAACCACATCTCAATCTCAAACCTACTCTAAGTTAACTTAAAGGAATTTATTTTTAATTTTTTTCTAAAATAAAAAGAATTCCATACAAATAAATTAAAATAATGTTATTTTAATAATTTTTTTAAACAAACTAAAATAACATCATTTTAAAATAAAATCGAATTAACATGAAGATCCATAAATTGACCCGGCCAACCTGCATCCCTGGCCGGGTCGATAACTAAGGCGGGAAGGGAAAGTCATACCGTATTAATGGCCGTTGGGGAAGTAGGCAGCATCAAAACTCTTTAATGCAATGCCTCCATTGCCAATTCAACTCAACTGCACCCATCAATGCCTCCATTGCTCTTCCTCCCTCCCTCTCTCTCTTTCAATCACTCCAAGAACAAAAATTCTAAAGCTGCTTTCACCAGTTTCTCGCCTCCCTTACTGATGACCTTCCATGCACTTTTAATGTCCCTTCACTATATACGAAGTTTCACACACATTGCAATCTTCCATGCTTAATGTATTTCCCTCCAAGCAACGCAAGTTGAATTCTCTGCTACCAGAATTTGGTGGGTCTTGATGACGTAAAGGAACTGAACATGCTTTTTTTACTTCTTTGTTTTATATTTAGTGGTTTTTTGAAAGTTTATAGTTGGGTGGATGAACTAACTCAGACGGACAAAACAAGGCTATAGTGTTTGATTTTTGTCATGTGCTAATTAAGAAGATAGAGAGGGGTTTAGGTATTTTGACCTCTTCTTTTGTTTTGTTCTTTCGTGTTGAATTATTGGTTGGTTTGAAAATCTTAGTAGAGGGATGAGAATTAGTTTTGGTTTTGGTGATAAGATCTACCAATAAAGATTTCATCGTTTCATGGCAAGGTGGCAACTTGGGAATTAGGATTTTATTTTTTCAAGGAAAGATTTGACAAGTTTGGAGTTGTAAGATCACAGTCCATATAAAGATCAAAGTTGGGTTGATTTTAGAATTTGGTATAGTTGATTAAATTTCAATATTGATACCCATTAGACCCTTTTTTTGACAGGGTTTGATCTTGTTGACTTGCTGTTGCGGGAAGAAGATGGTTGGAAGTATTAAGGCAGTGAATCATCATAACAATGGATGTGGTCTAGAAGAGAAGCTTGATGAGCTTCGAAGCCTTCTCGGCAAGGCTGACGGTGATCCATTGAGAATTGTTGGTGTTGGGGCAGGTGCTTGGGGAAGTGTTTTTGCAGCTTTGCTGCAGGATAGTTATGGTCAATTTCGAGAGAAGGTCCAAATCAGGATATGGAGAAGGCCTGGAAGAGCTGTTGATAGAGCCACGGCGGAACATCTCTTTGAAGTGATCAATTCGAGGGAGGATGTATTGAGGAGGTTGATCTGGCGATGTGCGTATTTGAAGTACGTTGAGGCCAGGCTTGGCGACCGGACTCTTTTTGCGGATGAGATTTTGAAAGATGGATTTTGCTTGAACATGATTGACACACCACTTTGTCCTTTGAAGGTTGTGACTAACTTGCAAGAGGCTGTTTGGGATGCTGATATTGTGGTAAATGGCTTGCCCTCCACGGAGACACGTGAGGTGTTCGAAGAGATCAGTCAATATTGGAAGGAGAGAATCACAGCACCTATCATCATCTCCTTGGCAAAGGGTATAGAAGCTGCGTTAAAACCTGTGCCTCGAATAATCACACCTACGCAAATGATTAACATAGCGAGTAAGCATTCTCTTATCTGACTCCCCAAGCACACACAACTGGATCAGAATGCTAAACACAAAATTTTAATTGCTTTCTTATTCATAATTACGAAAAGGCCAGATTTCCTCTACGTTTCTTTTGGTGTCTGTTCGACTCATGCTCAACCGAACAGTGACAATTTTGTTGTCAAACTATCGCCATCTCCTGGCTTTCGCTGTTAAGCACAAGTTCTATTCAAATGCAAGTGTCCCTCCCATCCATTTTTATGATATACAATTCCTCTATCATTTGATAATGATTATAATTCAAGTCCACATGGTATGAGATTTGAGTGATTTTCTGTGTTCTCCTGTCCACCCTGCATTTTCATCCTTGTCCGTCAATATTTTCTCCACTTCAGAAAACCTTTCCCCTCATTTATGTGGTTGATGCTTGGCAGCTGGAGTGCCATTGGAAAATATACTTTATCTTGGTGGACCAAATATTGCTTCAGAAATATACAACAAGGAATATGCTAATGCTCGAATATGTGGAGCTGACAAGTGGAGAAAGCCTCTTGCTAAGTTTTTGAGGCAGCCCCATTTCATTGTATGGGACAACAGTGACCTTGTCACTCATGAAGTCATGGGTGGCCTGAAGAATGTCTATGCCATTGGAGCAGGTGAGTTTTCACTTTCTTCTTTCTCAAAATTGTTTTTGAACAGCATTTCTATGCAACCAATATCTCTTTTAGATGCGTGGCCAGACCCCAGACGTTAACTAGTTCTTCCCTGGTCGCTATTTCTAGTTATCTAGGGTAGGAAAACACGATTAATGACGTGATTGTGTAATTTATTCTCTAAAGTAGTTGTAATTATAATTATTGTCTTTTTACAGAATGGCTTGGGACATTCCTCAATGTCACAGCATAACACTGCAATTCTACCAATAAATTCTATAATTGATGAATGCGCTGTATCAAGTGTGATATTACTGAAGCGTAGCTTGCAATCATAAATAATTCTGTAAAACAGAGCTGTAAAGAACTCTATAAGAAGCACGATGCGCTCTGTGAAATGGCATTAATTGTATTTATGTGCCTTTAAGGCATTGTTGAAGGCACTAGTTATTGATAATGTGCTTCTTTGAAATTTGGGTTATCAGAAACTGGGAGCTCAGGTCTTAATCCACATGACAGTGATGTATTGATTCAGCCATTGTGAATTGTTGTTGAGCATGAAGCCGAACACCATGCTGTATCGCTGCACATTATTACAAACAACAAGCAAAATGAACGATATATGCTTATAACATTTAATTTTTCCTTTGAATCTGCAAACTCACTTTTCCAATTTGATTTCTCTCAGGAATGGTAGCAGCCCTTACTAATGAAAGCGCTACCAGCAAGTCAGTCTACTTTGCACATTGTACATCAGAGATGATATTTATTACTCATCTACTGGCGGAAGAACCTGAGAAGCTTGCAGGGCCTTTGCTGGCGGACACATACGTAACGTTGTTAAAGGGTCGTAATGCATGGTATGGACAAATGTTAGCCAAAGGGGAAATAAGCCGGGATATGGGAGATAGCATCAGCGGGAAAGGAATGATTCAGGTACTGATGTTTATTTACAAACACTTTAACTTTAGAGATAACTTGAAGTGGTGGTTTTATCCGTGGCTCTATCAGTTAAATGTACAGCTACGAATGACCTTAGGTTAAAAATCGAAATCTATGCACTGGATGGTTTTTCTGAGCTAGGTCAGGATTGTTGTACTGATGCCATGGATTTGCTAGTAAAGGGACGCCAATATAACATCCCTAGCTTGATTTGAGAGATTTTCTTTTCTTTTCCTCAATCCCAAGCTAGCTGGGTACAGCAATTCCAAGTCCGTAATGATTTTCTCATTGCAGGGTGTTTCAGCAGTTGGAGCATTCTATGAACTCCTGAGTCAGTCAAGCTTGAGCGTGTTACACCCTGATGAAAAGAAGCCTGTTGCTCCCGTTGAGCTCTGTCCCATCTTAAAAACGTTGTATAAAGTACTGATAATAAGGTAATCTCATGCTGCATCACAACTATAAACTTGAACACAACAAGTTTGACAGGTTTTGAAAAATTTTCAGCTCACAAGGCCTGCAGAGATTGTATGTTTCAAGCCATGGTTGGCAGTCTCTTGAATCTTGCTTCCTCATTGTATTTATTTTACATGAATTCTGGATGATTGTAGAAAATCTCACTCCTGGACCAGAGCTGCTACATGTTTTGCCGATAAAAACCTTTTTCTACAATATCTTTTCTTCTTCTTCTTCTTCTTGTTTAGTTTAATCTCCCGCTTGTGGTTGATATTTGGATATTCAGGGAGCAATCATCACAAGCAATTCTGCAAGCGCTGAGGGACGAAACATTGAACGACCCCCGGGAACGCATTGAGATTGCACAAAGCCATGCTTTCTACAGGCCTTCTCTTCTTGGCCAGCCTTAGGTTACTTTGCGTTGCCAAAAAAAGTGATCATGAAGGAATCAATGAAAAACATGAAAGCAATTGTTGTATGAAGTTATGAACACTTTGGAGTAAAACACCCGCTGGTGTTATCATGTATTCTGCAATATTGTCTTATAATTGCGAAAGCTCAAAGCCTTCAATTATCGCCTAAGTGTTAATTTTTTTTACATCATGTATTCTGTAAAACTGCTAGTTACAGTTTATATTAAACTATTATTGTTATTATTTAATATTTATATTAAAAAAATTAATTCACCGCATAGGCCTAGGTAGCCAACCAGCTACATGTATAATAAACTATTCATAATTTCTTTTTTCTTCCCTTTCAATAATATTATTAAGTGTTAATAATAAATTCTTTTAAAAAGTTAAGATTTATTTAAAATATTAAACGGCTTTTAAAATCTTATAATATTTTAAAACTTGAATTAGTGTGGTGGTGGGTTGATCAAAGAACTAGCTAATCTATAGATTGAATAAAAATTAATATAAAAAAAACCTCAAATGACGTTATTAAAAATCAGAGTTAACTTATGTAATTTAGTTAAAAATTTATTTTTTAAAAGAAGTAATATTATTTTATTTTTTTAATAAAAAATATTTGTTTTTAGAGTTAAGATCAGATCGATTCTTTCAACTTGTAACTTGACTTTACCTCAAATCAATCCAATCAGGTTTTAAAATTATAAAATTTACTAATACGACTCAAGTGATTTTCCTTGAGAAAATAATCTCATGACAACAACATTGAAAAAAAAAAATGGTTTATCGGTTTGCCAATGAAACAAGACACGTCATCGATCGTTAAAGTCGTTCCAGCTGGTCAGTCATAAGTCTCCTAGGGCACAAACACAAGTCCAAAGAAAATGGCAGCTTCTGAGACAAAAACCAACCTCGAAGATGTCCTCAAACCCTTCTATCAAAGAGCTTCTGAAGCTGAGGTTTGATTTTCCAATTCACATCTGAAACAAAGTTCATGACTTTCTGAGTTTATGTTTGATTTTTCATGCGTCCACCATCTATTTTGCGTTGTTGTAGAGTTTACAGAGACTTTCTTGATGTGGGTTATATGTATCTGTCGGTGTCGATTTATAAAGTTATAGTCTTTTCTTTTGTTTTTAATCACGGGGTTTGAAAAGAATTGGAGAAGCTGAGCTCTTTAGTTCATAAAAATGTAAAGTTTGGGTTTTTTTTTTTTGGGTTTGACAGGTGGTGTTAGTGAGGAAGATGGGTTTCAAAATTTGGGTTTTGTTTGGACTGGATTTATCAACAGGAATTTGCTTTTTTTGAGTGATAGTTTGCACAAAAATGCAGTTTATTTTTTTTTTTCTTCTTCTTCTGTTTAATTGCTGTGAAATATAGGAGACAAGAAACAAAACCAAAATCTTGAATCCGTGTGTGTGTTCCATTGGCCCTGAAAATGGAAATTGAAGTCAACGTTATTTTGCTTACGAAGGTGTTGAGAAAGACTCAAAGATTCCAGGCCTGTGTTTTGTGTTGTGAATGCTGGCTTTTTGATGCTCCACGTGTAATAACTTCTGATTACTTTATGTGATCAAACGAAAACATATTTTGTTTTGTTAATGCTCTTCTTTTCATCGACCCAGGTAGACAAGCATGTTGTTTACATTGATCTAATTGAGATTTGATTAAATATGGCAGCGTTAACTATGAACGGATTAATTCCGATTAAAATAAAACTATGAACAGATTAAGGCAATTCTTAATGCTGAACCCTATTTTTTGTTTAATCGTAAGACATTCACTTCTCCACCATTGTATAGTTTGCTGCCTCTGATTGAAAGAGCGATTTTGTACCCAAATATCACTTTGATGACAAGCTTGGGGTTTTACTTAAGAGAGAATAAAATCAGAGTACCCAGTTAGCCAGGTTTTAGAAATGGTTCAAGAAATGAAGTATATAGGGTTATCACCTCTCAGCTGGTATGGGTTGGCAGCTTAGGATTATCTTCCATCACTCGCACCTTCCATTTGGAAAATAATGGACTACGTCAACTTTGGAACTTTATGAAAGCTGATTAGCATGCAGGCCAGGTGCTGAAAATGCAGTTCCCTGCGTGATATGGTTATTTTTTGGTTTGACCATTCTAATCTCTTGTTTCATTTATGTTCATCTTCTTTTTCCTTTTTTTGAACAAGAGTTCAAGGCCATTTATTTCTTTTCATCTAGTTCTGTATGATTTAACATTATGATGTGCTATCATCAACCTGTAGCTTTTCCTAAATGATCACTAATAACAAACACTCGCATTTATCCTTTACCATTTGCATCTTCTAACTTGCATTTGTGTGTATTAAAGGATCGGCTGTCAAGTTTGGAAGCTTCCGTTGCAAGTAATAGAGGTAAACCTAAGGCACACCACTTAACTTAAAGTGTGTGCTAGCTAAAAACCAAATTTCCTGCTTTACTAACAAAACCAGAAAACTCTCTTAGATGCTGGAAGCAAGGAACATTTGAAAACTATAAGTGAACTTCAGGCAAAGCTAGAAGGTGCAAATGCAGAGCTAGCTTTGGAACGAGAAAAGGTAACTCACATTTTTATATTGTCAGTTTTTCTTCTGAAATGAGCTACATTATCTACACCTTTGATTTTCAGGCTAAGAAGCTTGCTGTGGAAAATGGAAAGCTCCAGTATCGTGTTATTCATCTTGTCCATGCAATCAGGGAGGGTGATGCTAAGTTGGAGGGCCTAAAAGGTAAAATTCCAGAAGGGCTCCTTTGTCTTTGTTTACAGTTTCATTACACCCTTCTGGATTTTAAGTATTGATATTCATTTAATTTATGCACCAGCCTTTTTAACGTCATCTATTGTTACAACCCTCTTCATTTATGACCAATCCAGTTTTGACAACTGAGTGCTTAGACTCTTTTTTACCATGACTAGTAAGCTGTTCTATTCCTGGATGGAGCTGGTAAGGTGGGGTACTGGTAGTTCAGTGTTAGCTTAAGCTAGTTTACATATAGGGAGAGGCTATTGGCACAGCCTTTCTATTTTTTTTATGATCTAAATGAAAAAAAAATAGCCTTCCTCTCTTATTTTTCCCGAATTGATAGCAAGATTCTCTTTCTTCGCTAACATCTTCTCTCAGGCAGCCAACAAGATAATCCCCACCTGTCTTCTTGTTAACCAAAAAAAAAAAGTCAATCTCCTTGAAACATCTTTCCAAAAGACTTGAATTTTTCTGGATTTAGAAAATTACTCAAGCAAACACCATCTCCAACTGTACCACCAGCCACCACTCTCATCTTGCAGCTTATGATTTCTTTGTATCCAGATGCAATATCCCAAAATTAACACCATCTATTTGAAGACCCTAAAGAATAAAAAGAAAATCATTGTATTGAATGCTCATCATGAATTCAATGTAGGAGAGGGTGCCCTTTTTCTGGATGTGCAGAGAATGTATGCATTATACAACTCTGTTTTCTTTTACTTGAATGAGATTTTCGATACGGGGAAAGGGAGGGGGAGAGAAATTATCCAGGGAAAAAGAGGAGATTCTCTATGAGCAACACTGCTAAATAATACCGGGAGTTCCACATCCTTAAGACCATTCACAATTATTTATCAAGGAAAAAAACAAAGCAAAAGGTTTGTCTAGCTTGGCAAGCAGAAGAGGAGGAATAAGAAAGTGGAATGTACCGCCACTGGTAGGATTGGTGGAGCAACGAGCTTGATGTGTACAAGGTTTTAGGTTTCAAAAATTATTCGACATTTTCTGTACAAAAACTATAAAAAGCTGTCGATAGATAACCAGAAGTAATTTCCTCCCGCTTAATGTATGTTTATTTTGACATTACTCCATCAAATCATTTTGTTTTCTCCAGGTGGTTCAGAAGCAAGTGCAGAGGCTATCTCGAAATTGGAGAATTTACGATTATGAACTGAGAGAACGTGCTTTGCCATCGGATATCAGGATAGGATGGCAGCTTTGTGCTATCCCACAATCGGACAAGGTCTATGTGGATATCCAAAACTATAGATTGATACCTTTTAGTTTGTACTGAAAGTGATCCATCTGATTTTGCATGCATAGGGGATGCACGTTACAAGTTATTCTTGTGATTAACTTTCAGATTTTTGTTAAATAGCACTGTCAAATTTTCCTCATTCCAAAAGAAACAGAGAAGCTTGTTGCCTGTTGGTATTTGATATATATCTGGCTCGTGATTGCTTTGCTAAGTAAAAAGTTCTACGGGTAAACACTACCCTCGCTAAGAACACGTAGAAAATTCAGTATGCTTTAACTAAACAGTTTAAAGGGCCCATACAGATTGCAAATATGTAAAAATAAAAGCTCAAATAGCACTACATAAAACCATAAACTGGACCTGAGAAGAGGGAGACCCTCCATTCCATTTGTAAAATCTCACTTTTCCTTTTTCATGTATACAAGTCAATATCTCAAGTGGACATGTGTTGGGTCGTTACGGATATTGAGGTATACCTTTGGTCTATAATGCAGTAGCTTATACCAATGGAGCCATACAAACACGGTCAAACTTGAAACCTACAAAAATATGGACGAGTAGGCAAAGAGAAGAAGGATAATGATCTGTACGACTTAAATGCTCATCAATTCGCAAGACGCTCGGATATCAATTCAAGTAGCAACTCCTTCCGAAGCTTACTATATTTGGTTAGTTTAAGTCGGCCTGCAATAGTCCTCAGCATAGGTAAACGCAAGTCCCTCAAGTTGCTTATATCAGCAATCCCTGATGCCACAGCCTCATAACTGGAATCACAGATTGAGCAAGACTTCTCAACCGAAAGGTCATCGTTTCTTGCACCATCAATTGTGTCCACAAGCGAACTAGATAAATCCATATGAACAGATGAATCTTCAGTCCCCAAAAGGTGTGGAAAATTTACACATACCCTTTTCTTGTTCTGTGGCTCTGATAATGAATTCGGGGTATTATCAGTTGTTGCACCATGTTCTTTGGTTTCACCCTTGTCTGCCCGAACTGCTTTCTTTGTGATCTTTCCACTCAAAGACTTGTTTAAACTGGAATTTTGTGGGCCACCTCTGGATCGTTTCTTATTGCTTTCTGAAATAGAAGACGAGCTTGAATTAAGTATCAGTTTGGAGAAACCAGTTTCATGGAGAATTGGTGGATTTGACTTGATATTCCTCTTTCCCTTTTCTTTCTGTGGATTCGATAACAAATTCATGCTGGACCTTTCCTCATCAGCAGAAGTTTCAGTCATCTGAACTTCAACTAGCATAGGTTTTTCTTCATCAGGCTGCAGTTTGGCTGCATTTTTCCCTTCATGATCTTGCATCTCTAGAAGCGAAGTCAATGCACAATTTTCAGTGTCAGTCAGATCAGTTTCTCTCAACTTCACAATTAAAGGAGTTTTCATTTTGCCATTTGTCTTCTGAGGTGACTTCAATGAAACTATATCGTGAGCTGCAGCGATCTTTGATTCTTTCACACTTCGTTTTTGTGCTGCTTTTGGAGCAAACTCGCAAAATTTTTGCTCTATATCAGAGTTACTGCAATTAGCCTGTTTAAAAGTACCTAGTGCACAATCAGAATTGTTTTTCTTTGCATTGAGGCCAGCTGCACGTCTCAGAGCTTCTGCACTAACATTTTTTATAATAGCACCCGCAGGCTGCACAAAGGAAATTGTGCATGAGCAAAAGTAAGGGGCAGGGATGAATTGGAACTCAACATGTGACACTAACATCTATATGCAAAGTATCCATTGCTTCAGATGTGTGCAAACCATAGATTTTATGTGCAATGGCAGCATATTGATGCAAACTGTGAGAAAGAAAAACCTTGTACCTCATCTGTTCTTGGATTATTTCTTCTGCCTTCCAAATTTAAAGATGAACTCGAAGTTTTACTTTTGCCTACAGCTCTAGATTGGAGTTTTGTGGCTTCCTCATTTCCAATTACTCAGATTCGTTACCAAAATTTTCATCTCACTGGAGTGACTAACTGCATTCCTATTAGTACTAGGGCCAAAATCAATGATACTATCAGGCTGTTCATTGCAAGAGGAAAGAAAAAAAAAAAGTTACAATCACCTGTAAGAAGCTGGGGAGGAGAATAATCAAGACTCATCAGAAGCCCCCCGCCCCAACAAAAAAAAAAAACACATTGCATGTAAATCACCTGACCTACAGATATAACTCAGTTTGCTCAAGTTCTTAGCCAATCATGGCATGGAAGTGCTGTCTACGTCTACTACAAAATCTAAATAATGGTCGAAAACTAAGTGGATGTGCAACATACTGGTACCTTGACTATTTTTCCGAGATTTGTTTTCTTCGCCATAGGCTTCAAAGAACTTGAGATGACAACATCAGGTATAGATATAGAACTGTGTTCTTCAACTTCATTGGTTGCAGTTGAATCTGAATCACCAGGTTTTTCCTTGTAGGAGAGGACAACTGCATTTTCCAAAGTGTATATAGTGGAATTACTCCCACTATTTTCTGTAGGCTGTTCAGTATCAAAGAAAACAGATTACACATATGGATTAGCATTTATATAATATTTAACAGGAATCGACATAATAAGCTATGAGCATGTGTGCATCTGGATAAGTTCACAAATGGTGTTTTGGCTGAGGAGATATACAGAAGCAACTGCATGTTGGTATTAAGGTTCATGCAGGAATAATGAGTGAAATGAACAAGATAGGATCATGGGATTTGAAGCAGCAAATAACTAATCTCTGTTTTTCAATTTACAGTAAATCATGAAACCAGACCACAAATAATCTCTTGCAGACATAAACTCCTCTCCATGTCTGGTTCCAATTGTCATTTCCAAAATGTGTTCTTTTCCATTTAGACAAAAGTTTCTAGGTTACACTGCTGGAGATGTTACAATCTACAAGTTTCCAGAGAAAAATTAGAAAAATCCTTGTTAGAAATCCAAACTGAAACACTGAAAAAGTCATTCTTGAATGAGTTCAATAAGTTACATCTACTTCCTATATTCTAGCATGAAGGATATTCTGTAAAATAGCTTAATAGCAAAAAAGAAAAGAAAAAAGCATCTCTATATTGTCTTCTCATATACAATGCGTGTTGCATGGCTACCAAGCTCCTATCTGAGAATCATGTGTGCTCCAAAGTTTGGGTAGTTTAATAGAGGCTAAACTCCTAACATGATTACAATGCTTTTGTTTTTTAAGTCGTTAATAGCCCTCCTGGATATGGAGAAACAAGCTCATTCTATTACTTTTGTCCAATTAAGCAACCATTTTTCACTTGCTCACTAGTGAAAAAAGAAAGCTAAAGAATAAATTTGAACTAAAAGTTTCTTCTTCAGATGACAACATGCTCATCATCAGGTTTCCACCTCTGATCAGCAAAACATACATGCAAAAGCTGAAATTTCATCACAATTATTGTTTATGAATTTGAGTAATTAACAAATCCTACCATTGTATTTAGAGAATTTAATCCCATAGACTTTCTCTTATTAAAATATTCACTATTTCCTTGTATGAAAATGTCATAGATTAATCTGTCCTCAACAAGATTCACTCAAATCACATAATATATAAAAGAGCAGAGCATAGAAAACTACCTCAACTTTAACTGATTTTAGTCCATGTCTTCCCTTGCATGCAGATTTTGAAGATGAACTTTGGATCAGTTTTTCATCTTTTGGAGCTAACCCATGCTCGCTGGCATCCCTTTTCCCAGTATTTTTTGGACCACAGAAGCTCAGTGATTTCTTCTCATCAGAGAAATCAGGTGCCACTTCTGAAGACTGTGGAGAGAAGTCTTTGATATCAGCACTCGTAGGCTGTTCATTGTGAAAACAGAAAACAGGAAGAGACAGCAAATCAGGTCATTGTTAGAAGAAAAATGATGCATCCATGCAAATTATCTGTTCAGTAAGTGGAGAAAAAGGAAACAGCAGTTTGTTACTAATGAATCGTTCAATATTGGAAAGGAACAGTGTTATGGTTGACTGAACTTTGCAGTTTTATTTTCATTCAAACTCTAGTTACTACAGAACAAAATATTTTCCAAGATGCAGCAACAACAAATACTCATGTTAGGATTTGTAGAAACATGCATTAGTACATGTGGCCACAAGGGAAAGCGTGTGTGTGAGAGAGGAGGGGTTGAAGTTCAGGAGCAAGACAATTTTAAACTGTCTAGAAGCAAAATTGCCGTAATAGAGAGGGATGCTACTAGATAAAAACAATAATAACAAAGCAAATGCATGAGCAGACAAGTTACAGCAACTAACTGGAGTTGAAGACAACTCAATGGTTGCAGTGCATCATGGAAAACATTTTATACCCCTTCTTTGAACAAAAGACCTTGATTTGAACCAAAAACCATGAGTTTTCACATCTTTCCCTCCGAATTTGCAGAACAATCATGTACATAATTAAAGCACGTGGGTTTAGAGCTTCTGGACCTTAATGACCTTTGAACTGCCAGTTTTCTTCTCTTGAAGATTCAAAGATGGACTTAAAACTGCACCATGTTCTGTTGGAGTAGAACTACAGTCCTTGGTTTTCTCACTTGTAATTGTTTCCAAATTGCACTTGCTCAACCTTTTCTCCTTGTCCAAATCATTGGTTGTGTGTCGTGGAGCATCTGAGCTTGAACCCAAGACAATGGCATCCTTAAGCTGTTCATTTGAACATAGAAGAATACAGACTATCATGTACAACCATTCGAGGTTGAGTTTATAAAAATCACAGACATGAACCTCTTTAAATTGATGCGCACAGACTTCATACTAAGGAATCTGATTTGACAAAGTACTAAAATATCCTACTTCCCAAGTGACCAGAGGATGGAAAAAAATTATTGCTTGTCATTTAAACTTGAGAAGTCCAAGCAATGAAGAACCAGCAATCCATCCACGCAACAAACCAAAACCAGTGAAAGTCTCCAAAATTAGCTCAAGCATGTCAATACAGCACGGACATGTTACCTTATCAAATGATGGTAATTTGAAGTAGAAATTGCCGGGTTGTGAAGAATAAACTCATGGGACATATTCATATAAGATGCATAGACAACATATGAATTTGTGTGTTTAGGCTAATTCGAGGTTGTAAAGCATTCCCCTATATCATGATTTGCAAGTTCAAGAGAAAATTGGCAAAATAATTGCTGAGGAATTTTCAAGAGTCAGACCTGCTTATCTCTTTTGCAGATGTAATTTCTGAAAAGGGCCTTCAAAATTTCGTCCAATGTTTCAACAGGTTGTGTATACATTAGTAAACGAACCTCAATATCATTCTTGTCTTTATTTCTCAAATATTTTATTGAGATGTCAAGGAAATCAATCTTTTCTCTCAAAGCATTACAACATGCATCAGGCCAGTCTTCATTTTCAACCCAAGCTAGTTCAGTCTGCGAGGATAACAAATCTTGTTCCAGTTCAAGAATCTCTGTATCTGCCTTCTTTATCAAAATCCTCAGGACCCGCACACGGTATTTCTCATTCAAAGCTTCTTCTTCTATCACATCTACAAAAATTTTTAAACAAATCAAGTAAGAAGCATTGCATGCACATATATCTACACGCAACAAATCAAAATGTTGAAAGGGGCTAGCATTTAGGGAAAAAGTGTGTATGTACAAAACCCATTACCAAAGGAAAAGTCACGCTGGGGATTATCAAAACCGCTTTCTTCTGCCACTGAAGAGGAAAACCATTAAAAAAAATCAACATTAGAATCCAAGATGGAACATTGATTGTACAAAACTATGTTACCTATATCATTTGGTGGACCCCAAAGATCCCAATCCATGAAGTTCCAATGTGGGTTTACCCTGAAATTCACATAAATAAATCACCACTATTTAAGAAATTCACCGAGAAAGTAAAAGGTGCATTTTTCAAAGAAAACCCATTATTTATATATTAACTCAAGATTCTAAATTGACTAAATACTAATTAACAAAAAAAAAATCAGCTGCATCATAAAGTAATTGACAATCCGGGACCCAAAAAGGAAAGATTAACAAAAAGACAACCAAAAAATTAAGCAAAATCCACACTCCAATCATTTAACAACAAATAATCTTGCTATAGCACAAAATTAAAGCCCAAAAAGTTAAAGAAAAATATATTAGCAAACACTGACCAAAATCATAAACCAGAGAAAGTTCAAGAAGGAAAGAGAAAATTATAAAAAGAAACAAAAACTTGAAAACAGCTTATACTGGACGCCATTAATAATTAACTGCACAAACTAGGGTCTCCTATAAATTTAATGATCCACCAAGACACTTCTTAAATGCTCTGAACTCTAATAAATGACCAAAAATACAATCAAAACTAAAAATAATTAATAAATAAAAAACACAAAATGAGTTAACAAAAAAACTCCAGCATTGCACTTTTAAATAAAAACGCATGTGGAAAATATGCAAGAAACCGCGGAAAGTGGAGAGTGCATGTCTTTTTTATTTTCTCGGAAACCAAACAGGAGAAATAAAATGACAGAGGAAATGAAATAAAAATAAAAATAAATAAACCTGTAGAATGTAATGTTGCTGTTAAATGAGTTAATCGAGAATGATCATCACTGACAGATTATTAATATTACTTTAGGGTCTTCAAGATCTCGAGATGAGTGAGTGATCAGTGAGTAAGAAAGAGCGAAAAGAAAGCGTGTTCATGAAAGGGACAAGAGAGAGACTAAAGAGAGACAAACAGGTGAAAATGGCAAATATAATATCTTTAAAGGGTAGAATGGGAAATATGCGTACCTGCATTGTCGGGAAAGTGATGGCGAATTTGTGTACGTTGATTTTTTTACCCGTGGGGACCACTAAGAATGTGAAATTAAAGTCCTGTAACTTTGATTTTGTTACAGTATGCATCCTTCTGTCTAATTTTTAAAATATTTATTTTATAAAAAAATAATAGATTTAAAATTCTAATTTACATCATCATTTAATTATTTTAACCATCCCCTTGTCAATCGTTAAAAAATATATTTTATTTATGATATTTTTCATTATAAAAGTTTTTATAATCAAAACAAACATACCTTTAGAAATATAATTGGACTGACCTAGGTAAAAACGATTTGCATTACCATAATTGAAATTCAATTCATATTCTTATAGTACGAGGATCAATTTGATGAATACAGCATAGAACAGGGACTAAAATGCAATCTTGTCCATAATGGTGGAGCCTAGAATGAGCTGACGTCCTTTTCCATCCGGACTCCTTTTGACTCCACTGCACTCCAAATGGCAGACTTCTCTGGCCGTCCATTTCTCGAGATTTCAAAAATGATGAAACGGATGGTTGGGAGTATCGTTAACTGATCACATGGACCCACGAAAAATGAAAAGGAGTTTTTATTACCTTGTAACCGCCACTTTGATGGACCCACATAAGTTGACTGTATTGAGATAGGGAGTTTTTTTTTGGAAAGTAACACAAGTTATACAAATATTTGGAAAATAGCATAAAAATAATCGTGGTTCGGAATAATAGTTGAATATAACTGTTATTATTTTAAAATTATATCTTGATTTGATTAATATGTATAAAAAAATTAATTTAAAAATTTATAAAAATTTAATAATTCAAAAATAAAATTTAAAATCTAAAGAACAATCACAAATGAGTTATTATTTTAAAATAATCGTGGTTCGGAATAATAGTTGAATATAATTGTTATTATTTTAAAATTATATCTTGATTTGATTAATATGCATAAAAAATTTAATTTAAAATTTTATAAAAATTTAATAATTTAAAAATAAAATTTAAAATCTAATCATCTAACATGAGTTATTAAAAACATAATAAAGCTTTATTTTTTATACATTTAGTATCCTTATAAAAATCTAAACCAAGTGATTCCATCCATACCTTTAAAGATCATCAAATATAATTATAATTTGTTAGGAGATTTGTTCGAGGGTTAATTTATGATTAATTATAATTTTATTTTGTATTTTTTTAAAGATGTGGTTAGAATCATTTTATTGAAATTTTTCAAACGATACTGAGGGTGTAAAAAATAAAATCATAGTATATTCTCACTGGCCTATTTTTTTTTTCTTTTTCTTTTTTGTCTTTTCTCATTTCTCACACCTATCAAGTCACCTTATCTCTTTTTTTTTTCTTGATTATTAAGTTTAAATTTCTTCTTTTAATCATTTAATCTTTATAGAATTTTGAATTAACTTTTGTTTAGGTTAATTAATTTGTAAAAAACAAATAATCTTGAAACATGATTAAACAACTGCATTTCAAATAGCAGCTACATACAAAAATACATTATGATACGCTATCCCTATTTTAAATAACAATTATATATAAAAATGATATTTTTAAATATAATTGTATTTAAATTATACTATTTTTAAAATATTTTTTTAACGTAGATTATTTTCCCAAAACTTTTAATAAACTATATTAGTTCTTTTAAAAGTCCATCGAGATCGGAGGTGTGCCGCTTTCTTTGTTTTTTTTTATCTTTCTCCAATGCTTACAGTTGCATACCGCAGACGAACCCGGTAATTTATTTTCAATTGTAATTGCATTGTGCTGTATATTAAGTAATACTCTAATTGCACTGTAGCTTTCCCATGTGTTCTATGCATCGGTCATTGAAAGCTTTTTTTTTTCATGCCTTTCACTTTACTCATTATTAATATATTAAATAATAATTATTATTATTATTATATTATATTATTTAACTGTCTTTTTTTTTTTAATGAATTTTTTTTGTTTGATTTAGTTTGTTAATGTTAAAATTTTTTTTATTTAGTTATCATACTGTCATGATACGGATCCTGAGTTTGATAGATTAACCTGATTTGACGAGTTAACCTGAATTTTTTTTAATTAATTTTTTTTGTTTAGTTTAGTTTGTTGATGTTAAATTTCTTTCTATTTAATTATAAGATTTTCATAACACATATCTTGAGCTTGATGGGTTAACTTGGTTTGATGGGTTAACCCAGTTAATTCTAGGTAAACCTATCAATTTTTTTTTTATTTAGTTATCAAATTTTCATGACACGAATCCCAGATTTGACAAGTCAACCGGGTGTAAAGTTAATTTAGATTTTTTTTTTTCATTAGTTTTTTTTTCTTTTTAATTAATTTATTTAATTATCACATTTTTATGATATGACCTTGTAGCCAGACCTACATCTAAGGTTGTTGGATCTGGTATTGCAACTAAACCCACTTAAATTTGGGTCATGCAAGTTTAATGTTATTATTAATATTATAAATATTACTCTTAGGTCAAACGTTGCAGTCAAACTTAAGACTCTTAGGTATAACTTTACAAAAAAATCTAACACTTTTAAATTTTAATTTTTTTTATATTTTTTATATAAAAAAATATAACCCACAGCATTCCACGGGTCATATATATATAAAGCACGTAAGTATGTCTTGAAATCACGAAATCTGACAATGAATATCATAACACTTTGGTCAAATATGTTGCTGAAGGATCAAGATTTAAGGTTAAATATGATTTTTATTTGAAAAGTAGTGATGACCTATACAATATCTGTTTGACTGTGTTCGTTGGTTAGGACTCATCATTCCTTTCACTATTTATCGATTTTAATGACTTACAACATTGAATAATTATTATTTTTTTATTAATATAGATGTTTGAGATAATTTATACATATTTTAATTAATTTTATGAGTTCAAAAATTAACAATTATATAAATTTTTAATAATTTTAAAATTTATAAAACTTAAAATAATAATTTTTATAAAATAAATTTAAAATTTAACTAGTTAAATTATAACCATTGTAACCACTTTAAGATTAATTAATTATTTAAACATGTCTTCTAATGGTTAAATTAATTTCATATCAGTTGTTATGAAACTTACAGTACTTTCCTCAAACCTTTAATATACCCATCACGTCTAATCATATTTATGGAGGAAAAAAACGTGTTTTATACACTCTCTTTTTCAATCATGGAGTTTTAATTTGTTGTTGGTGACCTTAAAAAATAATGTTAGTAATAAAAAACTCTAAAATTACATAAGAATAGATTAGTAACTAGTAATTCTAAAAAACTTAATGATTTAAATTGTTACAAAAAATGTATTTTTTAGGCCAAATTATATTATCTTATTCATTTATTTATTTCATAATAACATTTTGTATTATCAAAAAATAATTATTGATATTACTATATATAAAAAAATCTCTCATTTTGTTTGAAAACCATGGCATTTTCAGATAATTTTTTAAATACTACTTTAATAATTTTATTTGAAGAATATTTTATTCTAAAATGTAATATATATATATATATATATATATATATATATATATATATATTAAATTAAGTTGTTTAAAGGCTTGATGATGAATTGCACTGGCCAATAATCAAACTAGTATTTGCACGCTAAATGGTCGAAACGGCATGCATGTTGCTGCCAATGCTCCGAATCCAGGCATGTTATCGATGGATACTATTCCACAAGATGCATGTCTTAGCAATGCACGCTGTAATTTGCACGTTACAGACTGTTTATTTTTGTATTTAAAAGTATTTTTTAAAAAAAAATTATTTTTATTTATTTATTATTTTAAATTAATATTTTTTAATATTTTCAGATTGTTTTGATGTACTAATATCATAAATAATTTTTTTAATGAATGATATTATTATTTTTATTAACGTAGGTGTTCGGGTTAGCTTGTGTATGCCTCGACTAATTCCATAGACCTTGAAGTTAACAATTATATAAACATCGAATGATCATCATATTAACAATTATATAGACTAAACTTAAAACTATAGGAGTAAAGTAACAAACTCCTTGATCCCAACGGTAACCATGGTTATTATTTGAAAAGAAGCGAAGAACTATATATATATATATATATAGTTATATATATATATTAGCCTTCCTGTCTTTGTGGTTTACAGGAACATCGTTCCTTTCACTATATATTATGTAATAATTAATATGTGTGATTATGGTGGTTAAATTAATTAATCTATAATAATCTGGTATTAAACTACTTGTATCTCAAATAGATGTTAATGGGAAATTGTTAACCTAACAAATTGATTTCCACACTCTCTCGTCTCGTCTAGAGCTACTTCTGCAGTACTATTTTGTCTGTGGCCATACAACTTTATTTGCAACTCTCTTTTGCTTGCTTCATTAATTAACTACCGATGTCTGGAACTCTATCACTGTCCGTGACACGTTTGCTTCAAACACCAACCCATGAACACACAGGCATGCATGCAGAAGGTGCGTGAGCGATCGAAGAACTGCAAAGCAAGGTCTCCAGTTCGTATGAATTTTGGATTTCTAAGCAAATAAGGCGAGAGAGAAGGGAGAGATGAGGCACATCTTAGAGGCCATTGAAGCAGGAGGAGGCACATGATTCAAGTGATATTTACTTTATTAGAGCTAATTAAGCATTTTCTTGTTCATGTGCTTGATATTGTAGGAATTACGTGCACACAAGGAAAACCCTCCTTGGGGATTTACGGTGAGAGAAAGAAAAGAAAAGAGAGAGGTACTCCGAGGGAGAAGAGTCATGTTTGATAAAAAAAAAAAAAAATAGTAACAAAATAATTTGACTAAAAAAATTCAAAATAATATATTTTTTTTTAATATGAAGATGACAATACATATGATCGACCAGGTTGACCCAAGTTAATCTATCAAATCCATGACCAAAGTCAAGATATCATTATAACTCATTGGAAAGAAGATTGGACCAAATTATTAACCTCAATTCTCAATCAACCTAATATTAAGAGATGAAATTAAAAAAGATCAAAAAAACTTGAGTCAATCCAGTTTAACCCAATAAAACTATGACTCGGGTTATCCCATAAAAATAATAAAAATAAATTATGAAACTCAATTCTCAATAACTCAACATTAAAAAATGAAATTGAAAAAAAAAATCCTAGGTAAACTTGAGTTAATCCGTGACCTGAATCATGAAATTAGAATAACATCACAAAAAATAAATATAAAGTCTAATCCTCAATAAACATAATACCGAAGGATAAAATTAAAAAAAATATTTTTTTTTTCACGAGACCAAGATAATCTAATGAAAAGCAAATAAAAAAAATATAAAATTCAATCTCAAATAAATCTAATATTAAAAAATAAAATAAAATAAATAAATAAAACAATACAAAACACCTACCTTTCAACTTATCTTTTAGTTTTTTTTTTAATTAATTAATAAAAAAAAGTACATTCCAACCATACTGTTTCGATTGATAATGTTTTAGAAGTTCAAAAAATTACATGATTTACACAATGTTACATGTAACATTTGAATTTACAATCTCCATGTAATAACAATGTGATAGCATTTTCTTTATATGAAAAGCAACATAAATCTCAGCTAGTTTTATATATAAAAAACTTTTTACAATAATTATATCATAATTATTAAATTTAGGCCCAATCTAATAGTTCAACTCAAGAATTAGCGAACACTCCCCTACCTCGATACAGGTCTAGAAAAATCAACTCGGAGGGTTAACCTTATGCCCAGTCAAACCATCATCAAATCAAGACTCAACCCCGCACAATTGATTCTTTTTTTAAAAAATAACATAGCTTTGATATGTTTTTTTTTTAAAAAAATTTAAATTCAACCCAGATAAGTTTACCTGATTTATGCTAGGTTGACCTCTACTCTTTTTAATAATTGTGAATTATATATCTGTAACAAAGATGGCACCTCCTTGTCTCCTCTTCGGCCCACGTTTTTTTTGTTACACTCATGCTTATAAAACTTAACATGAGGCATTGAGAATTTGAGAGTATAAACTCAGTTTGATAAAAAATAATATATATATATATATATATATTATTTTAATAAAAAAAATCTTAAAAGGAAGTTAATAGATCAAAAGTTAATTTTTTATCAGCTCAATCAGGTCACTTTTATTTTTCTGTAATCTAAACCAGTTTAGATTTATATCAATTTATCATATTAATCATGGTCTTATAACCATGGTTACTGTAACACCTTTTATCATCTAGGAGCATCAAACGTTTTTAACAACTCGATTACAATTCTCACTCAAATTCTTAGGATATGTTTGGTATTATAGTAGATATTGTGATTATAATTTGAAAAAAATTATTTTATAAAAATTATTTTTAATTAAAGGTTGGTTTGAAAAAAAATATATATTTGGTTAAAACTATTATTAAAATTGAGATTAAACAAAAGATAGTTTAATATGTTTGGTTAAGAATGCTTTTAAAATTTAGGTTATAAAATAATTTTAAAAAAATATATATTAATATTGATGGTTTTTAATTTAAAAATTATCGATTTAACTATTTTTATTATATTATGAAATAAATAATACTTTATATAAAATATTTTTTATTGTTTTATTAAACTATCTATAATTCCATAACGTATGGAATATATCCGACAAGGATTTCAATTTTCACAAATTTCTTAAGAGCGCAACAACATTAGGTAAAATATAATCAGGAACAAAATTGAGATTGCGATTAAATTCTGCAAATGCTACGTCATCCAAGCGATCTCCATCTAATTTATGTAGTGTCATTAAATAATGTTTAACACTAATTTTTTGAATAAAATATAATTAAAAATAAAAAATATTTTTTTTATTTTGTTGGATCGGATCCGATTCAATGCATTTTTAGTTTTGAACCTGACTGTTCTGACTGGAATAGTGGAGGCATGCTCCATTTTTTCTCAACACAAGAAGCAGCAAATAGCTGCTTGCTTCTTGTAAACCTTTGGCACAACCACGATTGGTAATGGGTCCTATTGTTTTTATAGCATTATCAAACAATAATATTTGTGATTGTGAGTAAACTTCACCCGTAGCCACAATACCAAACGATACTTTAATGCCTAATAAAATTAGGGGCGTTTTTATTCTCCTAAATTTATTTTTTTAAAATAAAAGTGGTTAAATAAACGAAAGACATACTATTTCAATCTTTCATATCAATAGAGACCAAATTTAGAATATTTTCACCAAGGATGTGAAGATACAGAGATGTCATCCAATGTACTCATAGTTAAGACTCGGTATTCAACAATATAATGATTTATACCACTATAAACTAAACTCATTTCTAGCCAAATTTGCCAACAAGATGGGAGGATGTCTTACAATATTCCATCTATGTTCTTTCTAGATTCGATTTTACAATAGAATAGTTCGATGTTAAGAATTATGGGACACCAAATTCTCCATGTTTTGCACCTTCCATTCTGAAAAATTCCACACCACGCACACACTCTCACTATCCCACGTATCCCATCTCCCAACACAAAAGGACAAAACCCACCTCACCGAAAAAAAAAAAAAAAACAGAAACACACTAAAAACAGAAGACAAAACACCCAAAACTGCCAATGATGAAGCTCAAATGAGATACACAGATCAGCCTTTGCAAAACTAAGCAAAACCCAACAATGTCATCATCTAAGAAACAAGCCCTTTTCATAGCTAGTCTTGTAATCCTCTGGTACTCATCAAACATTGGTGTTTTGCTTCTAAACAAGCTCTTATTGTCAAACTATGGCTTTAGATTTCCAATCTTTCTCACAATGTGCCACATGTCAGCTTGCGCTATACTTAGTTACTTCTCCATTGTTTTCTTCAAGATTGTGCCCTTGCAAGTTGTTAAATCTAAACCCCAGTTGTTAAAGATTGCAACTTTGAGTGTTGTGTTTTGTGGGTCTGTTGTTGGTGGCAATATTTCTTTGAGGTACTTGCCTGTGTCGTTTAATCAGGCTGTTGGGGCCACTACACCTTTTTTTACTGCTGTTTTTGCTTACTTGATGACTTTCAAGAGGGAAGCTTGGGTTACTTATGGCGCTCTTGTGCCTGTTGTTGTTGGTGTGATTATTGCCAGTGGAGTAAGTTCTATTCTTTGGATCTTCAATTGGTTTTAGAATTATGGACTTTTTTTTGGTTTCAAGGTTGATCTGAAACTTTTTTCTTTTTCTTTTTATTTTGTGTCTTGAGATTGATTTTTTTCTTGTAAGCAATGGCAATTGATAATGATAATGCAGATCTAGGATCTTGTTTATTCGTGTTCGTGTGTGATAATCTATGTTTGTTTTTGTGCTGAGTATATGTTCTGATCTCAGATGTCACATGTGATAAGCAGATCTTGTTCTTTCCCTTTTTTCTTGGGTTAGAAAATGGTGGGTCATAAAGCCAAAGTGCATTTCTTAGAAGTGCAATTACTTTCTGGACTATGTAAGTTTGTAACAGCAAGAATACTGATTTTCGTTGGCACAAATCCGAAGCGTACAATGGTTACATTGATTGGTGGTTTTCACGTGAATCTCTGTGAGAGCAACCCAGTTTCTGCTGAAGCAATAGGAGATTCAGCTGCTGATGGTTTTATGTATCTAGCTAACCTTCTTATTACCGTATAAAATACTATAATGGTCACCTACTTGCTGTGGTTCGTCAAGGATTCAATTTCTTGTTTATGACGTCGCATTCTTTGCCTTTCTTGGCTTTATTTCTTAAGTTATCTCTATTTGCTAGATTGAGTGTGACGTTAATTTCTTCTGTTAGCTCCAAATTCCAGTGAAGCTCTAAGCTGTAAAATCTTCTGTTGATGACAGGGTGAGCCAGGTTTTCACTTGTTTGGCTTCATTATGTGCATTAGTGCGACTGCTGCAAGGGCATTCAAGTCTGTTCTTCAGGGCATCCTGCTTTCTTCTGAAGGGTAATGCTTCATTTGTCTGGTCATATTCAAGGAATGCCTTTTATTTTATTTTCTTTTTTCTTTTTAATTCAAGGTGGATGAAAACAAAACGGTAAGCTGTTCCTCTTATAGTATCATCAGTTTATTTTTAATATATCTATGTTGTTCTTAATCTTCATCATTTGGTCAAGGGGAGATAGATTAGAAAGAGAAGTATTTATCAAAATATTTTGATTGTTTGGTTGTTGGTTGATCTTGAAGCACCTTTTCTTCTATTTTCCAACTTGGGTCAATGTTGCTAAGTCACACGTACATTTGGCAACCTGACTTGACCAACTCTTTTTTCTTGCAGAGAAAAGTTGAACTCAATGAATTTGCTATTGTACATGTCCCCAATTGCTGTTTTGGTATTATTACCTGCAGCACTTATAATGGAGCCGAATGTCTTGGATGTCACTTTAGAACTTGGAAGGAAACACAAGTATATGTGGCTGCTACTTCTCCTTAATTCAACAATGGCCTACTCAGCTAACTTGACAAACTTCTTGGTTACCAAACATACAAGTCCGCTGACACTCCAGGTTTGGAATTTTTTGGCATTTTTGTATGTTCTTTTTTGTTAATTATTGGCATGGATTTCATGGTATATTGCCCATTGCTGGAATAATTTATCGTGAATCTTATTCGGCAATGATACCGTGTGTAGTCTCTGCCAATCACTGCTCTACTTGTCATCTTCAATATTTTGAATTATGCAAACTTGTCAAATTCTTATCAACATATTTGTTTCATAGATTTATTGACTTTGCTCTATGATTTAATACACCAGAGAAATTGAAATGGCCGTGTGTCTCCATGTTAAAATCATCTTCCTGCAGTTTCATTTGGTCTTTTTGCCCAGGCTTCTGCATACTCTCTCGTAGTACTACTAAAATCCTTATTGCCTTCTATAGTTGAAACAGAATGACCCTTGTCTTGGTTATAATTTTAGAACATTTGCTCGTGTTAGGAAACCATTTTTTGGTTGTCAAGTTTGTAGAAATCAACCACAGAAAAGAAATCACAGTCATTTGTAATTTGGTCAGTTTGCATCTCTTCTGAACCTTTTGCTTTTTCCTTTGGAATGCTGCAATCAGGTGCTAGGCAATGCAAAGGGTGCTGTGGCTGTTGTTATCTCAATTTTTATCTTCCGGAATCCTGTTACATTTGTGGGCATCGCCGGATATTCGATGACTGTTCTCGGGGTGGTTGCTTATGGAGAAGCAAAGAGAAGATTTAGATGAATTATTATTCTGTCTTCACGTAGAGATTAGTGAAGCTGTAAGGGCTACTAAAATTATTTTATTCATAGAGTGATGCATTATTGTGTTTATTTATGATGCTTACAAAGCATTAACACCATTATATTCGATTGTGTCCTCATTTGTTTGGTAAGAAAATTGATGCACGAGTTTTTTTAAAAAATATATAAATATGTTTTAGTTAATTTTATTCGAGTTTTTTTTTTAATTTTTTTATATAATATCAAATAACTTTTTAGCAAGTAAAGATATGAGAAAATAAAAAATAAACCTGTTATTCTTTACTTTTATTCTTTAGGACACAATCCTGTTGTTGAATAATCAAGCCCTTAAAAGTTTGTAGAAAAGGATGCAACAAACCTGTTATTTTTCGCTCCTTTTTGTGTCAGTAATTGTTTTCACCCAACCTAGTTTTTGGCTCGAGCGATGGAAGAGGAGGACGAATTGGAAGGCAGGTAGGCATTCCAGGTTGGATCTGTGATGCATGGGACCTCAACCTTCTGTTCTTCCAAGTGACATTTCCCAAGGGATTATAAACTCAAGCAACGATGTTCAATAATTTCCAAGCCAAATGATATTGAAGGAAAAAGATATGAAATCAGAAAAGCTAGGAGCACCCAAAAGGAGTTTTTTCAAGTGAATATGCCGTTAATATATGTTCAAATGATCGACTGTATTTGCAGTAAGGCGATTCCATCCCGTCATTTTACCCGGAAGGAGGAAAACAATTCAAAAGACCTGTCACTGTCCTACATGTTAAGTAGTCATGGATTTTTTTAGTTACCAAAAAAAAAAAAAGGGAGAAGAAAAGGGAGGGTTCCTTTTTAAGCTTGGTCCGGACCAGAGGGGAGAGCATCATAACCATCATGCTGCTTAGGATTCCCTCTTTCAACAGGAATGCACTTCAGGACAACGGCAACGGGCATGCTAACAGCTCCAATTAAAACGCAGAACAGCCACATTTGCCAGCTCAAGGGCACTGTGCTTGCAAGAGTTCCCAGGAACTCGACTATGATTACTTGGAATACGACTGTTATAACCATAACACCTGTGAATATCCAGCTGCTGAACATGCCCCGGAAGACGTTTATCTTCTCCATATCACGACTGTTTATTTCATTAAACACCTGAGAGTGAAACAGAAGTGAATCAACATTGAGTTCGACAATGAATCTGAGGATTCATCATATATCACGTAAGTTTAGTCCAACCAAGATCCTATGCACTAGGAGTTTTTATTTTTTTAACATAATGGACTTGGAGATAAATGCATGAATGCCCTCAAAGAAAATTAAATATAAGAAATATCGGGAGCTACTGTAATGTGAAATCATTGACAGATTGACTGGAAATGGAAACATTGGCTTCCAGGAACAGAAATGTAAATATACTCAGCATAACATGGTTTCGCTCTCTAACCCGGAAAAAAAAAGAAGAGTTTGGTTCACTCTAAAAAATAAGCGGCTAGTTTACAGTGGTTTATTGATCATTTTACAGTCAAACAATAAATATATTGAAAAAACAATTGAGCAGGTATAAAATTGAAGTAATTCCAATATGGAGAAAGAAGAATGCACAACGAAACTAGAAGGCTCAATCCAGTAACTCCATACCTGGCAAAACACGAAAGTGTTGAATATCACAGTATTGAGCATAGTGGTAGCATCTGTGCCACTAAGTCCTAAAAGACGCTTCCCATCAAATTGGAGAACTGCAAGGATGGCCAGCTGATAGATACTCTGACCAAATATATTCCTCCACATGGTCTTTGTAATGAAGCTTGCACCCCTCCCTACAGGTGCCCTTTTCATCAGCCCATCATTTGGAGGTTCTGTAGCAAGCGCCAATGCCCCAAGTGTGTCCATAATCATGTTAACCCAAAGCAACTGCACAGCAGTCAGGGGAGCAGATCCTGAAAATTGAAGAAAAAGAGGAAAACAACGTAATATTTAGCAGTCATAATGATGTTTAAGAGATGAAAAGGCCTAAAGTCACCAACCACCGCACCTGTGATGCATGCAGAGGCAAAATTAATTACAAGAGCGACAACGTTAACTGTTAGCTGGAATTGCACAAACTTTTGAATGTTTATGTAGACTGCACGACCCCATTTAGCAACATTTAAAATGGTACTAAAATTGTCATCCATTATGATGACATCAGCACTTTCTTTTGCAACCTGCACAAGTCATGAAAACATGAAGCGACTGTGTTTAGCAGAATATCAAATAGCGTCGGTGCAATTCCAATTTCAGGGAATGAATGAGAAATGAAAGTTTAATTGTTTGAAACATCTGACAAACATCTTGACAAAACCTACCCAATTCTAGTTTGCGCTGAGTGCATGAAGAGCATGTTACCATACAGAACCATGCACCAGCACTGTAAATAGCAGGATACACATCAAGAATGAAAATAAAAAATTCTCATCTTTATACCGGTCCATTCCATATGAGAACTATGTGATATTTTTTCTTGGGTTTAAAATCTAAGACTCGTGTTTCAAGAAAATTTAGGATGATACATGTCAGATATACAATGTGCTGCAAAACACAATTGAAAAGGGCAACATTAAAGTTTATTATATAAGCAAAGAATAATGGTAAAGACACCAGAACTTTCACTAACTGATGTGGAAGCCTGTGAGTAAGTAATTGATGTGGAGGCTTGTGAGCAAGCATTGTTATTGCTTGTAAGCAAATATGAAAACAGAAGGAAAATATTGTGTGAATAAGAAAAGTGTGATTGGATAAAAAAACAGAACCAGAAAGTGGGGAGCAGAAGCGGACAATAATAATTATGGCATGGATGAAAATAACTAATAGGAAGTGAAACTAGCAAAAGAAGAAGAATACATTTCTAAACTCGTCAGAATCAGTGATATGACAAAAAAAATAACAGGAAGACAGACCTCTGTTCCTGCTATGCCCATAGAAAGTCCAATGTCAGCCTCATGCAATGCGGGAGCATCATTGGTCCCATCACCAGTTACTGCTACCACCTCTTTGAACATATTCCTCAAATTGGTTACCAAGGTGTGCTTATCCAAAGGCAAAGACCGAGCCATTACCTGTTTCCCAGAAAAGCAACGAACACAGTTATGCATTGTAGAATGGATGTGCCTAGAGTGTTAAATTTACAACGCAGTCATTCCAAAACCTGAATTTTGGGAATGTTTTCCCTCATCTGCTGAGGATTCATGACACGAAACTCGGGTCCTTCTATGGCCACACCACCCTCAGTAAGTATTCCACATTCCTTGGCTATAGCTATGGCCGTATTTATATTATCACCGGTTACCATACGAACAGTTATGCCAGCTGCAAGACAAGTCTGAACAGCATCCTTGACACCAGGACGCACTGGATCCTTGATTCCAACAACTGTTACCAACGTGTAGCCAAAATCAGGGATGCTGCCTTCATTAGCAGGGTCATCTAGATCTTTAAAAGCCAAGCATAGAGTTCTCAGAGCTTCAGAGGCAAAGCCATTTATAACATCTGATATGCTCAATATCTGTTCTTCAGAAAGAGGAACTGATTTTCCACTGTCATCAAGAAACTTGTCACACATTTTTAATACGATTTCTGATGCACCTTTGCAGAAAGCTCGTAGCTCCCCACTAGGAAGTGCCACTAGCACGGACATCTTCTTCCTCACAGAATTGAAAGGCTCAACCTTCATTATCTGAAAATCTTTGCGTTGTGCATCAAAGTCACCGCCCAAAAGCAAGCCAAATTCAAACAGAGCTTTCTCTGTCGGTGTTCCTAAAATCTTGTTCTTTCCATTTTCATCTTTACTTGTTTCACAAGCAGTATTTTGAAATATAACCTGAAACAGGAGGCTTAATACACCTTCAGATATTCCCATCTCTAAAATGCCTTCACTGTGTCTGCTTTTAATAACTTCAGTTTTTCCACATATCCATATCTTATCAACTACCATACAATTTGTGGTTAACGTCCCTGTCTTATCTGTGCAAATGCAAGTAGCAGAACCCATTGTCTCACAAGCAGAGAGATGCCTGACAAGTGCCTTCTCATTCATTAGTTTCTTCATTGCAAAGGCAAGACTCAAAGTCACTGCCAATGGTAATCCTTCAGGAACAGCAACTACGATTATTGTTACTGCAATAGCAAAGTAGTTAAGAAGTGTCATCGCATCACTTGAAGACCAATCTGTGAACTCATTACGAAGCGCCTTTTCCACCAGAAACCTCACAGTTAACACCAAAAATGTAATCACAGCAAAAGCCAAACCGATCTTTCCAATAACAGTAGCAACCCCATTCAACTTCACCTGAAGTGGGGTCTCATCTTCTCCACCCTCACTAAGAGTTTCCATCAGCTTTCCCCATTCAGTCCTCATACCAACTGCAGTCACTATCATCTTTCCTGACCCATCCTGCACTTTAGTTCCTGAAAGAAGTAAAGGTTTATTTTCATATACATTCACTGGTTCACTCTCCCCTGATAAGCTTGACTCATCAATCACCAAGCTGTATCCTGATATGTAAATCCCATCAGCTGGAACTATGTCTCCAATAGATAATTGGACCACATCTCCAACAACCAAGTCATAAATGGAGATCTCTTGTTTTCGTCCATCTCTTGTCACCTGAATAGAAATCTTTTTCTTTTCCCTATCCAGGTCCCTAAATTGTAACGATTGGTTGTAATCACTTGCAGCAGTAACCATGACTACCAATAATACACTAAGTATGATTCCCAATCCATCATACATGCCCTTTGGCCACCCTTCAGTAGCAATTCCTACACCTATAGAAACCAAAGCACATATCATAAGGATAATCAATGTCAAGTCTTGCATTGCTTCCCACACAAACATTAAAAAGCTTCGAGGAGGTTTCTCTATGTAACGGTTGCAGCCATAAATCTTTTGTCTGGTAGATACATCACTAGTGTGAACACCTTCTTCGAATGAGACAGAGACTTTCTCTGCAATCCCATAAACTCCACCATTTTTTTTCAAACCCTTCATACCATGCTCACGAACAATGGATGCAAGTTCATCTGGATCAATTCCAAAACCTGCTTCTTTAACCTCATCTGAAATCCTGTATTCAGATTGACCAGAAGCATTTCCAGCTGCAGCTCCAGCTGTCAAACAAAAACAAAGAGAGAAAAGGGTAAATATTTATTTGATGTAAACAATTTAAGAATTAAATTTAGTCTACATGGAGGTCGTAGCTCCAAGCAATATACCATCAAGGAACTGCAGAGCTGCTCTTTTGACATAAAGAGCAATTCGTATCTTTTCCTGATTGAGAGAGATAAAAAAAAGTTAGCGATGATCAGCCATTTACAGCTGTAAAAGAGAGGGAACTTCACAAATTAAGTGCTACCTCAAACCATCTTAGCAATACTCAATGCAGCAAGCTTTATTTCATGGTTATGATACATGCAATATTTCAAATGAACCCAAAATCCATCTTCTAAACGGGTAATGAACTCCCTTCAGATGAAAGACATGTTCATGTTCTCACCATTTGTGATAAAAAGAAGTTCATAATGTTAACGAGTCTTCAAGGAGATAATATTATGTTCGTCAGCTACAATGGGGGTCATTAGATGCTAACTAGATGAAACGATCATAATTGAAATTAATCCACTCAACTAACTGGTAATTGACATCAACACACTCAACTAACTGGCGAGTAAGCAAGAGCTCACACAAGATTATTGAGAAATGCTGGGGAAGGTTTAGAAATAATTAAGTGGATGCAAGCAGAAGGTACGAATTCCTACAATTACACTTATTTCCAATTGCCAAAACTCCTGCCATGTCATTCTTATCTACATGCTAGAAACTTAGCTAGAATCAAACATGTATCCGACGAATGATCCAATGATTCTGAAAGGGTAAAAGGAGTAAAGAGCACATTTCATTGACGTTGTTGATGGGTTCAATAGAGTATGTGCAAGTATAATTTAATGGAAAAGGGATGAAGCTATGCATTAAACTAGGATTGCATAACAATCTCATTTAAACCTACTAAAAAATAATAATTTAAAAAGCGAACAATTGACTCTGACATCTCTCTAGATCGGTACATGTTTTACTACTATTTTAGTTTACGACTGCACCCTTGGATGGGTTTTAATAAAATATTACCTACACACTAGGAATAAAAGGATGCTTCTTGTTTTACTGCTACAGGTTGACTCCTTTAAATAAAGACCAGATAAAAAGGAGATCATGCGGTGTTTTATTTTGTGGGCAAGATGGTCAGTGGACATTTTATGTGCGCCTTCGTTAAGATAAAAGAATGACCATTTTATGGGGGTCTCTCTCTGTCCATTTTCAGAAGGGTTTTACTAAAAGAAGAGAGTGCTTAAAATCGACAGGCAACCATTTTATCTACTTTCAGAATTTTAAGGAGCTATTTCATCGTTGATGATGTAAATTGTAAACTAATTACAAACTATAAATTAAAATCAGTTATGTTGCTCCACCGCAAGTTAAATATTTTTATTTTCTATTAAAAATTGTATTTAAATCTTTTTTCAACGTGTTTATATAATTTAAAAAATTGAAGTTCAAGTAATTTTTTTTAAAAAAATACATATAATTAAATAAATCAAGAATAATGTATGCTGATTAATAAATAAAAAAATCAATAACAATACATAAAAAAAAAACTTAAAAAAAAAAACAAAAAACAAATGTAGATCAAAATATTTAATCTCGAAAGACTAGATATTTGCCCGGTTATGTTTTCTAAATTTATTTATTAAATTAAGTTTTTATTTCAAGCAAACGATAATAAAAATAAACACAACTTAAATTGATTGACTAAAATAAAAAGGAAAAAAAACAACATGCAATGCTAAACATATTAGAAATATTATCTGAAAAAAAAACTTAATTTTCAAAAATAAAATTCATCCATACAAAAAATTTTAAAAAAAATAGTCAGGCCTCTACTTTTTTTTGTTGCAACTGGGATGGATGACATGTAGTCCACCTCAAATTTTTTTGGAAAAAAACAAATAATGCATCGTCTAATTTGCCTAAACTTCAGCTATTATGGTAGCCGAAAAATCAAGGCTTTAGTTTTTTTGACCAAAAAACCTATTTTTCAACCCATTTTTGTCTCACAGCACTTATAAAACACCTTTAAAACCATGATAAACCTATCCATAACCTCAAAAAACTGTCTCAAAAACAAAAATGAACTCAAAACTAAAAATTAACCCGAGATCAAATCTGTTTTTCACGAACTTTAAAGGTAAAAAAAACATCTAACATGAACTTCCTTCATCAAATGAAACCATTTGACATAAATATTGTCTGTTTTGGTTGCCTAAATTGATACCCACCACATGTTTTTCACTACTACCGAAATCTAGCGACCTCTCACTTCTGTCTCTCAAACAGATACTAAAAAATAACAAAAATAAACTTTGTATCAAAATTGAATTTGAAAAATATTAAGGTACCAAAATTACATAATTCACGTTATTTTTTAAATTTGAAAATCAAATGTATTTTTTTAAAAATTTATGGCACATTATTCATATTTGACGTCCTTTTCATTTTAGTCCCTTTTCCTTTAATCCCACAATTTCATGAGAAATCAAAATTCACTGGTCTTTAATTAAAGCTAAATCATTAAAAAAATAAATTATTTTACACAGTCCATTCAAAGTAACGTGTGAGAGGATAAAGAGCGCGCGCCTACCTAACTTTTAGATATATACTTAATAAAGTGATAAAGATTAATAACAGAACACAATGGTGATAATAATTTATCAAAGTTCCTGCAAGCCGTGTCTATACCGCGTTCACAGTATTCTATAATAGATACCAGATGTCATGTCCAGTTAGTGAGCTCAGGACACGACAATCTTAACTGCTAAAATCAGTTTAAAATTGTTGAAGACAGCAGATTCAAATAGATTGGGAAACACATTATTTTACTTCTCAAGCGATTCAAATAAGCCATCGTCATCGTGAAAACTTTTAAATAAAAATAGGTGCCCTCTTGGGTTAGATTACATTTATAGCAGAGGAAATGTCGAGGAAACTTCGTGCCTTGCCATTATTGAATAAAAAAAGTCAACAATTAATGTCTGAATGGACCACCAAGAGAAAGGACAAAAAGGAAAAAGTATTTATGGAGACAAAAAGATGCTTTGTTACTAAAAGAAAAGATGAAAAGAAAAACCCTAATGGCACTCCGTGTATCCGCCTAGAAAGCTGAACTTTAAGCGTGTTTTTGTAACTGCAATAGTTATTATGATTTAAAGTAATTTTTTTATTTAAAAAAATATTTTTATTTTTCTAATTTTTTTAATGTTAATACATTAAAATAATTTAAAAATACAAAAAAAAATCAAATTTTCTAAAAAAGACGGTTTTTTTTTCAAGGACAGATAACAGTCAACGTCGAAGCAACTCATTGGCCAAAAAACTCCAGCCTGTCGTACATCAACGGCCAGTACGAATATCAAAAGAGCAACGGTTGAATTTCCGTTTGTTTACATTAACAAAATCTTAGCACTAAACCCTAAGCTCCCTGTTTGTTTTCCGAAAAATTAAAATCAGCTACTCTTCCTTTCCTACTGGAAAAGGATAGTTAAAAAAAACATAAAAAGTTGTAGCTTTTAATTGCTGGAATTCCTTACTGAAAGAGAATTCAAAGTAATTGACTTTTGTTTCACCCAATTTTCTGTTTGGTTACCTAGAAAACAAGAGAAATAACAAAGCACGCATCTTGCATTTCTCAGTCCTTTGAAACAATCACCAGATTTTTAGATCTTAAATCTAAAGAGCGGCAAATTATATTAAAAAAAAAATTGAGAGAGAAAAGAGACCTGGATGCTGCGTATTTTGCGTTCGGCTGCGGCTCGCTTAGCCAGATCGGCGACCATACGGAAACGCCGGCGAGGATTTTTGACAATAGTAACAGCTCGTCTCCATTTCCTTAACGCATCTTCCGATGTATTCTTGGACTCCACTTCAAAATCCTTCAATAACTTGTCCATTTCTTTCTCCAATTAATTGCCGAACAGCGGTACCGGCGCTATACTACGGGTGCTGCGAGACTGGTGGTGAAAGAAACGCGTTTTATTATGAGACGTTCCGTGACCCAACAAGAAAATGACAAGTGAGAAGAATTTATATGGTATATTTGTATGGATCGATCTAATAACAAATACGATAAAATCTGGCGATGTTTTCCAAAAAAAAGATAAAATCTGGCGATGAAAGCACAAACAGTAGAGAGTTTGTGGAGAAGACGTTCTGGATGCAAGAGGGTAGTTTTGTAGTGGAAGTCGTGACAGGCAACTCATTATACGGTCTCCTTTGTCGTTCGAAAGAGTTTTTGTAAAATATTTTTATTTTTTCAAATTAATTATTATTGTAATATCAAATGAGCTCTATACTGGATCATGACTCGCGCAACGCTTCGGGATCAGTTTTTTCTTGAATGTAAAAATGTTGGTATATAGTGAAAAAAAAAAATTAAATCACGTGGAGTTTGATCCAATGTAACAATTGACTTTATAGGTTCAAAAGCAATCCAAAACAACTCATAAAAATATAATTTGATTTAAAAAAATAATCAAATATTAAAAAAATAAGATTAATTTGGGTTAATATGGATTAACATGTAGAATTTGCGACCCAGTTTACAAGATTATGATAAACTTATATAAAGTAAATGAAAAAAATTATCAAGTATAATTTCTAATTAATCTAATGTTGAATGATAAAAATGACAAAAAAAAAATTGATTAAAAAATGACCTAAAAATCGATCTGAGTTAACATGTCAAACTCGTGACTCGGGTCATAAAACCGAGATAAATTTATGTAAAAAAATCAAAATAAATAACAAAGTTCAATTTTCAATTAGCTTAATGTTGAAGAATAAGATTAAAAAAATCAATTAAAAAAAATATAAAAAACAACTCAAATCAATCTGTCAAATTCATTACCTGAGTTATGAGATTCGAGATAACCTCATAAAAATTAAAAAAAAAGCTATTCTCATATCATGAAGCCTAAATAACCGAGTCAACTCCAGCTAACTTAATAAACATTGTTATCATATCGTTAGCCCAAAAAAATCTAATAGGAAGCAAACAAAATAAATCATTAAATTTATTTCTCAACTACCTAGTATTAAATGATGAAATTAAAATAAAAAAAAAATTAAGTAAACCAGGTTAATTTATGAACCATTTTATAGGAATGAGGTAATCTAATAAAAAATAAATATAATATTAAAAAAATAATTAAAAATAAAATCAACTAAAAAACATCATTCCACTTCCAATGAATAGTACAATCCAAGGAGTGGAGTGGTAGAATGAGAACCAGTCCTCTTTCAGTTTGTTTTTTTTTTTTTTTTAATAATTAGGACTGGCCATAAGCTAAAGACGACCGGCGAAGGATTATCTACCATTGATCTCGTGTGCGTGTGTGAGAGAGAGAGAGAGAGAGAGAGAGAGAGAGAGAGAGATGGTCCAAAGTCAAATGAGAACATGCGCTAGCTGAACTGCGACCTGCGACCACTTCAAGACACAGGAAGATGGTACGGATAGGATCATAGCACCGAACTGCGACCACATTTTAGCCGTCTTTGTCGCAACGTGGAGAGGGAGCCTAAAGGCATCAGTATAGATAAATGTGATATTATTTCCATGAAACTTAATGAATTGGACCGTCGAGATCTGTCTACACTTGGAATCAAGCTGATACAAAACTAAAATGCATCATAGACTCCCCATGACCATAGACTTGTTTCAATAGTTATTACAATAGTGGGGTGGCATCTATGGCCTTAGCCAAATAATAAAAATGACACTAAAAGTAGAAAAAATCAACTGTTTCTAGTAGGTGTATAAATGTATTTTCATTTTTTATCATGCAGTTGAATTACATATGTAGCATTGGATCTAAGAAATTTAATGCATCGAGATCGGCGGTATTAGAGTCTTTTGATTTGTTTTTTTTTGTTAAATATTGGTTTGCATGAGGTAGTGTCTTGAGTTACCATCAAAATAGTATTTTTAATTATAAAGAGTTGTTGGTGCTTGCATAGTGGAAGATGCCGCGTCTTTTGGGTGGTACATGCGGCGTCTCTTGGTGGTCAAAATGGGATTTCGCTGTATAGTATAATCCCCTACAATCTCCTCTTCCCTCATATGTGGTGTATGTAGTTCAAATATTCTTGGTTTATCGCTAGTGATCTTCTTCTTTTTTTTTTTCCTTTTATTTCTCTCTCCTACCCTAATAAATCATAATTATCAAACCTAACTTGGGGGTTGACCCGGTCAAGGAGCTGAGTTACGAGTTACACAGGTCAACTCAGATTAATCTGAGAATTTTTTTTCTTGTGAACATAGATTATATATACTAAATGGCTTCAAATTTCATATTGAAAAAATAAAATATTATTCTAGTATTTATATAGTGAGCTTTGAAAAGAGTTACTAACCAACTAAAAAATATAAAAAAAGAGGGGTCATTAATGAGCTTTGCTGGGTCACGGGTCGACCAAGTTTGACCCTTTTTTCTCTCTTACCCATCTTTCACTTTACTAGAACCGGTCCAACTAGTAAAATTTCAAATTTGTTTTTTAAAAATTTATTGGTTTAAATTTTACAAACCAAATTATTTAAAATATCAGGTTCGGAAATAATATCTTTACAAGGTATTGTAAATGAAAAATATCCGAACCGCCAATATAGACTGGAAGGGATTCCTACGACAAGTGAGCAAAGTATCTTCACAAGGTTAGGAAATAATCCAAGTTACATGAAGTAGTCGTTGCCGTTAAAATAGATTTGTTTTTGGTTTTTGGGTTTTGCAAGTTTTATAATGAATGCAAAACAACAAACTTTCTGCTTCAGCTCAACCAACCGGTTTAGAGGATGTTTGGTATTGAATTTGTATTTTAATTTATAGGTTGTTTGGTGCGTTTTAAAAATATATTTGGTGTGGAAAAAATTTTAAATTGATTTTTTAATGTTTTTTTAAATGATTTTGATATGATAATATTAAAAATAAAAAATATTTTTAAATAAAAAAACTTTCAAAAAAAATTAATGTTTCAATGATCATGATAGTCATGTTAGCTGTGAGCCTAATTTATGGAGTTATAATTTCTCCTTAGTTAAACTATAAACTCCAAAGGATGTCACATAAACCATAAATATATTTTAATTGTTTTTTATCAATCACCGAAAACATGGGATTATTAAGATAATTAGAGACAAATTGTTTGAAATCTTGCTCTTTGTACTAGGATGTTAATTCACATATAAAAAGATTTAAAATAAATAGTTGAAAATTGTTTTCCATATAAAATATTCAAGTTGAAAAAGGTTTTGAACCTTTTTTAAAAAATAAAACAAAATTAGATATTTCATCAACTACTATGCAATGTTGAATCAATAATTCACACGTTGTTTTACTATCATAGTCTATGATATATTTTTTAAGTATTTTAAATTAAAATATATTAAAATAATATTTTTTCAGTTTTTTTTTTTTTTTATTTTCACATCAAAGTTATAAAACATCTAAAAAAACATTAATTTAATATTTTTTAAAATAAAAAATAATTTTAAAGAAATCTGAAGTCGCATCGAAGTCTTCCTAAAATCTGAAAATTTTACTTGCCCCTTGCTACGAGGCAAGCGTCATTCAATCACGGGTCTTATATATATATATATATATATATATATAGAAGAATTTTCACAAGAAATATCTGAGATATTGACTTGAAGGAGCACCACATCTCTTAATTACATGGAAATTTTGTGTTGCTGTCTCAATTTTCTTCGCTTATTTGCACGGAAGAACTTCCAATAGACGTTGGAGAAAGGAGACCCGAAGATGACGGCAGAAAAGTGATGGAATCAGAAAATTGGCAGAGAGTTGAAAGCGCGGACATGGCTTCTGCCGTGTGGCTGATAAACACAAGCCATGGGAAAAAGAAGATTATGACAGCGAAATGAACAGAAATACAAAGAATCTCGTTGCCTGTCTTGTAATGCAAGAAAAAGCCGACCATTTTTAAAAGGTCAACCTCAGACCAGCCACTCGCCCTGAGCCGGGTATAAAAAAACTGCAACCAAAATTAAACCAATTACATACCTGACCGTGTTTTGCCACGGTTATATTTTTTTTTTCTTTAATACAAGGAGTGTATATATAGGATTTTTTTTCAAGACATAAAAACACCAAATATAATCTCCTTTTATAAAAAAAAATCATTTAACATAAATATCAATTATAAATCGATGTTGATAACATTTTTCTTCATTTACTATTAGAATTCGATGATTTTTTTCTTTCCTCTCTAATTACGGATTAAAAATAAGAAAAATAAGCTTTCATATCGAAACCAAACTTGAAAAATTTTGAGGTATCTAAATTGAATAATATGTGTTATTACTGAAATTTAGAAACCAAAATGTATTTATTACTGAAATTTATAGCACGCCACCCATGTATTTTTCATTCCAATCCCTCATTTTTCAACTCTATATTTTCCTAAAACATCACAATAAAAAAGAAAAGAAAAATTAGGAACAAAATGAATGTTTGACAAATGTACAGTGCAACACAATGTCATCAACAATTATTTATGTGTGCATGAACTATAATTGCCTCTACAGTAAAAAATCCCGCGCATTTAGTCCAAAATGAACTCTTGATCATCTCAGTAGATTAACAATTGAACTAATTTGACTTTTTTATTGGCAAAACAAAATCATTTGTTTTTTTTTTTAAGAAAAATAAAAATAAAACAACTTTGTTTGATTGACTTGAATCAACTTATAGGTTAGCCCATACAAACCCATGACACAGGTCTTTAACCAAGTCCTAGGCTGAGCTTAATTACCATGGATATATATCAACCCAAGAAAAGAAGATTCACAAGCTGATTTCTATGGCGATAAAGGTGAAACCATGGTTTTGGAAGATGTGTTGTAAAAGGTGCAACAGTAATCCTTGGTTCAAATACGTTTCAACGTTTCTGATGCAAGAAAATATTACCATTCTATCAAAAAATTAAAAATCCTATGGAATGAATGGTGGAAGCGTGTTCATATTCATACTATTCAAAACAAGAATAAGAAACCCACCGCTTGTTGCATCTATAAGCTCTGAGTTTAAAACCATCACAATTGCTCAATGAGGTCAACTTAACTGGAAGTTGTATGATTAGTTCTCCGATGAAATTTGAGCTGAAAACTGGACTCATTTACCACAACAAAGCTGTTATTGTTAATAAGCAAAGTCACTCGAATTTTCCCAGCACCAGAGATTCAAGCTTCTGTAACCAATTCACATATTGACCGAGCTCCTTCTTGTGTAGGTGTAAGAGGAGGAAGTTATTTAAGTTTTCACCAATACCCTTGGCTATCAAGTATCCCTTAAGTGCATCTTGTAAATCAGAGTCCAAATCACTGCAGATATATGAAGACAAGAATTAAGTGAGACGAACATGTCCTCAAGCATAAGAGAAGATATCTCGAGTAACCACTGGAATAGGGTTTCATTATTACTGGAATTGATATCGCAATAAAGGCATCATAGACAAATTCCAAGAACAGATTAATTTTAGTTCCAGAGTTGCACTTAGTTGATTTGGAATTTGAACTGCAGTTAGAATCGGAGGGCATTCAACAACATTCAAATGCACAAGAATTATATAAATCCACGTATGCATCAAAAACAAAACATCACTCAATATAATCCTGGTTTCTACTCAGACTACCATAAGCTACAGTACAGTATCTAAATGGATAGCATTACATAGAAAACCTGCTACAAAGGATGATCCCCTGGATGTTATATATTGAATCTTTCTTTTTGTCCGGTATCTAAAATAAAAAACACTTAGCTTGCCTGCCAGATACAATTTTTCCATTCAAGACTTGAAAAACATGTTACATTATACCATCTTTCGGTTTCTAGCTTATGCAGATAACAGCAAAAAATAAATACCAAATCATGATATGCATTTGGAATAAATGCCTCAACACACCAACTCTCAAGATCACTAGGTAAAGTCAAAGCACACTATCTAGTGAAAAGAAAATGGATAAAGCTAAAGATGAAAAGGAACGACCTGTCAGGTTAATCCTTGACCTTTTTGGCATAATGCATAGATTTCCCCCATTGATCTACTGAATACTGGATATTCAATCCAACATAAACTGCTTCGAGGCATCCAATCAGGTTAAGGGAAAAAGTGGGACTAAGGTATCTCTTAGGTTAAGTTTTAGCAATTAAGAATGCAACCTAACATGCTAGAAAGTGCAAAGGAATAATGGGAAGACATGGACCAAACCAGAAGATGTGATTGCTAAGAAAGAAGGAGTAACAAATAGCAGGATATCATAGAAGGCAGCCATTTCAAAAAGACTTACCCTAAAGTAGACAAATTATAACTCGGGATTCACCTTCAAGGTTTGCAAAGAGCTATAAATTCCTTTCAACTTTTAGATAAAGAAAACTGAATATATCCTTTGCAAAGAGCTATAAATTCCTTTCAACTTTTAGATAAAGAAAACAGAATATATCCTTTGCAAAGAGCTATAAATTCCTTTCAACTTTTAGATAAAGAAAACAGAATATATCCTTGAAAATCATCATAATCAGAACGCAATGCTAGCCTTGCTCCCAAGGGAAACTCATCTAGATTCACATAGATGTATAAAAATCTGTTCAAGAGATCTCATCTTAAGCCAAAATCCAACCACTATTTCCCCCAGTGAGGTCCATTTGAATTTAGAAATTGATTTCACCAACGCAAAACATTTTTGCTCTGAAAATATCTACCTTCATATATCCAGCAATGTTCTTGTCATTTATGCCATCTACTTCAATCAATGATCATATCTCAGACAATTATTCAAAAAATGGGAATGACAGGAATGCAAATATTACACACATACAAGCAACTTGAGAATTTTATCTACAATCTGCAAACTAACAAAAATACATAATATGGCTTGAAAAGTTTACCTGAATGAGGGGCCTCTGTAAACTGAAGGCTTGGGACAGGTTGTCATCGAGCGGAGATAATGTGCACTATAAATGTGAAACTGCGACCCACCTATACCTTTCTCAGAAACCCCACAATCAAACTGTAAAACAGAGTTCAACCCAGGCTTCTTCACACACACCTTCATCAAAACTTCCCGTGGAAATATTCCTCCTTCTGCAAACATCTCCTGCCCCAACAAAGCTGAAACAGCAACCTCTTCACCCGACTCACATTTTCTCCGCAAAACCACATCTTGCGACTCCAATGAATCCCAATCCACCTTAAAATCTCCCAAACTACCACTTTGATTGTCCTGAATCCATGTTAAAAACATATAAAATTAAAAAAACACAATTTCTTCAAGCTTGTAAAACAAACTCACACCTGTTCTAATTAACAAAACAGAAAACTATATCTTTTTGCCAGTTGCTTTTCCACACAAATATACACTACCCAGCTCCATAGCACTTTTAACGCTAAACCCATTTTCAATACTCATAGAAGACTGAAAAGATTCCAACTTTACTTCAACTTTTAACACAAGCTCACATCTTTTTAATTCCACAACTGTCTTAACCACCAAACAAGTAATGGGTCATCACTAACGTTCTGCCACATGAGCATACCCTAATTACCTTCGTTTTACTGTCTAACACTAAAACCCATTATCACATTTGCTTTCTTTTCATTTCTTAATAAATTCCAAACATCAAATGGTAAATCAAACACCAAGAAAATAAAGGGTTTGTTTATTAAGTGGAAACTAAAACCATTATCCAATACCCAGATGGAAAGATTAGCACAAAATTATGAGATTTTAAGAGAGAGACCTGGAAGGGAGTAGTTGAGAGTTCGTGTTTGATTTCGGACTGCAGGATTTTGACCAAGCCTAGATTCTCAAGTGCTTTGCGACCCTTCCGCAAGATTGGGGTCACCCGAGGCATTTCTTGCAAGATTTTTAGCAGAAATTGCTACAGAAACTTGGTGTGCAGGATTACAAGTGTAGATTATTGAAGATGATGAGTCCAGGCTTAGCTTTCGAGTCTTGCCAATAGAACGGCACCTGCTGAGATGGACTGTAAATGGGCATTTGAGTTTTAAGTTTGGTCTACTAGCAGGGTGGGCTTTTGACTATCATAAAAGATTCAATCAGAGGAAATTAGATATCGTACAGTATTTTATAAAATTTTAATTATTTTTTAAATTGTTTTGATAAATTACTTTCAAAAACATTTTTTTTAATAAATAAATAAATATTATTTTAATATATTTTAAAATAAAATATTTTTTAAAAAATAATCATAATCACACTATCAAACAACTTTTAGTTTAATTAATTATCTTAATGTATCATAAGTGTGTACATTATTTTAATCCTTTTCTTACTATTTTTTTTCCTTTTCGTTTTAGTATCTTTTAAGAAAACAAAAGACACATAATACTCTAAAATATATGCGAAAATACTATAAACTTTTATATGATACTATGGAATGCTATAATGCTTTTTTGTTTTGTTTTTTTATATAGTTTTTTCTTTTTTTTATTTATATTTTTTTAATTTTTTTCATAAAATTATCTTTGTTGATTTTATTTTTTTAATATTAAGTTGGTTAAGAATTTAGCTTTATAATTTTTTTTTTTTAAAACACTGTAAATTATTATAGTGTTTCTCCATGTAGGTTTTTTTATTATGATTTTTTTTAAAATTGTTTGTCAATTTTATGTTTTTGGTTTTGTTTTTTCATTTTTTTTTCCAATTTTTTTCATTGATTGATATGTAACCTTCCTCATTAAGCATTCCATAAACTACATAGCAACCCGAACCTATCACGCATGGTAATAAAAAATGAGCTCTTGACTGCTGCCATTATAGACCTAGTCTACAAAGCAAGCTAATTAACTAAACTGGTGATGGTTCATAAAATGAAATATTTGTGTTAAAAGCATTATCAAGACTTGCCTTCTCACACCGCCCTCGCGAACCACTATCGTCTTCTCCATTTCTGGGAGCATTCTTTCTTCTAAGCCTTTTTGCATTTTGATGTGCACTGTCTTCAACCATCTTCACAAACCATGCAGGCTGAACTGTATCAGAGATTTAAGCTTCTGAAGGACTCTTGAATCTTTCCCGTGAATTTATTGCAGGATAAATCAAGTGTTGCGAGGGCAATTTGAAATTTAGAAAACACAATCTCCAAACCTTTCCATGCCATTGTTACAGAATAAACATAAGAAGTAGATAAACTTTTTGCCCTCACGTAATCCATAACCTGATCAACGCTCATCATGGCTTTGAAGTTGTAGAAATACTCTGTTGGCAAAGGACCACTCAAGCTGTTGTTGGAGAGGTCAAGAACCTGTAATTTAGAGAAAGAGTCCCTGACAGTTGGACCCTTCAAAGAACCATGGAGTTTATTTGCCCTTAGATATAATAACCTCCAACTTTGGAAGCATTTCTAAAAAGGAAGGGAAGGTGTCATCTATCATGTTGTTGCCGAGGTCCAAAAATTCTAAATTCACACAATAAATGACGGATACCACCCCTTTTAACTGGTTGCCATTGAAGTTGAGATATCTCAAATCGTTGCCCTCTGAATAGATCGAAGGGATTTTGCCGTGGAGATTGTTGACACCAAGATGCAAACACTTAGAGTCTATCACTGGAGTTTCTCAAGCATTGTGGGATGAATCTACTAAAGCCATTATTGGACAAGTCTAGAATCTCTAGGCACTTCAGCTCGCAGGTGACAGAAGAGATGTTTCTAGCCAGTTTATCATTGGAGGAAAGCATAAGAACTCCAAATTTTCTTTCTTGACTAAAATCGATATATTGTAATGAATTACAAAAGGAACGGACTTTTCTGGCCATACAAAAGGTTATTGTGAAGAAAAAAGAGACGCAAAGAAGGCATAGAAAACAAGGAGGATGGAATTGTTTCATTGAGCAAGTTATGAGATAAGTGGAGAAAGTTTAAACCTGAAAACCTCCTTATTTGTGATGGAATGCGTCCTATCAGTTGATTATTAGATAATAAGAGTGCGATTAGACCTGGAATCTTGATAGGCCTTTCAGTATATTGCCCGAGAGGTGCAACTAATAGATTTGTGTGAGGTTATATAAATAATCCGGAATATTACCAAAAAAATTATTAAAAAAAAGTATTAAGAAATTTAGCAATGCAATTTAAGTACCAAACATGTTATTTGAGAGGCGCAACTCGAGGTTAAAAAAATGTTCAGAATTTTACCAGAAAAATTATTGAAAAAAAATGTTTAAAAAATCTAAATTTTTTAAAATTTTCAAGTGAGGATATAATCTAACTATCAAATATGTTGTATAAGAGGTCTAATCAAGTGAGTTATTTGAGATTAGTAAAATCATCTATAATTTTTGAAAGAAAGTCTTAAAAAATCTAGCTTTTTAAGGTTTTCAAGTGAGGATGGAATCAGACCATCAAACATGTTGTGTGAAAGGTCCAATTAAGTGAGTTATGTAAGATTAACAAAAATATCTATAATTTTATCAGAAAAATTATTGAAAGAAATCTCTAAAATTTAGTTTTTTTAAGTTTTTAAGTAAAGATGAATCTGATTATCAATATGAAAAAATTCATTCAAGGAAGTTAAGGTTAGAAGAACCATCTGTAATTTTACTACAAAAATTATACGAAATTTGAACATCAAAATCTAGATGTCTAACCTAATAAGTTCTGTGAGGTTAGTAAAATCGTTAAATTTTGTTTTGCATGCTGAGTGCACGTAACTTGCTTTTAACCTTGTGAAGGGGTGTTTGGACATGTTTTAATTGGAGTTTTTAAAAGATTTGATTGTTTTTTTGGTTTTTGAATCATTTTAATGTGTTTATATTAAAAATAAAATTTTTTAAAAAATAAAAAAAATTTTAATATTTTTTTAAATGAACATTTGTTGTCACTGTTACAAAGATCTCTAAATCCAAAGATCTTTAAACAAATTGTCCTAGCTCTCAGCGCCAAACTAACCCTATAACACTGCCTAATTGCAAAATCCAAGAAAAGAAAAAGAAATCAATTGTCAATTTTAGTTAATTTTTATTCATATACATTTATACACATTCAAATCGCACATTAATAGACAAATTCCAAAGATTTTTCTTTAATTTTTATGACTCTTTTTAGTTGTTTTTTACTTTTTATCAATAACAATGTTATTTTGAGTTAAAAAAACAAGTGAAATCATTTTGACATAGACTCTGGTTCATCCACCATCCCTCGAGTTGATTTCACAAATCCATGACTTGGGCTGGTCACGTAACTATGGTTATCAATGCCAAAAAAAAAAAAAAAAAAAAATTCCTTAAATATAAATCAAACTTGTACACAACCTTTGATGGCCTAAGACACTGCTCTAGACCAAATACGCGAGATGGTAAATACACACAGACAGAGACAATGGCCATGGGCTCAAAAAGATGTCAACTTCAGCACAAAACACAGAGGACAACAATAACTTATCCTCCAGTGCGTTAATCTGTTGTGGCAAGGGCTGATTGCAATACATCTTCGAGATACTTCTCAGCAGCAGCATACTGCCTTTTCTTGTCCTCAATGGCTAGAGTAGCTAAAGCTTTATCCTGGAGCAACAAAAATGGAATGCATAAACCATCTTCTTTCCAGAAATGAGCGAGCATAAATGCATGATAAAGATATCATATCAATCCGAGCATAGAATTACCGGAGGCAAGTCCTGATAACTCCTCAAAGTATCCATGATGGGTTTTGTTTTCTTCTCCAAATCTTGTCTGTGCTCAGCCATTTCTACCAACATCCCATGGCTAATGTCTTGGGTGTAGCCCACGCGATTAAGAAGTGCCTGCACGAATGTGAGACACACATTCGATTACTTCCAATAACTAAAGCAAGCTGGTAAAATATTCGGAAATCAAGAGGAATAAGATTGTTTTTTTTACCTATTTTTTCCCTCTTTTTAGTGTCAATTTCCCGTTTGGGAACAAGACTTTTTTAATCACCCATGATCTTTAGAAGTAGAGTCAAAACACTAAGAATTTTGCCAAGAACACTAAATCCCTATATATGCCAACAATAATTCCAGCTTTTTAGACTCAGTCATCACTAAGGACAATCTATAACACGCAAGGAATTGAAAATGCTCATCAGCCTTAAGATCTTGAAGAAAAGATTACGTAAATGCTGGCCATGAAAGTCGAGATTGAACTTCTTGGATTGATAGTTAATACATAAGTAATCACTAATAATGTTTATCAAGGATAGCAGATGGCAGTTTTGACTTTCATTATTACATCTAGGTAAATTTTATCCTGATAATAATAACAAAGAACAAATACCTTGTAGTTAGAGTACTGTTGCAAATATTGTCGCTCCTTTGATGCCATAACTGCTAAATTTGTCTTCCAATTCTCCATCTGAGCCTCACAAGGAGGTACATCATCCTCTAGTTGTGCGAGTGTTCTAACAGAGAAGATCCAGAAAATAAGAAGAAAGATGAGCAGCAAAATAGATTGAAAGATGTGAGATTTGAACCTGTTATAGAACAGAACTTATAATGTACTCAAAAGAGAAATCGAAGTTTAAGTTTTTATAAAGTACCTTTTTAAATAGGTAAGCCTGGCTATTGCCTTCCGTGTGTAATCAAGGAGAATTTTGGACTCCTTCTGTACTTTAGCTCTCTTCTCTTCTACTCCAGTCTTTCTTAAAGAAAGATCCCCCATTGCTACAAGAAAACTATTTGCATTTCTCCAGTTTAAACTCGTGACATTAAAAAGACAAGAACAAAGATGCAATTTAGTATCTAGAATGACATCCCACCTGCTTAGTTCCGTGTCTCTTATATTCAAAAAGTTTGCTACATTTGCAAGAACTTGAGCTGATGAAACCACATTCGAGGGCAAACTCTCCTGTGCTAATCCCACATTCTCGAGTATCTCTCTAATCCTTGCAGCTACAGCCACGAAACAACAAAATATTGCATCAAAGAAAAGTCAATATACAATTCCAGATAAAATTTCACCCGGGAAAATCTTTTTCTCAGAAAAAAGAAACAGTAGTGGGATTAAATCATTTGTATAAAGATGAACCATCACCTTTTATAAGAATCATAAAACATGTGCATTACTAAAATCTGAAACTAGAAGAACCCATGCAATCAAATTATTGAAGGGAAAAAACATCCTATGTTTACACATTGCTTGCAATCAGAAATCAAAAAACAATGGCTTCCAAAGACAAGAAATTAAAAATGTTCACGGGAAAGGAAGGCTATATTCAACATGAAACTAAGAGCCCCTACAAAAGAGAAATCAATCTATCGTCATCAGTCTCAAACAATCATATTTCATACATATCAAAATCAAAACCCAACACAAGAAAACATAAACCCAATAACCCAAACCAAAAGCACACAGACAGCAAAATCCAAAGACAAGACCTTGTGCACGATACTCCACAGCTTTCTGGCGAAAATCATTCGCAACAATGTTGGCAGCCTGTGTTTTCGCTTGCGAAGCAGAAGCTAAATTATACAGATGAGCAATGCTGCGTGGCGTATATTCGAATTCAGGAACATCTTTCCCTGCTGCATCAAATTGTGAGGCAAGCCACGCCTTCACTTCTGCAAGTCTACCAGCATCATTACCACCACTCTTCGCCTCCGTCACCGACATATTATCAACTCCAGAAATTAAATCACTCATATTTAATCTTTTTCTTTCTTTTTATGGGGTTTCCTTAAATTACACCACAAAACCTACACGAACAAAAGATGTAGCAAAAGAGTTAACTTTCATAGAACCCATTATAGAACTCAAGCCCTAAATTGATTCAAACCATCTGGGCCATTTTTATTTAGTTTAATATTGATAGAATCTCAATCATTTGTACTTAACTTCCAAATTACACTATTTCTCCTAAACATCACAGTTTAATCAAAATCTGACATGAAATAACTGATTCAAAGTGTAAGAAAGAAACACCCTTAAGAAGAAAAGGTGAAACAGATCTCGAGAGAGAGACTGACCTTTGTTTGGCACCGAGTTGGATCAGTTTGCAAACAGCATTGGAGGCTTTAAGAGAGTGAACTTTACGGAAGAAGAAATCTGGGGAGAAATAAGTAACTAAAAATTATCTTTTGTGAAGTCGCGAGAAATTTTCAAATCTAAGAAACTCGAGTGAGGTCCTGAGGAGTGGGAAAGAAGCCGGCATGTGGGGAGAACTGGAAATTCGAAATTTGGAAGGGCTAAAATCGTCTGGTAATCATGTTGCATGGAGTTGGAAATCATTCAAATCACTCCTCTTACTTTTAATTTTTCTGTTATCTTTGTTACTCTTTAACTTTCTTTTAAAGACAAAGGGAGAAGGGTATAAATTATTTAATAATATATATTAAAAAAAATACCCCCCCACTAGATTTGAAGAAATCTAACGTTAATCTTCTAATTCTTAAAATTAATTATCAATTGACAAACTTTTATCAAGAAAACAACTTAATCTTAGCTTCAAACTTTTTCCTTAATCTTAGATGATAGGGTGTGTCAGCTGTTTCGCGAATCGGCCTCGGACTTAGCTCCAAATCCAACACTTTGTGATCATGTCAACGAAAATCGAATGATGTTTCGAGCACAAAAATACAACCACCATCGCTCCCTGGTCAGCCGATGGCCGAGGCGGCGCAAGTGTCTTTCAAGACACCCTGGAGTACAGTTGCTGTAATGGCTGCAGCCTTTGCCATCTGTCTAAGCACTCTTCAGACCTGGTACACAATATCCCCTTGAAAGCATGGATGTTGCCTAGCAGTTTTTGGATATAATCTATGTGAATTGTTGATTGGAAGGGAAGATTTTGGCCAAGATTTGATGGCGGCTTAAAGAGCGATCAAGATTCTTGGATGGATAACTAATGATTTTGAAGAATTTAATGTAATTTGTTATTTTACTGTGTATGAACATGATGGATTTTCATAGCTAGAAACATCATTAATTCGATGATTGATGCAAGCGCGATCATACCATAAGAACTCGTTGAAACTACCTGTAATAATATTAGGATACATTACACTAATCAATCAAATGTACAAAGCAGTGCATATTCGACTTGAATTCTTGAACCGATCATCCAGGCAAGCTCCTCGTCATTGTATTACTCAATCACCGTTCATAAAGTTGAATTGAATTCTTTGATCTGATCATCCATCAAACTGTTAGCAGACAGAGCTAGGTTCACATTGCCCTAAGCAAGGCTACATGATCCAAAATTAACCTTTAATTTGGAATTGTTTGGTATTACAATCCAACTGTATTTTTGAAATTTTTTAGTTTTTTAGTTTTAGATTGGTTTTTTAATGTTTTCTTAATCTTTTTGATATATTAATAACAATAATAATAAAATATTAATTTAATATATTTTCAAATAAAAAAATATTTTAAAAAATAACATTTAATTTCAACATAAGAAATTATTTTTCCATGAACAATCTTAAATGTAAGAGAATGTGCCTCTCTAAAGACTGGACTTTTAATCCAACCGTATCAATGGGGCGAAGGACTAAACATTAAGCACATCATCTAGATTAAATCTCTCTTTTAATTAGTTATAAAATATTGATCTGAACGGAGACTCTAGTGCCAACCCAGGAAAAAAGAAGGTGAACAAACCCTAAAGAAGAATGAGAGGGAAGAAGAAGAAAAAGAAGGCAGTCCTTCGCCCCATTGATACGGTTGGATTAAAAGTCCAGTCTTTAGAGAGGCACATTCTCTTACATTTAAGATTGTTCATGGAAAAATAATTTCTTACGTTGAAATTAAATGTTGTTTTTTAAAATATTTTTTTTATTTGAAAAATATATTAAATTAATATTTTATTATTATTGTTATTAATATATCAAAAAGATATGCTTTTTTTTTTAAAAGTGTGTTTAACTTTAAAAATGTTTTTTTTTAATATATAGTTTTGATGTGTTGGTGTTAAAGAAATAAAAAAATATTTTAATATTTTTTCAAGTAAAATATGCTTTTGAAAATTATCTTGTATTGCAATACTAAACACACACTTAGTATAAATGTGTTAGGTCATGAAATGCAAGTGGTTTTTATAAAAATATATTTTGATTAAAAACAATAAATATTGTTTATATATATATATATATATATATATATATATTTTCAGTGTTTGTATATTAAAATTATCTAAAAGCTCATGAAAAATATTAAGTTGATGATGTTTTTCCCATTTAAACATATTTTGAAAAGTATTTTTAAAAAACAATGTAAAATCAATATCAATTATTGTAGATTCTATTTGTTTTTATGTTTCAAAATGGTTTTTTTAAATTAAATTAAATTTTTTTTTTCTTGGCTTTAAATTATTTTCCTTGGCTATTTTAGATCATTTTAATATGTTGGTATCAAAAATAAATTTTAAAAAAAAAAAAAAAAATTTCAATATATTTCCAAATAAAATATACTTAGAAAAACAACCAATATCACAATACCAGTTTTTAGTCTTTTATATGTTAATAGTGCACGAAATTAACCATGGAATGGTTTTATCTTTTCTTCTTTGTTTTTTCTTCTCGTTTGTTTATGTTAATTTAATATAGTAATCATCCATTTTTCATATGGTTTATAATTCCACCATGCCTGGACTCAATCGATCAATTAGAGGCAAACCATGTGCGCACCACTTTTATATTTGCCAAAAACTCATTCCTAGACTTGTTAGTATTTGGTTATTGTGGCATATTTGAAAATATAAAAATTTATATTAAAATTAAAATTAGAGGCAAACTATTTTTTTTTCTAATTGACATTCTTCTTTTAATTTCATCATTTTAAAATAAGTTGATTGAGAATTAAATTTTATAATTATTTTTTTATTATTTTAAAAAATCTCATTTTAAATATTTATTTTGAGTCAAACTATGTTTTTATTGATTATCCAAATTATTTTTAGATATGTTAAGTCAATTAAGCCACATCAGATCAATCTCTATATAATTTAATTTTTTTTTTATTAAAATAAATAATAACAACGTTTAAATATTATTTTTATATAAAAAAAATTGTCAGCAAGTCCTATACCAGTTTTCCTCTGTTCTCATCCTTTTTCATGGAATTAGATCAAACAAGGCAGAGTCGTGCGATTATGGAAACCACTTGAATTATTCTTTGCAATGACCGATACGTTATAGGAATTGACGAGTCGACACAATGCCAGGTAATAATTAAGGCATGGCTAGGAATTCATTTTCAGGTATTTGAAATGTGATTTTAATTTTTTAAAGTATTTTTTATTTTAAAATATATTAAAATAATATTTTTTTATTTTTTAAAAATTATTTTTAATATTAACCTATCAAAATAATTTAAAAACATATTAATTTAAAATAAAATTAATTTTTTTAAAAATGTTTTAAAAATACGGTGAGAAACACTGATATCATCAAGAAAAATTAAAGTCTATTAATTTATTTGTTCAGTTTCCTTCTTCCAAGGGTCACATCTAACGTGATTTGCGGGTGGCATCAGTCAGGGTCTCCCTTCCATTCCAAGCATCTGAATAAGAAAAATCTAACAATACCACAAAGTATTTGTTCTGAGATTTTTTCTTAGATGTATAAATCCAAAGACCAATTTTTTTTTTTTTAAAAAAAGATATAGTTTAGATGACGTGATTAATGTTTTGGTAAGAGAATATCATAAATATTAAACTTTAAACAAAACAAGAATAGAAAAAACAAAAGTTAATGCTTGACTGTAATGTAAAGAACTTCAGAACCGTTTGGGAGAGCGATATATATATATATTAATGGTTTTTAAGAGTGTGTTTGTCTTGAAAAAAACATATAATAATTTTTTTTAGTGTTTTTTTTAATAATTTCTATGTGTTTGTGTTAAAAAAAAAAAAATTATTTTAGATTAATTTTTAAACAAAAAACACTTTTTAAAAAGCACTATATACCACAATACAAAAACACACACTTAATATATTTTGATTAAAATACATTAAATAGTATTTTTTTATATATATTTTTGACATCTATGCATTAAAATTATCTAAAAATCACATGAAAAATACCAAGTTGATGTTTTGAAAAATATCGGCCAGTAAAAGGCAAACCATCTCCAAAGAAAGCCGTAGCAAGTTTTTAGGATTTTTAACTTTAAGGAATGTAGTTCAACTGATCAAGATTTAAATTCTGTTTGCTCTATAAAGGATCACCAATTTGAATCTCACAAAGTCTCATAGCATTGAAAGGATTGTATGTGTTAACTTCAACACTCGTAAAGATTAGTTCGAAGTACGCAAACTGGTCAGACATCCATATTAATCAAAACTAATAAAAAAAAAAGTATATAGAATTTTGTCAAGGTTGATATAATGGAGAACACACCCAAAATACAGCTTGTTGCAGGTATAAATGATTACACTACAGTCAGGGGCGGAGGGGCTCGGGCCCCCCCTCTACTTCCATCCATGCATGCATATATAATGCATTTCCGCCCCTGCTGATAATGCTAATGCATCTCCTGACTTAGTGCCATATGAGCAGTGAGCATCATGCACGAAATGTAAGACGTGTGATAAAACAAAACCAAGACGTTGTCCTTCCAAAACCATACTAGGTTAATATATATAAAAGCGTGGAGGAGGTTTTTACAAATGTGAGTTTTCTTACAGTAATTAAGTGTAATTTTTCAATTTGATTTTTTTTTGAATTAATTTGCGCAGCCCTAATATAAATACTGTAAATATAAAATCATTACTTTGCACAATAAATTTTGCAATCGATCAAAAACAAAAATATAAATATAAATCACTAGTAAAAATTTTCAATGAAAATATTAAAGCAGAGCCATCAATTAATTTATTTTTCATCAAATAAAACAAGGTAATTTAATTTTAAAATCTATTTTTGTTTTGTTTTGAGATGTTTGTTAATAATTTGATAAGTGTTTTTTTTTATATAATTCTACCATTTTATCTTTATTTTTTTCTTAGATTTGTTAGTTTTACCAATTATTTTTTGAATTCTTGTTATAGTGTTTTTTTTTTCTAATTAATTATATATATTTTATTGGTTTGTTTTGATTATACTGGATTTTTTTATGTTTTGTTTTTAGCGGAGCCATCCAAATTATCAATTTTTTCTCACAATATATGTTTTGATTTTAGGTTGAACCATGAACAAAATAAAAAGAATTTGATTTTTTTTTTTGAAAAAAAATATTGATAACTTGCAACCTAGTGAACCAACTCCAATGTGTAATGTTAAAGTTATAGTTGAGCAACTCCAATGCACTTCAATTTACAAAGAACCCATGTTGATTAGTGAGAATCATTCTTTATTATTTTTTTGCTTTCTTTCAAAGTTTATCGAACATAAATAATACTTCGCTTTAGGTAATGTTTCTTATATACTTTGTATGTTTATATTTATTAGATATAAAGACTAACAACATTAAAGTGATAAATATATTATGAAGATGAAATTAACTTTTTTGCTTTTGACTCAATTTGATATTGCTACGAACCTTTTACCTTATACAAAGATCATTATATATTTGTAGTAAATTATTTGAATAAAACTAAATTATACATGTTTTTTTTATAACTCATGTATAATAAATTAAAATAAATATTATATTTTATTATATTAATTATGACCTCCCTAATAAATAATCCTAGTTCCACCCCTTACTACGGTCTACTTTGGATACATTTTCTCTACCATGATATCGATGCATTGCCCAAAATACAAGTTGATGATGAGTGATTGACCCGGCAGTGCAAATCGTGAAAGTTTTGCTCCCTATAAAAGGGCAGCCAAGAGGAAGAGTTGGCATTGATCATAGCTGCTGTACTCTCTCTTTAGCTTATTGTTTCATCTCTGAATTCCTGCATGGCTAAATCCTGTGCATCTCATAATACGTCTTCCATGATTTCCATAGCTCTGCTTGCAGGGCTGTTACTGAGTTGCCTACACATAACAGGTCTCGCTTCGGGCCTGTTTGTTTCTGTTTTTTAAAAATATTTTTGAAAAAATTTAAATTTTTTTTATTTTTTTATTAACTTCAAATTAATATGTTTTTAGTGTTTTCAAATTATTTCGATAGGTTAATGTCAAAAATAATTTTAAAAAAAATAAAAAAATATTAACATGCATTTTGATACGAAAAATTATTTAAAAAGTAATCGCAACCACATTGCTAAACAACCACGAAAAGCTATTCCTCCATCTCTCATACAAACATGTGCGCAATTAACACATTCTTGATGAGACGGAGACAATGAGTTCTGAAAATATAGAAAATATTCACTTCAAACTAATCTTAAAACCTATTTATTTGATGTCACCGTATCCGTCTCTTCGACTGACACATTCTTATCTCTTTTGAACCTTCTCTTTCTGTCTTGAGATACTAATCAACTACAGCTTTTAAATGACTGCAGGTGCTCAAATGGGAGTTTGTTATGGAACACTTGGTGATAATTTACCATCGGAGCAAGAAGTTGTAGATCTTTTCAACCAATACAATATACGAAGAATGAGAATCTATGATCCAAACCCAAGAACTCTCCAAGCTCTTGGAGGCTCCAGCATCGAGCTCATGTTGGGTGTTCCGAATTCTGACCTTCCAAGCATTTCTTCCAGTCAAGCCAGTGCAGATGCATGGGTGCAAAACAATGTGCTCAAATACAGTAATGTCAAATTCAGATACATTGCGGTTGGAAATGAAGTGAAACCGGGTGATGATTTTGCCACAGCTCTTTTCCCTGCCATGCAAAACATTCAGAACTCAATTTCAGCTGCTGGTCTAGGGAATCAAATCAAAGTCTCCACTGTTACCTTCGCTGCCGCACTTGGCGAGTCCTCCCCTCCATCACGAGGCGTTTTCAAAGCAGAATACCACTCACTTCTTGCGCCTATTATTAGCTTCTTGGTCAGCAACCAGTCGCCATTTCTCGTGAACTTGTACCCTTACTTCAGTTACTCAGAAAACAATGACATTCCTCTTAATTTTGCACTTTTAGTACCTGATCCATCTACCACAGTATCCGATCCACCGTTTGAATACAACAACCTTTTTGCTGCTATGGCGGATGCTGTTTACTCTGCACTTGAGAAGGCTGGTGGCGGTTCGTTGGAGATCGTCGTATCGGAGAGTGGTTGGCCCTCGGCAGGAGGGGGACCAGAAACCAACATTGATAATGCAAGAACTTACAACACAAACTTGGTTCAGCAAGTGAAGAATGGCACTCCAAAGAGACCCGGAAGGCCTATCGAAACTTACATCTTCGCAACTTTCGACGAGAATCAGAAACAACCGGAATACGAGAAATTCTGGGGGCTCTTTCTTCCAAGTAAACAGCCCAAGTACCAAATTCAACTTGAGTAGAAGCACCATAAAAAGTGTATCAGGGGAAGAAGCCAGGCCATTTATTTTGTGCAAGAAACATCATATTTCTAATTATTATAGGTTCATATAGCATCATATTTTCAACTTCATGAAGGAATAATGGTTTGTTAGCCTTGTGAATCCAACATCTCATGGGAAGGTAGACTTCACACTTGAACTTTTTGTTGGCTGAAACTTAAAGAGCAGAATAATATAAATTATATCTATACCATCTTATTCTATTTTATACCTCATTCTATCTTATATTTATAGAGCCCGTGTAAATTTCAAGCTACAAAAAACTTTCCTTTAAAGGGTGAATTAGCAAGATACACAGAGCAAATTGTACCATAATATATAGTTATCAATGACAAAACATGAACAGTGCATAGCCCTGAAAATATTGAAGGCAAATTTTGTCATAGCAATTGAAAAATTGGCCATGGCTATGAAGCAGCATAATAATTCAGATCCAACTCTATCATACGTGAAGAAACTGAACAGTGACATGTTCAGTTGTAATGCTGAATGATCAGACATGCTCAAAGAGTTTCATTACAAGCTTAACACAGGCCAAATTTTACATTGAGGATTCACCGACTCTTTTTCCCATGACAACTTGGTGACTGAATGAGAAGATACACACTTGATTCCACCCAAAAAGAAAAAAAAAAAGGAAATACAGATAAGAAAAAGAATAAAGTAATTAGCTACGGACTTCAAAGATTGAAGAGAGTTCTACCAGCGCAGCAATGAGATTTGCAAGTTATCCTCTCAAACGCTCTTCAAGCAGATATGGAAGGGTCATTAGAAATTCCTTGTAAGAGTTTTTCTTTGAAGGCCTTGAGTGACCTGATCTTGGAGTTGCTTCAGTGTCTTGTTTGAACCGCTGGGTGACCGAGTAAGAAACATTTTAGTTGAAAATCCTTTGTTATTTACCTCTTGCGTTTGAATTACCAATTTACGCTGAAAATTAAATGCTGACATCTCAGTAATGTCCGTTTATGCTTAAAGAGAGATTCTGGGAAGCACCAGTGCTCTTTCTTCTAATGCCAAACGTATCACCATTATATGTAGACCAAAGAGACAGTGCATTCTTATATGGCAGGTTCTGGTCAAGGCAAGAATCTTGAAATCCTACTCGTTGCTTTGGTGTGCTCATCGACCTTGCCTTTAACTTTGCAGATTGTGTTGCAGCCATGTAAGTTGGAAAAACTGGAGAATTTGGCAACGAATTACCATCTCCTGCCAAACTTGGTCGTGCTCGGCCAAATGATCTTCTGGGGGCGGACATTGGTGAGTTCAATCCGTCTATGAAATCTTGTTTTTGAGTGCTTCTGGTCTTAACTTGTGCTGGGCTGAATACATCACCAGTAAACAGATTAGAGATGGACGTTGATTTCAAATTCTCCATCTTTTCTCTATTAAAGGCCTCTTTGTTTGACCATCGTTCCATCTGATGACTCTGTCTACCACTTTCCTTGGCGAGTAGCAATTCTTCCAGTAGACTATTCCCTCTCTCCTGAAAGAAAAGTTAATGTTGCAGAATTCGAATGTGAGAAGAAAAGGGCTAGTGCTTAATCTGGTTTTCAGTAGACAGAAAAAGTCTGTTTCTTAATTTTTAATTTTCGGTTCCCTGTTGTAGGCAGTAGCCAAAGAGAGAGCAGTTGACAAGGGAATTTAAGAGAAAACTACCCGGTGGGAGAATGAGTATTTCATCATTCGCTCTCTTTTGATGTTAGCTTCTTGCTTTTTTAACCACAGAGCTTCCACATCTTCCTTTGAAAGCATGCTATAATCCCAACTTCTTTGGCTGTTGAATTCAAGCTGCCCATGAAAACAAATTGAATGGATCAAGCAGCAGAATTCAGCATCATGCATAAATTTGAATATGCAGCCTTTTTCATGTCAATCAGGTATTAGATTTTACCATGTGTTCTGGTTGAGCATCTTTTTTATGGTTCTTCCCCTGAACAGAGAAATCAAGGATAGTGTTAAATCACATAGAGCTCATCCAACGGTATGTATTTTCAATCTCTGAAAAGACAAAAGAAAATGGCCTCTTAAAAATCATTTCTGTGGCTGTAGAATCTCATTCTTGCTATACTTTTTCTTTCGACTACACTCTGTCAAACATTTATCGAGACCAAGAAACATAAAAACTTGATTCGAATAAACTTTCATACCTTATTTTTTTCCTTCTCTGCCAACTCCTTATTTGATTTGAAGAGCTGTGAAGTCATCTCTCCTAACTTATTTTCCTTCTCTCGCACCTCTTTCTTTGACTTGACAACCTGTTTATTGTCACTGTTTATACAAAATCCATCTGCAGTGGCAATATCTTTTGACTGGACCTCTGACAGCATCTTTGCTTTTGATGGCAGATGCTTCAATTTGATGATTGCTTGGCTTCTCACAGCTCGTCCACGAACAATGGCTTGAAGCTTTACCAATCCCTTCAGTGCTCGCAAAGCTTTCCTTGCCTGTTTCAATCCCATTTAAAACCCAAATCACGAAGTTCAGAATGTTTCTTTTGAGGGCCATTAGTTTCACAGCTTTACTCAATTCACAATAGTGCCAGAACTGCTTGAGCTTAAATTCGAATCAATACTGAAAACTATAGCATCTTCATTCTTTCTTCACAGAAGTTCCAATCAGACTAGTAGCAAACCACTCCGAACATAAGAAATAGGCTGCAGAAAGTGCTTTTTACTAATTTAATGCGTGAATTAAGAGAGGCACAACATGAATTTTCCATGTTGGAAATTTTCAAATGATTGAAACGTTCTCTCAGCAACATTCTCAGATACTAGTGGAGTATTATTTCCTTGTAGAATGACTTCAAAGTTCAAATTGTGATTTGAATTTTCCAATCTCCTTAATCAAAATCTCGTCCATAAATAATTTTTGCATACACAAATCATAAAATGATCTCCCTTGAAGCACTGCAAAAAGGGATTATCTTAGAGAATTAGAGAAATAGCACTCTAACACCCATCTGCAGCGTCAACAACAACATATATGAACTCAGGAAGTTCTAAGAATATATAGCATAACCCACAATAAAATCAAGATGAAAAAGGAAGGAGTTCTGTGGTCAAGAAGAGCAAAGATATCAGAGAGCTCACAAGGTATGCACGGAAGGCGCTTTGTATCTTAATGGCAGCCAAAGTTTCAACTCCCTTGGTGAAAAGATGGGAAGACTGTGAAGCACCGGTGAGCCGGACAACCTCAGCTGCAGCATGAGCTGCTGCAACAGCAGCCTCAGCTGCAGCTGCTGTTGCAAGGGCAACAGTCAAAGCATACTTCTTCTGCGTTTCTGTTGCTTCACTGACTGATCTCTCTGGTGCTGGAAGTGCAGGGCATTGTTTAACCTTAAGCCCTCCAAGAACCCATTTCCACCTCTTTGACTTCTGAAATGGTTAAGATTAAGCAGACAAAATTAACTAGAAAGAAATGCAAAATCCCCAGTTAAAGAAACCAAAAAAGGTTATTAAAAAAAAGAAACCTTTTCTGCTTTTGTTTTTTGCTCAGAGACAAATAGCCTCCTCACCCAACCAAACCAGCACCTCTTCTTTGCCATTGAAGCTGTATGAAATCAATCACTTTACCAAAACTCATCAAACACCATCTTCTTTTGTTCAAGTAAACCTTAAATTTCGGCAAGAAACCACGAACCCTTTACCAAACTTGTAAAGAACAGTCAAAAGCAACATCTATTAACAGGAAAAATTAGGGGGGAAAGGGGAAAAGGGAAGCAAACCCTTAAAACACCAGGCATGGATTATTTATTATAAGAAAATGCACTAGCAAACAAAACCAATACATCCATTTCAAGTCTCACCCTCTACAGACACATTGACATCAGATTCAGTTACCTCCCTTCTTTTTATTTCACTTTTTCTCAGTTGACAGTTACAGTTGAAGACTTAAAAAACAGTATCTTAAACAAATTCTGGAAGCTGTTACATCTAACTCAGAAATGCAAAACTGGGCACTTGACCAATTACAGAACTGGTAAGAAACCAAAAAACATACACTAGTGCCAAGAATCTTACCTCTTGCAGCAATATTAAAAATCACAAGAAGAGCACACCATTGGTCTGAATTGAACCTTGAAACAAGATTGAATCTTGAAACCTTGTAAAAGTTCAAGATTTCCTTGAACTCTTGGTGTAAAAATAATAACTCAAGAAAGCAGATTCCAATGTGGTTGAAATGGGGATTTAATTCTTTGTTGAAGTTGCTGTTTTCAAGGGTTTATCATCATCAACAACAACAAACAACAGCAACAATTAAGCACTAGGAGAAGTAAAACTATATAAGGAAAGGTTCCAGTCTCTCCACTGATGTGGCATATAATGCAGGTGCATAGTGAAATGAGTGATTACTTGTGAGATAGTATTATCAACCTCATCGGGTCCCACTCTCCAACTGTCATTTCTTACAACTGCCGCTGAAACATTCCAATGTCTGTTTTAGTTTATTTTTATTCATAAGTTTTTTAATATATTTTTTATTTAAAAATATATTAAAATAATTTGAAATAAAAAATTTAACACTTGTTCATGAATCGAGTAATTTTTTTTAAAAAAAGTCAAATAAAATAATGTTGTATCAACCCACCGAGCCCTGCAAGTTTAATAACACTGGTTCAAAGCTGATGCTAGTTTTGCCCCATCTTAAAAGCTTGCCGGACTTTTTTGGTGACAACAGACCGGCAAGTAGTTTATGTACATTACTTGTTACATTTGATTTGATATTTAGATATTTATGACCATAAGTACAAAATTAATCCTTTAATTTCCATGACCAAGCATGGAAATCATGGCCCCACAGTCTCCATGATAACGCATGTGAAACTTGATCCATTTCTTGCGAAGAACGTCCTCATATTGCTGTCCCAGACTTGATAGGCCTTTTTGCTCTTGCCTCCTTTCTCCCATGTCCCAGCATTAGAAGGGAACGTAGCTTTTGAGCTGTTGACGTGCAAATAAGAAATTTGTAAAGAGTTTTGTGAAACTTTTGCTCGACTCAATTGAGCTATCATGAATTTTGCTCACAGCAAGGGGGAAAGTGGCTTTTGAGCTGTTCAATGGCCCATGAAGAATAGTCAACATTGTACAGGAAAAATCGCTTTCCCATTATTCCAATGCAAGAGAATTAGATATGGATTGCCTTTTAATGTATTTAATATATTTTAAAATTTATTTTTGACATTAATATATCAAAATAATAATAAAAAATTCAAGATTTCATGAAAAACAGGTTCAACCGTGACCCTAAACAGGTCGACTCTTTCTTTTCTTCAACAATTTCATTCCTCTTCTTCTCAATGTTATTCCTGATGAACATTTATAATATCAAGTAAACTCTTGAAACCAACTCCGTTGAAAAAATTGCGTTGGTCCATGGAGTTTTTTATATATAATTTTAGAGATTGTTTTTTTTTTTCAATAGTCAGAAATATTTGTGAAATATTGTAATTGATGCTCTTTTTTTTATTTTGTTTCTGTTCGATAATCGAGGAATAAATATTGTTTGTCACAGGCTGCCCAGCTATATAAATGGTGAAACTAATCCATGAGGAATTAAGCGTAGAAAATCTTAAACAAACATAATTATCGAATGAAAACAGTTTGAATCGATTGATTTGTTCAAGAGACTTCGTTGTTTATGATCATCTGGTGTAGTAAATAAAGAAAATGCAGTGATTGATTTGGCCCATGCAATAATACATTGAAAGGGGTCGAATCTTGCGTATAATTCCTGCATGTATGTAGATCAAGCAGAAAGATATGAATCTGAAATTAAAAAATCTGCCTCCCTTTATTTAGCAGGATGCCTCCAACCCTAATTCTTTTTTTTTTATGGAGGTACTCAAGTCCCAAGCCAGTACTGCAGCCCCTCTTGGCTTTTGGCTGTAGTCGGGCCTAGTTTATGATCTAAAAACCACTAAAAAAACATCCATCTGTAAGATTAGAATGATCTGGGCTGAGTTTTTACGCGAAAAGTTGGAGAAAAACATGGATGGACTCATCATAACTCGGGATAGAAAGGAGCTTTTGACCTTGTAATCATGCTCCTTCTCTGGGTTGCGAAGAACATCAACTAGCAATGAGCTTTGTATAAGTTGCCAAAAAGAAAACCAGAGGAACATGCAGGCACCATCATAATTACTCGCACAAACCACCCATTTGCCAACATGGATGCATTTCTTCATTGGTTTTTGATGTTGATAAAGAAATCTAGCAGCTAGTGTTATCATCATTGCACTTGGTTCTTGCCTGGGACTGAATTTCCAAGTACATTCTATAATCACATGTGGGAATTATACGAGTGTGCCATCATCAATTACTATGGGACCGAAGCAACAGTTTTTAATTCTTGTTCAAGCTCATCTTCTATGGCTTTTGATCCTTGAAGGGTTACCTAAACTTTGCTGATAACTGGATTTGTTCCTATGCGTGCTAGGTTCGAATTTAAGGAGATGTGATGTAAAAAAAGAAACAAACTTACTTGGGTACGTAATGGATGATTTTATACAAGATATATACACATCCACACGATATCTCGAAAATCATCTTGATCGTTAAAACATAAAACGAAAGAAAATTGACCAGTCTAGGGCTTTTGCATGTTAATTGTTAAGATTCAGGGCCCTAATGGACCAAAATCGCCTCATTTTAATCTACTGTGGTAGTTGTGTGAAAGCAAATAAATGATTTTGGACAGGCATGAAAGAAAAAAAAAAAGTTTTTTGGAACTGGTCTCGGATCTGAAGGAATTGTTAGTTCAATCCGAGAGTCGTCGAAACATTCCAGTGATTCTAGGTCGATTATTTTTATTGAAACTGTTATGTGGGTGTGGTATTGTATAGATCATTCTTTTTAACATTTGGGTATGAAAAAATAAAAGAGACAAGAAATTCTTGTCGGCAAAAAAAAAAAAAAAAAAGAATCGTTACCTAATATTTTAATTATTATGAATCCTAACTAATTTTAGAAATCGGGCATGAAACTGGTTGCGTAAAGAAAATATATTAACATTTTAAATATGTTATATATAAGATAAGTTGTATTGTTTAATTGTTCGATAAAAACTAAGATATTTGTCGTGTTTTCTAAATTTTAGTTTATTTAAAGTTTAAAAAAGTCATTCTCGATATGGTAATTCTTATCTTATCGGGTAAAACATAATCATTCTAATGTCAAAAAAAGAAGAACTGTCTTTCTAATATCTGGGATATATTTTACATATAAGTTTATGATCCTAGAGATACTAAAAGAAAATAAAATATTTTTTTGATATTTTTAAAATATTGACATAGTTATCATGACTTTAATAAACTATTATTAAAACTCAAAATACATCTAATACATATTGTTTTGAATTTTTTCCGCATTAAAATATGATATGAATTTTTTTATATTTTTTAAAGACTTGGCCGTATGTATGAAAACAAGACCTTTTTTTGTGTGATTTTTTAAATATGTAAGAGAAAATCAAATATTTTAATACTGGATTTGTATCTTTATGGTATAAAATACAAACCAATATTAAAAACATTAATAGAAAAATACGCAATAAATCACAAATTTTCAAAAGATATTTTTGGAAATTTGTCATTTTTAAAAAATAATAATAATATATTATATATTATTACAAATATATAATAAAATAACATGAGCCCACCTTGCTAGGGCTGAGTTTGGCCCAAAAGTAAATTATGTCGATTCAGCCCAAAAGGGATTGGGCTGACCTCGGCCTAAAAGAGGTTTGGGTTGATATCGACTCAAAAGAATGCTGGGACAATACATAAAACGGCATCATTTAGAACAAAATACGACATTTCATTTTAAAAAAATAGCGTCAAATTGCCCATCAAGTCCCTAATTGATTTTTCAATTTGATTATTGGTTTTGAATTTTTTCAATCAAGTTTCTAATTGCTCATAAAACTTTAATATTTATGCAATTAAGCCCCTGATTTGACCATATTAATTATAAAAGAATATATTTTGACCCTTCAAACTTTAATTTCTTTCCATTAAAGCCTAAATTGACTTAAAAAATTAATTTTTCTTGCAATCAAACCTTTATAAACTCAATTAAACTTTGAAAAAAAAATCTAATTGAGTTATTAAACATTTGATTTTGGGATTTTCTTTCTCAAATTGAATTTTTTTTTTATAGGGTCTTTATTAGTAAAAAAATATACTGTCAAATTTAAGCTTTATATCATAGTTTTAAAACCCGGCAGGTCAACATGAGACCCGGCTAACCCGGGGCTGGAACCGGGTTGGGTTGAAGAAAAAACTAGGGAAGAAAAAACCCGGTGTGACCCGGTGACCCATTTGACCCGACAAGACCTGGATGCAAACCCGTTGACTTTTATTTTTTTCTTTATGTTTTTTTTACTAAAATGACATCGTTTTAATTTTTTTTAAAAAAAAAAATTTGACTCGGCCGGCCCGGTGACCCGGTCAAAACCTGGAACCTAGGTCTTGGACTAGGCCGGGTATTAAAACTATGCTTTGTATCTTTAAACTTCCTCAACCAATATTTAATAATTTTCTAGGCATCTTGTGTCTTCTTTCCAATGCAATATTTATTGTTCTTCTGATAATTCTTTTTCTTTATTTTTTAATATAAGGATTCAAAAGTGGATAACAATAAAGACAATATAATTTCATTTTTCATTTAAAAAAACCTCTTTAATATTGACTTGATCAAGTTTAAATTAGATTTATCCAGGCTTGAAGCATACTTCAGATCATAATTTTCACCCGTCGAATAAACCGAGCTTAACAATTTGGCTATGAAAAAAGCACCCGGCCTCCAAAGTCATATTTATGTATGGAAATTTATTAGTTCTGTCACACGTCACAGACTCAAGACAGAAACTTCGACTCCATATTTGCAACTTGATTGGTTGATTATTTTCGTCATAATTGACTAGACTATACGTCTGGGTTGCTGAGCTGGTAATCGCCGGGCACTGGTTAGGAATTAATTCACGGATATTGACCTGCGGTGGCAGTGCATATCAACTTTAATACTTTAAATCAACGACCGCCTGGCTTAGGTGGTCCATCAATTTCTTTGGTCTCGTTATTTCAGAAATCAATTTCTTTGGTCACGAGTTAAAAGAGTCAATTAAAATAAAAAATTTAAGATAATGATTAAAAAAAATCAATAAATTGAGGGTCAGGTTGGTAAGTCATTGTAGGTTTTTGATCGCGGCCATTTAATTTTTTTCTTTTTTCTATTAATTTTAGCTTAAATCAGTCTAGGATCTAGATCAGTTGGGTCAACCGTCAGCCTAAAACACAAATTTTACAAATATTGTTTTTAGAGTTTTCCTTTCTCTTGATAATAAAAATACAAAGAAGGGTCCTCAACAATTCTAGGTTCTAGCGCTGTACCACCACCTCCACACCCGTTTTTTACCCAGTCCTTGCATCGTCAGCTACATGGCATCATAACCAGTAGCCCTAGCAAAACATAGCCAGAACCTTTAGGTTTCAGGAGGAGGCTGTACAGAGTCCAATCCATGGCCATGCCCTCCAAATGCTTGTCTGCCACGATCCAATGGAGTTCCATCGATACGGACACATCTGTCTCCATCAGTTTTTCTGCAGCACAAAATGGGTTCATCTGAGTTTTGACTCTCAACAGTGCTAGCTACCTGCTAACAAATCCCTCTTGGAAGGCATTATATTGATGAATTTGTTCAGCTTCAAACAACAACTGTGAAACATATGTATATAGGAAGACATCCTGGTTTTCAGACCTCCTCTGCTCCACATATCTGGCTTGTCCATTACTGTTGACTTTCATACTAGCAAGGAAGTAGAAGATGGCATCAAACATAAATTATCTAGATGGAATTTTAAGAAATAAGAATCAAGGTAGTTTGTTTAATGTAATTTAATCATTTCCCTTTTTATATGCAACTTTAGAAATTTTATTTTGCCTGCAATAAAATTTTATTCGGTATTGTTGTCCAATCTGTTTTTAGATATTTTAAATTAACTTTTAGTTTTAAATTAATTTTTTTTGTTTTTGAATTATTTTGATATGTTATGTTAAAAATAAATTTAAAAAATAAAAAAATATATATTATTTTAATGTATTTTCAAGAGAAAAGTACTTTAAAAATAATCTCTACAACATCCTCAAATAAACTCCAAAAGAAAAACAATTTTCAAGGAATAAAGCCAAAATCTATAAAATATTTTTAATTGACTAAGTTTTATACCAATAAACAAACATGAAAAATTTAGAAAGTGGATTTCATAATACTAAAGGATATAAGATTTCCACTATATTTTCACCATTGATGAATGATCATCTTTCCTTTGATTTCTTAGACCCGCGTCTTGGCATGGGTCATTTGGTGGATATATATATTTTTTTTTTACTAAAGCCCTTTAATTAACCCAAGTCACATATAATGTAGCTTTTAGCCCAAACAAAAATAGCCTGATTAAATCTAGAAATGAGCCCAACTTGGGAGCAAGAGCAACAAAGTCCGGCCCAAAAACAAATAAATAAAACATTGTTCAGTACTCCTAAAAAAATCCCCCAATCATTGGGTTAATATCAAATTTGTTGGGATGATACTATGCTTGAAAAGCCTTCTCCATGTTTAGATGTGCTCATCAATTTCGACTAGTTTTAGACTTCCAGATATGGCGATTTGGGTTGCTTCCTCTCCCTCGACAACACTATTACAGAGGTAGCCTGTCAAGAACTCAGATAATCTGGCTGCGTACGTACATTGCCACCCAGAATCCTAGCTCCTCCAGGGCAGTTTCCATACCCACCATAACCAGAATCCCTAGCAAAACATAGCCACAGTTTCTTGCAGCGGCAGCACCAGTCCAATCCATGGCTGTGTCCTGCAAAGACTGCCTGAGTGCCTGCCACAATCCAATGAAGTACGATCAACAGGGACCACATCTGGTTTTATCAAGATTTACAGCAACTAAACGACTTTATATGCATTTCAACTTTCAAAAAAATTGCCTTTACAGGAAGCACGCCCTCTATTTGGTCCCCTTCCATGAAGAGTACTGGTTGTTGGGTTGTCAAAACACGCAGGTACTTGTTCAGTAGGCTTCCTTCAACTCATGAAAAAGACAGTAAAACATAATGCTCCAAATTTACTCGATTGAAAGTGGGAGTTAGATTTTGTGCATTAAAACATTGTTTATTGAGCAAGATCTCACCTTGACGACAGAAGACCTTTTAGCTAGCATGTCCATAACACCCAATTCAGGTTCTTGAGCAGCAACCTTCTCTTTGTTGATTATGGAACCAGCACAGGGAATTTGTTTCATATAATTTTAGTTCAACATAGCTTCACTTGTCCTTATGAATTAGGGTATCCACTGTGCCTTTGTATTGAGAGATCTGCTCTGTAGAGAAAGCTTGACTCTAACAGGTTAATGAGTCCATCTTATATATAAACACCTCAAACATGTTATTCTTAACCTGTGTGCGATTCCTTGCTCCCCGGTGAAAATCTCTCAACACCTGGAACCTGCCACCAGAATATCTCCCACGAGGGTAGGGGTCCAACTCAGTTGTGTTTACAGGTAAATTCTACCACCAGAATCTAAGAAAACATGAACAGAGAACTGGCGACTCTGGATCATCTGATGATGAGAGCTGAAGGACATGGTTGGATATACTTGGCCACAGATCTTTCGGTCCAGTTTTAGACAACGTTAGGAGATTATGCTCAATCTCGTTTCTCATTAGCTCTATCCGTTGTGTGCCTCTAAAGATACAGTGGTTAATATCAATCTCTATAAAGAAAACATCAAGAAAGTCAGATATCAGATGAACTGACATGACCAAACTCACTCGCTCGATCCATCTTGAAAGGAAACGAACGAAAGAACAGCCATCTCGAAAAACAAGAACTAGTAAATAAAAAGCAGGCTTGATGGGTCATCAAGAGATTATTAAATATTCCATTTCCATGCCTTGATTGAAACTTAAAACTCTGAAGTCTCGCCGGAACACGATGGTGCAGGGCAATGAATAGGAGGAATTCCGGGAGGAGAAAACCACTCCATTGGCCACTCAAAGGGTGGGTTGGTCACCAAAGATGCTAGCCCATGATATGCCCCTCGCCGTTGTCGGAGAGATTGCTTTATCCCAATACAAACTTGCATTTGCTATTGGTATGTTGTTTTGCAGTTATTACATCTCCAAGATATATTACAAAATCTGCCAAATACCTAGAATTATGCTAACTAGATTTCAAACCTGAAAAAGAAAAAGAAAGTAGACAACATTACATTACTTATAGTTACTAAATTAATAATCACATGTGTAATAAATATCTCCTTCTATACTCAACGTATATATATTTAATTTGTGCATGAAGATCTTTCTATAATTTTTTTCCACCATTTATGTGTAAATGTTATATATAGTTATTAAGGTTGGTATGTCCTAACGGATTAATTCTATAAACTTGTGATTCGATGATGCTTGATTTGAGTAGGATCTTAATCTAAACTTGTTTTAATATTAATTTAGTTTAACTTTGAATAACTTAGTAGGTTTAATTATAATACAATGGCTTGAATTTTTTGTCCAAGTATCTAATGCAAAACAAATTACTAGCATTTACATCATTATTAATTTAAAGGTATTTTGGAAACATGATTGCATTTATTTTTTAAAGTATTTTTTAATTAATATAATATAAGATAAGATAAAGGCATATTTCAGGGTGAATTAAACTTAATATTTTGATTTAGTAAATGAAGGTACCAATTAACCCCATATCTATGTTTACCTATCCAACCATAGAGAACGGGGGACATTTAACTCCAAGGCAAGAGAGGCATGCTAGGACATTAACTCTTCTTCGTAGATAACTTGTAGCCTAATTACTATGATCAACTATATATTTTAATGCGTTACCAAAATATTCAATCGTTTTTTCATAACTAACGAAGAAGAAAGGCAAACAAGAAAGAAAAACGTACTAATTCGAGAAAATTAAAAAAATATATTAATAAAAGCAGGTATGTGTTATTTTTACTTGTATTTTTTCTGCATGACTTTAATAATAGAAATTACTGATGAGTATTTTTCTTATAAATGGTATCTATTTATGATTCTGTTAGTAAAATAATCATATATGAATTATTAGGTATAAATACCAACATAAATTTATATTAATAAAACTGTTAAATCTAGTAAAATTTATGTTTGGTTTCAGTTTTAAGAACCTCAAACCGATAATTAAATTAATTAATTGATGATGAAAGGGTTGTCTGTATTCAGGTTTTGTCATGCCTGAGGGGTAAATTTATGCTTACATGGAGCCATTAGCCCGCCATCGTTATATTCCCCGGCATCTGGAGTCTCTAGCATTGTTTTAAATTGCAACTACTGCACGCTTTTGCTTCGTTCAAAAGATGCTTCACGTTATCTACAACTGACGCGCAGTTTATAATTAATGGAAAGAAAGAAAAATATTTTTATAAATTTATGATTTAATAAATCTCAACATTCAAGATGTTTTTTTGCCTATATTATATAAAATTATTAAACTTAGAGTTAAATAATATTATAACATAACCATGAAAGAAATCTGAAAGCAACAAATTTTTAAAATAAAAACTTTCATGTGTGATTTGAATATGATCTCGAACTTTGCACACAAGCAAAATACTATATCTGTAAACAAGAAAAATATAATATTTCAAGAAAAAAAAAGCATTTTTTCCCTTGATAATAGCAAAATAATTGTTAAAAGAAGCTAAATACAAGAGACCATGCATTCTCCAAAAAGACATGTAAATAATTATGCCATGGATGCATTTGTCTCCATGAACGAAGGTTCGGCATCCAGCCATTTAGAAGCTACTTTGGGTGGCTTTGTGCATATGCCAACATCTCCATTTGAAAACGCGGTGCAAATCGTGTTTTTAAAAAAATTAATTTTTTTTTGTTAAAATTTAATATAATTTGTATGTTTTGAATCGTTTTGATGTGCTGATATCAAAAATGATTTTTAAAAAATAAAAAAACATTATTTACATGCATTTCAGTATAAAAAGCTATTTGAAAAATAATCACCACCACATTAACAAACATAATACAATGCACCGCAGCAATATTGTTCATCATCATGCATGATCACGTACAGCACTGTGTAATGAAAAGAACAGGAGGTGAATTCAACACTTATCCTCTCTTCCCAGTTTTAATTTCTGGGATTTTGATGGCATGATATGTGGATCTGTCAGCTATATAAGTTCTTGACACGGATCAGAAAGCTATGGATTTTGAATTTAAATAAAATACAATTAAAGCTGCTAAATTAAGTCTGTCGTTTTTATTCAGCAAAAACCCTCTAGAATCTGAATTGAAGAGATAGGTTTAAACACGTTAAATATCCATGAAAAAAACCAGGAAACAACCAATAAGAAAGAATAGCAAAGCTAAAATCTGAAATTAAGAAGGAAAACTTGCCCATTTGAACCTCTTATTGGACCGTTTCTGCTCATCAATCCCTTGTATGAAATTCCGGGATAATTGTTGCACGTCAATTTTCAATATTTATTAGCTTAAGATATTCACGGTACGTAGGTTCTCTTGTTTGACCTGTAGTGCTGCCACTTGGCAGGTGTACGTATAAAAGAAATAATGATTTTTGGCTTGAAACGTAGATAAACGAGCAATCAGTGACCACTGGGCAGATGATGTCGTTTTATTATTATTAATTTGAATATTCAAGTTATAAATTTTAAAATTAATAATTATATAAATTTTTAATGACAAAAAAGTACTTAATTTTATAATTATTAAAAAAAAAATTCAAAACGTGATTCAATTACCCGAATTTCGGTAGAGATGATTTCATTTTTAATTTGGTGCGACCCGTGCAGACATGCCATTTAGTGGCATCCATTATGACATCTCCCTTCTGTAAGCGGGTAAATAGTGTTAGCTACGAGCATCGATTCATTTTGTCCATTGATGGTTGCAACCACTTTTCTTTATTTCCAAGTCTGTGACTTCCATGCCCAGTTTATTCAATTTCTTCTTGTTTGGCGGTCTTGTTTGGCGGTGTGGTGTGGTAGTGATTATTTTTTAAATAACTTTTCATGTTAAAATATATGTTAATAATTTTTTTATTATTTTTTAAAAATTATTTTTAATATTAACATATCAAAACGATCTAGAAAGTATAAATTACATTAAATTTTTTTTTAAAAAAATTCAAACTTCCTAAATCTTCCGTCCTGATCCCCTCCAACCAAAACAGCTGCCAAAATGACTTTCTCATGTGACTCTGTACAAAGTTTGACTAAAAAGAGAACAAAAATTTGCAAGTGAACCTGATCAACTTTCCCCTTTTATGCCTTAGTGTTTGGTATTACACGATGAAAAAAACACGAAAAATGAGGCAGGATGCTGACTTGTATAACCAAGAAATAACTATTTGTTGCATTTAAGGTACTGTTTTAGCGGTTGAAAGGAACTTGTTTTTCCTCTGCATCATGGATTTCAAATCTCACCGTGCACGTCTGTCACCTCTGCGGTGCCTTACATGCTCATTGAGTTTGCAGGATGTTTAGTGAGCCGTGAGACTAGTCGCGGTGCACGCAAACTGACCCGGACACCCATGTAAATAAATAAAAAAAAAAACTGTTTGTTTTTATATTTTAAAAAAATATTTTTTTAAAAAAATTTTTTTATTTTAAATTAATATTTTTTAATATTTTCATATCATTTTAATATGCTGATGTCAAAAATAAATTTTTTAAAAATAAAAAAATTATTTTAATATATTTTTAAATAAAAATTATTTTAAAAAGTAATTATAACTATATTTTCAAATACATTTTGTTTAGTGTTTTGCAGATATGAAATTGTTGGCTGAGAATTTAATCATACCATAATAAAAGCAATTGATAGTCGTTAGTGTCTCAAAACCATCACATAAATTATAGAAAGGTTAAGTCAAACTTTAGAAAAAAATATAGTTTACAATTATGAATTATTAATGGCCTCCCAACAACACATCTCGATCGTAGTTATTGAACGATTTGATTTGATTCAACCAGTTTTTTATTTTATTAAAAAATGAAAATAATATGATTTTATTACAAATATTTGAGAAAAAGATTAACAAGTTTTGAATAGATTTTTTTTAATTAATCATGTTGTAAGTCAATTCTAAATTTTATTGATTGAATCATATTAATTTTATTTTTATTTTTATTGAAACAACATCCAACCTATATTCTTGATTACTTGGATATGGATTAATTTGTCGAGCCGAATTCATACGCCAAACAATGATATCAATAGCTAAAACCAAATAAATAACCTAGCTATTTCCATTGCATAATTCAATGTTGTGTAGAAGTTTATGTCATGGAGAGTTTATGTTCGTATTATAAATCTACACGTTAAATATTTTTAATTAAGAACACCTACACTAGTGGATTATTATTGCCCATTTTAGTGCGAGATATTCACTAGTTATATGTAGGTAAATAAAACGATAAAAACACGAGATATAATTGCTTGTTGTCGATCACAAGTGGAGGTGAGTGAATATATTGTCATTGTCATCCTATAAAAGTCTCGTGATTCAATTTTCTCTCATGAAAATATTGTACGAATTTAGGCTGTTCATGTAAAACAGGAAAAAATTATGGAGACCTCACATGGCTGAGCAGGACCGACCGAGAGATACAAGTGGTGATGGATGTCCGAGGCTCCAAGGACAAAACCATTTCTTGGTGTGTATTTTATCATCTTTTTTTTTTTAATACAAGCATACCAATGTTGAATCTCCCTCTTTGAATTTCTCCACTTGTTTCTTTCTCTATTTTTTATTTTTAAAAATGTTATGGTATGTTTTGGCTAGCTTGATCATATCGAGTTCCTCTTTGTTCTAGCCTAAGATGTTCACCTACAATAAATAAAATGTATTTTCCCAGTAACCTTTTTGTAAATTTAAGCACAAAATAATATAAATTGAGTATTTTTTTTTTCAATCCAAGCATAAATAATAAAATGTTATGGTATTTCTTTTTTTATTTTTCATTTTTTAAAATGTTATGATATATTTTAGCTAGCTTGATCATATCGAGTTCCCTTTTGTTCTAGCCTAATTAAGATGCTCATCTACAATAAAGAAAATCTATTTTAATATGTTTGCAATAAAAAACACAAACCGCTATCACCAAGTTGCAACCCAGCAAGAAACTTGCTAATGATGAAAAATGACTGTTTTATATCATTGACAGAGACAAATTCTACAAGCATATAGAAATTTGTAAGGGTATGTTAGTCAATTACAAAAATTTGCTTTCTTAACTTGTTTAGAAACACGATACAAATCATATTTTTTAAAATTTTAAATTTTAATTAAAATTTATTTTTATATATTTTTAAATTATTTAAATTAATTGATATTAAAAATAAATTTTAAAAATAAATTTTAAATTATAATTATTACCGTAATTCCAATTATATACAATGTTCCTGGCATAGGAACCGTAGGTTTCCAGAAGATCTCTCACTATCACCAACACGACAAGACAACACGGTTTCGATCTAACAGAAAAAAGTGGGAAACGTGCTTTATATTGGAGGGTAATTTTAGTCGATTAGTCACTACAGACAGAAAATTAAGAAGCTTACCCCTTTGCTGCCGACTGATACTTACGAAGGCGTTATAGCTTTCGATTTTTTCAACACTGCTTTTTCAAGCGCGTGATCTCACGCAAATAATAAAACCTCGACCATGGTTTTTTTTTTAATTTTGGAGACGCGCGCGGGCGGATCAATACCACACGCACACACCGAGCAGATAGCCTGACAATTCTCCTTTTTCACGGCAATGTTTTGCGTGCTATGGGTCACGAGATGCAAAGTTGCCGTCATCACCAGCATTTTTATAGTTTTTCTGAAAATATAAATTTATAAACTATAATCTTTTTTACAATCAAGATTTTTTAAGCAGAATCTATATTAATTTTTTAATTAATCAAATATTTTTAAATCATTGATTAAAATAAAATACATACTTCACACACGAAAAAATAAACCAACCCTTAACTTGGATAATCGCCGCACTTTATTTTTAAATTTAATATTTTTTTTGTTTGTTTTTGTGTTTTAAAAATACATTTTAAAAAAATTAAAATTTTTTAATTTTTTTCTTCACTTCAAATTAATATTTTTTGATGTTTTCAGATTATTTTTATGTACTGATATCAAAAATAATTTTTTAAAAATAAAAATATATCATTTTAATTTATTTTTTTAAAAAAAAATACTTTAAAAATAACCACAACCTTATTCAAACATTCAAGCTACAGAGAAACTCTCTTTTTTTTTTTTTTTTCATGTGCATGTCTAAAACATTAAAATTTACTGGATACATCATATTAACGTAGGAATTTTTTTATAATCATATTAAAAACTAGTTTCGATTAATTATTAGACTGAATTGAAAAAAAAATATTGTACTTGAGGCTATTGATCAATTTGTTCTTTTTGAATAATGGCGAGTGGTACCAAAATTAATAGGATAAACCAGAGCAGGTTAGTTGATTTAGTTGACAAAATTTTGTACATTCTAAGTGTATGATTGATAAAGAATGTTTTTTATTTAAAAATATATTAAAATATATATTTTTTTAATTTTTAGCATCAACTCATTAAAACCATAGGAAAATTTAAAAAAATATTCTATTTGATGTTTTTTAAAATAAATATATTTTTAAAAAATAATTTCAAACATAAAAAATAAACTATACCTAAATGATTTTGGATTAATTCAACCAGGAAATAATAAAATAAAGAGAATATTGTTGAATGAGTAAAATTTATTATATGTCTTCATGGATTTATATTTTGGGCCATCATTACCTTGAAAAAAATTATTGTTTTATAAATATACTAGTTCAATATAAACAGTGTGTTTTTAAAATCATTCGAAGAATTACTTAATATTAATTAACAAATAAATTGGTCTAAAAATATTTTAAAGCGTTCATTCTTTCAAATTAATTGTTTTTATTGTCATGTTATACAAATCATCCACACTTCTATATTATTGAGAAAAATAGAAGATATATTAAAAAACCACTTGAACCTTGAATGGAAAAAAATCAATTAAGATGTTCAGGAAACTTTCCATGTTTTCCGTTCAACAATATCCAAACTATTAAATCTAAACTGGTTATAACGGTCAATTTAAAATTTTAAAAATTTGATAACTATATCGATTTAAATAAAATAAAAGATTGGGATAAATAAAAATACGGTAAAAACTGATTAACTTGTTATATTAACTTGTGACCCGAACAACACTAAAAAACCTGTTTGAGACCCGGTTTTTTTATCAAATATATTTTTTCTTATAACCAGAGACCTATATATATATATATATAAATATATATATATATATATATATTTAAAATGATAAAAAATTATTTTTTAATATTTTAAATTTATTTTTAATATTATTACAATAAAATAATATAAAATAGAATTTTTTTTAATAAAAGTACAGCATCGCGAAAACCCACACGTTACAGTGACCTAGTCCTTGCAGAGCAAGAATTTGATAAACTAGTAATTTAAGCAAAGAACAGGGGCTATAAATACTCAAGACAAAATCAAATACCTGGGACTTTCCTTACTATTTTATAAACAAAACTTTTCTTCTCGTGAGGTGTGATCACCACTACCATCGCCCTCTCAAATTCTTTTATACTTCTTCAGCCACCAAAATTTATTCCTTGATCAATCAAGTGTCTAATAAAAAATTAACAATACCCACCTTTTGTTCTCATTTAAAAAGTTTTGATCTTTCTCTGTGTTCTCCTTGTTTGAAACAAGAAACAGTGTCTTTTTTTGGTTTCCGGAGGACCCTTTGGATTTTATTGGATTTTTTGAGTATGAATAATAGGAGGAGACACAGGGGTGAAATTTATCAACATCAAGAAGTTCAAAGAACGGCAAGATCACGTTCTAGAAAACCTCCTCATCATGGTATGTGGAGTTCTCTTCCTTTGATTTTTTGAAGGCCTTGTACCAGGAGTTACTTTGTGATTTCCTTTAAACGTTTCCTTATTTCTCTCAAGAGGGTAGTTTCTTGTTGGATTTTGTCGTGGCAGCCTCTGTTTTGGTGTTATTTCTCTTCCTGAAGGGTTATTTTTGTTGTTTTTCGGGCAAAAAAAGGTTTCTTTCTGTTGGGGTTGTGACATGTTGGAGTTGGTTCTTTTTCCCCCTTCGTGGTTTCGCATCATTGTTTCATACACTTTAATTTGTTTAGAACTGGTTATTGTTTTCTAGATGTCGGCGCTTCTTGTTAGGGCAAGGTGCTTGGTGATGTGTGCAGTTTCTGTTTGTAGTGTTCAAGTGTTTCACTTTATAAAATATGCAATTATTTTTTTTGTTAAATTTCTGTTGGTCTGGTCTGTTTTTAGCAGTGGATGTCGATTTAGATACACAGCAGTTGTCTTTATGAATTATTTCTGAGAATTCGTTCGAGTTCTGAAGTTTCCTACCAGACATGTACAGACAAGAAACTGATCAATTTGAAAGTGTTAAAATATATTTGGGAATTCTTTCTGAAAAATGTATGCAGATTGCATACAAAAAGCACAAAATAGAAACTATGGCAGAAAAAGAATGAACGTCTGAAGTGTTTCTATTTAGATTTATACAAGATTTGTGTCGTATTTGTCTATTATTTTTTTTTGTTGTCTAGATATCCTTTGTCCTTTTCTAGTGCTTTTTTCTGTAAATATCATTGGCATTACCTGTTGTCTGCAATGATTCTTACATTGTACATGCTTTCTATTCACTCTGTTGTTGTTCCTCTTTTCGAAACTTGTTTTCCTCATTGTCCTTGAAACATCGATTTTATTTTTTTGTTGTATAGGAATAGTTTATCTTATATTTTTGCCTTTTGTTTTCAGGTAGTTGGCAGCCAACTGTACCTTCATGGGAAAAGAGATTCTGCTATTCAGTTGGTTCAATTCCATGGAGAAAGCTCCTGGAAACCAAAAAAATTATGTATCTATATGAGAATGTAGTTAAGTGGAACGACTCTGCTGGTGAAGAGGCATTTCACAATGCTAAAAACCGATTTTGGGCTGAGATTAATGGCCTACCTTGCAACATATCATTACCTGATCCTGATATTTATATTGATGAAATTGATTGGAACTCCAGTGTTGACCCCGAATTGCTTTTAGACTTGGAGCGGGAACCGAAAGATCATGATGAGATTACCAAAGGAGAGGAGGTTGTCATTATTGGCAGTTCCCTCCTCTTGAATCAGTCATTTTCGTGTGCTGGATGGGGGGGAGCTGAGGAGGAATTTCAAAAGGTTCCTGATTCGGCACTGGATCCTGGACATTGGGATTCCAACCATAAGGTCACTAGTGATGAAAATCCATGGGGAAGGAATGTTACTCATCCTAATGAAGCCATGAACGATGGTGGATGGGATTGTTGGAATGATTCGTTCGGTTGGGGCAACAATGAGTGGGATGTTGGCAATGACGGGAAGAATGCTAATGATGGAACTGGTGGTGACTGGGGAACATTGGATGGCTATAACCAAAGAAGGGAAGGTACTGGTTGGCAAATGTCAAGTTATAAAACCTCCAGGTTTCATGGTGATGAATATCCAATGGATCGCGGATTGTGGAGGCATGGAAGAGGGAGGAGGAGGGTAAATTTTGTTTATTGACAGCTGCATCTGGAAGAGACCGTGTTCAAGGCAGTGGAACTCCAAGAATCCTTGTGGATTACCTGCCTGAAAGCAGGGATCTGATTGAAGTATATAGTGCAACAACTTAGGGGGTTTGTGCCCCTATTGTTTTATTTGTTGTGTGTCGAAGCATATACCACTAGTAGTAAATATAATAGGATGATACCAACCTGACAAATGCACTGTCATGTTGGATTTTAAGCTGCAGTTTTGTAGCTTGCTTCAAGAAGCACGAGGCATAATATGCTGTGAGACTTTTTCTTGTTATGACATCAAGTAGAGGTATTTTTATGCATGTAATGAGGATTCTAATCCCAATTCAAGGGGCAGAATCATGATGATGATTCTATTGAGACGGAGGTAGTCCTGCTATCCTGATGATGATTCTTGTATTTGAAAGTAGTTTTCTTCTTCGCTGCTCCTAACATGGCTTCTAGGAATCATTATAAAGATTTATGCGCGTCAACTATTGTGGAAGCAAGGCCCTATACCTTAATACACCTGCTATTCGTTTCTACTGCCTCAAGCAACGCAATGCTGCTTTTCTTGCCTAGGAAACACCAGCAGGTTGCGTAAGGTTTTAGCCAGTGGATTCAATCCTGACACTGCACTCTTTTCAGAAGAGTATATACTGAACCAAACACCTCTCATTTACACCATAATCTCCAGCATAATAATAAAAAAAATACTAATATATCTCTTCTTTTTTCTGGGTTTTAACGGGCTCTGTATCCTCGAGCCAATTCTTCCGAGTTAAAACTTGGGTTTCTCTCCCATTACATTATAATTATTAAATTTGATTGGATAATACTTTGAATTAAAACTTGGGTTTCTCTCGCGTTACATCATAGTTTAAATCTGATTTATAATCTAGTATTTGGCTGATAATCTAGGTTTTGGCTTGGCCAAGGTTTTTTTTGGAACTGGATGGATATTAATTTGGTTAAAATCATTTTTTTTCTCACATTATTTATAATAATTTTAAGAAATATTTAAAAAATATTCTCAATCATCTTACAAATATATTAATTATTTTTGGTGTTCTTTAATTATTTTAATATATTAATATCAAAAAAAATATTTTTAAAAAAAAAAAATATTATTTTAAATTATTTTAAAATAAAAAATATTTTAAAAAATAATTTTTAAGAAAAAACAAACACACTTACCGTCAAGTCTGACGTTAAAGAAATTTAGTTCATATGGCCCATATTTATGCTGAATATTAAAGCCCAAAAAGGAAATTTTGGAAGCCCGCCATAACAGTGTTTTAGTTAAAACTTAAAAGGGTTCGACAAAGCTCTCAAGGTCTGCTTCTTGTCCTAGAAAGGCGATTTTCTCCAGCAATACACACACAGGTACACCGATTTATAATTTGTGAATTCCTTTTACGATTCTCTTTTTTTCTCTTTTAATATTGAAGAACTTAAGTTTTAAGCACCAGAATCAGAACCAGAGTCTCAAAGTTATTTTTTCTTTAATGTTTCCTTTTCATTGCGGGGTTCTCTGCTTAGTTATTTAGCTACTCGTTTCTTTTTGCAATGAATACTTGGATTTCTGTTTGGTCCTGAGTAAAAGAACTTCAGATTTTAAGATTTGGTAACTGGGTTTTATGGGTTATTTTATTAAACATTTACGAACGCACGCCCCCTGTTTGCTAAAATGCCCCAACGAGAAAGAAAAGAAATAGTATGTTTATTGTTCAGATGTTTTTAGCGCCCCCCCCCCCCCCAAAAAAAAAAAAAAGACCATTGGCATTCATATTAACAGCTTGATTTACTTCCTTTTCTTTTAAATTTATGATAAAATTATCTAGGTGGTATATGTTTGTTCTGGGATATCTGTGCATTGGTTTGTTTACTTGAACCCTCATTTTTGCTTGTTTAGGTTGTCATGGCAGCTGAAGAGGAAAATCCCGCTTTGTCAAATTTCTCAGAAGAATCTTCTGCTGTAGTCCCTGATGATGAACTGATGATTGATAACTCTAGTCCTATTCAACCAACTCCACCAATCATTCCGCCAGTAATCCCATCTTCAATACCAGTTTTGCCTTCTATTGCTCCAATACCTATAGTTCCTCCCCGCCCATTAGCACCGCTCCCCATCCGACCGCCTGCAACTAGGCCACCTGGAGTGCAAAATGGCGAGATGAGAACTAGCGACTCAGATTCTGACCAAGAGGAATTAAGTCCCACAGGGACTACCCCGGGGTCAACTGGGGGTTATGAAATTTCAGAAGCCAGCAGACTAGTGAGAGAACGGCAGCAAAAGGCAATGCAGGAGTTTATGATGAAGAAGCGTGCTGCTGCTTTGGCAGTGCCTACTAATGATATGGCAGTTAGGACTCGTCTTCGCCGGCTTGGTGAACCTATAACTCTATTCGGAGAACGAGAGATGGAGAGACGGGACAGGTTGAGGATGCTTATGGCTAAGTTGGATTCTGAAGGACAACTGGAGAAGTTGATGAAAGTTCATGAGGAAGAGGAGGCTGCATCTACTGCGGCAGCAGAAGATGCCGAGGAAGAATTTGTTCAGTATCCATTCTACACTGAAGGGTCGAAAGAGCTCCTGGATGCTAGAATTGATATTGCTAAATACTCCATTTCAAAGGCAGCTTTGCGTCTTCAACGTGCAAGGAGAAAAAGAGATGACCCAGATGAAGATGAAGATGCAGAGATTGATTGGACTCTGAATCAGGCGGAGAGTTTGAGTCTTAATTGCAGTGAGCTTGGAGATGACCGGCCACTCTCTGGCTGTTCCTTCTCTTGTGATGGAGAAATGCTCGCTACCTGGTCTCTCTCTCTCTCTCTCTCTCTTTGTGATTTAATCCATTTCTGTTAGCTGCCACTCTCTTTCTTGCTTGCTTGTAAACAGTTATTCCCCCCCTTCTTTCACAACATGACAGATCACATCTGACAGCACGGTCAATCTTTCTTACATAGACAGTACCAATCACATAATAAAGTCATTTGCGAGTATTGTGTTAAGTAAACTATCCCTTTCCTGTTCTTGATTACCATGATCATTCCATAATCTGATTCCTTGCTTTATTCTGCTTATGCAGTTCCTTAAGTGGAGTTGCTAAAATATGGAGCGTGCCTCAAGTTACAAAGGTTTCTAACTTAAAGGGACACATGGAACGTGCAACTGATGTCGCCTTCTCTCCTGTGCACAATCATTTGGCAACTGCCTCCGCTGATCGAACTGCAAGGTTGTGGAACACTGATGGTTCTCTCCTGATGAAGTTTGAAGGTCATCTAGACCGTCTTGCTCGCATTGCTTTCCATCCATCAGGGAAGTACTTGGGCACCACGAGCTTTGATAAGACATGGAGACTGTGGGATATAGATTCTGGTGTGGAGCTGCTCCTTCAAGAAGGTCACAGTCGGAGCATTTATGGAATAGCTTTCCATCATGATGGATCATTAGCAGCATCCTGTGGATTGGATGCGCTAGCACGTGTTTGGGACCTACGTACTGGGAGAAGTATAATGGCATTGGAAGGCCATGTCAAGCCGGTGAGAGACTCTTTCTGAATCTTTCTCCCTTTTCTTACGGGAATCTTGTTTATGTTTATTTGGAAAGTATAGTTGTTAAATGGACCATATTTATCTTTCATATAATTTTCAGCTTCTTGGGATCAGCTTTTCACCCAATGGCTATCATTTAGCGACTGGCGGAGAGGATAATACTTGCCGGATATGGGATTTAAGGAAGAAAAAATCATTGTATGTCATACCAGCACACTCAAATCTTGTATCACAAGTAAAGTTTGAGCCCCAAGAAGGCTATTATCTGGTTACATCATCATATGACATGACTGCTAAGGTTTGGTTTATTTCTAACCATTTTGATTGTTTTGTACTGCTGAAGGCATTGAATTTCTGTTTATTTTATTCTGAAGGCATTGAATTTCTGTTTAACAGGTTTGGTCTGGCCGAGATTTTAAGCATGTCAAGACATTATCAGCTCACGAAGCCAAAGTTACATCGCTGGATATTAGTGCAGGTAATTTCCCCCACTTAAATAAGTCATATATGCCCAAATTTGAGATCATTTAACCACTTCTCATGAACTATTTATCTTTTGTTTGCTTCACCTTTATTTTAATAACCACAATTGATGTGCTAATTGTCAATATATTACCACCATTGCACCATAAACCGTTACCATTGGTCCATCCTCAAATTATCTGCCACTTTTTTTTTTTACTGTGCCAAATTTTGTTTACCCCCTTTCTCTTTGACAGTTTCTCTTTTCCTAAGTAATCTTTGGGTTCTGTCAATTCCATTTACAACTTCTGTGCAACTAAAAACTGGAATTCTAGTTGCGTTTATTTGGTTCACAAAGAAATGAAATGAGGCAGCAGTTATCTGCTGGTATTATTATACATACTGACTGAGAATGCTTATGGAGTTCCGTTTGGAACACCTTGAAAGTTCTTAATGGTTGTGTTTTATTTATTCAGTTGTTGGGATCTGATCCCGAGATTTTTCTGTACAATGTCCTTCTATTTTTTGTAATTCACAGTTGTGATAGGGAAAGCCAAAAAATTCAAAATAAACTAATCCAGTTCATATACTAAGTTACTTGATTCAGTGTTATCTTCTTAAAAACTTTGCTTATATGAATTGTTGTGTCATGGCTTCATGGATTAGCCATGCTCCTTTTCATTTATGGTCTGCCATTTGCTCAAATAAAGTAAGGTGTCATTTGTTTGTGCGTGCGGAAGGTTAAGGGCTTGTTTTTTCTGGTCATTTTTTGATTTGTCTTTGAAATGAGGTTTAATTTAATTGCTCCTCTGGAGAACTCATTTTGTTCTGCTAATTGATGAATTACCCTTTGCTTCATTTTGATTGGATGAGCATTGTTGCTTGGTGGCAGATGGACATCTAATTGCGACTGTCTCACATGATCGAACCATCAAGCTGTGGTCCAGCAGAAGCAATGAAAAGGATGCTATGGAGGTTGAATGAGTTGGCTTTGGACCCTGTAGCAAACAAGATAAACTGTTGGCCAAATCTTATATTATGAATTGAGCATTTCTAACTTTGCTTTGAGCAGAATACCCAACCTCATGAAACTCCCCCCCCCCCCCTTTCGGAGAGATAAATGCTTACTGTAGTGAAATTTCTCTTCTATCAGATATCTTTAATGTGCAGTTCTGCTGAAGTCTCCATTTATAGTATGATGCTATTCCTAATATGTTGCAGTTCTGTTTAGCTTGTCCTCGCAGTAAAGGTGACTGAAATGGTGACCAAAATGGGGTTTCTGCTTCCCTTTTTTCACGACTTTTGAACCCAGTAAATGTGATTTACATGTCCATCTTGGGTCAGGAAGTTTATTTACTGTCGGTTCTTGTATTTTGATCGCTTCTTTTGTAGAACTTTTGCTACTAGTCAAAATTTTGCAGCAAACATTTTATTAGTAAACCTGCATTGTAATGAAATATCACTAATACTTGTAGACCCTGTTCTCATTCTTTTGGCTCGTTTATGTTCATAATTTGTCTCTCCTGAAAATCAAAAAGAAAATGAGATCTTATGTCGTGAGGCAAGAATGATATTGACGAGTTTCTGTTATTGCTTATGGTTGGTAGTTTTTCCTCTCCTCTCACTGGAGAGGAAGAGGACTAGCACGCCAGTTTCGCCGGAGCTTTGACACATGACATCCTTTTCTCAATGCTAGGGTATACCGAGGAAAGAAACAGAGAACACATGGTGGCGATGGTGAAACTGGAGGTGTATCAATCTTCCGAGACAATTCAGTGACGACACAAGAGTTAATGGGCGCCAACACTCTCTATCTTTATCAAGTCTCTTCGCTTTAAAGATCCCCAAAATTGCATTAAAAGTCAAATCTCAGTGAAACATCATGCTTCTTTCTATACAAATCTTGGCATCATCTTGAAGTGCTTGTCCTCCATTGGAACACGTTCCCCAGATGATTGGTACTTCCCTTTAGAGCGTGATGCCAAATCATCCAACAAAACTATGCAGTTAGAAAAACCTTCGGCATGTTAATGAATACAACCAGAAGATCGCTTCTTCGATCATGTTCCTCATTTATACCAACCGGTGAGCAAATACCTCAGCCCAAAACAAATGCAGCATCCGAGTGCCTGTTACCACAGGCAGGATATTAGAACACACATGCCGAAGCGGAACGCAGGTGCTGGCAATCATTACATGAGTTGAGTAAGACTAACAATGTTGCAAGAAACATCCGTGCTCAAAACTTGATCAGATCAAGACAGAAGTCAATGCAGTTACTAAATCATTGCAGTTGAAGTGAGGCCAAAGTAAGACTAACAATGTAGCTAATTTAACCCCTTGAACCTCAACTCTATTTGAGATTGCTTCAGGAACTGAAAATTCCCTAATTTTTGTCAAACTAATTTAATATTAGAGTGGCATCCTTGACATTAGGGAAACTAGGGTTTGGTTAGCAAGGCACAATACTACATTTTAAAGATGAATATATTTTTACGAAAATAAGACTAAGAAACTTTTTAGGGAAATCCTAATTTCTCTCCAGCATTTTCAGTAACCAGCTGACAAATAGAAAAAACTGGTATGAAGATGCTCAGACCTCTGTTTCTTTCCCGAATCTATAATTTCTACGAAAAACCACCTTAAGTACATGAGCAGAAACAACAAAAAATTCACATGTTACAACAGTTATAGAAACAAGTCGTGCAAGTCAAACAAGATCAACAATATCAACAAGCTGCAATGATTTCTTTATCCCATCAAATAATGATGCCCACCTGATCTTCAATAACAAAACCAGCCTATTCATGCTGCAATTTACAGAAAAGAAAGAGGAAGGTATTTGGGGTACATATGGTTGGTGCTGAGATTGAGGTTGTGGTAACGATAAGGGCTTGTGATAAAGAAAAGTAAATAAAATGGTGAAGATGCTTGATGCGGAGAATTATGAAGTAAAGTTATTTGTATGATTTGGAGGTTATTCACAATACATAGAGGTAGATGAAGAGTGAGATAGAGTAGGAGGCTTCTCTTAATTCTTTTTCTACAAAATTATACAAAAAAAATAATGTACACATATATGTCAAAAATTATTGCAGAGCAGAACTGGAAGGGCCACATTAAAAAAATGCAATGTTTAGACACCAAAAATAAGGGATTGTTTAGTTCAGAGGGTAAAATCTTTAATAGGGTTGAAGTTAAAGGGGATTAGATTATAATTTAGGCTTGAATTATTCATGCAACTGGGTTTCTATTTGGTTTGCTTTGGAACCTACCTGTTTACAATCAAGTGAAGCAAACTTATTTCAAAATGGAAGACCCAAACTCAAGAATCAATTGTAAAGCTTGGTTCACATTTTCCTAGTTTTAGCTGAATGAGATGGCTGTCTGTATCATACAAACATATTGGTTTATGTGGGTATTTCAGTCAGGTGCCATTATCAAGAAGCTCGGAACTCCTGCTTGGGGCCAGCGGCACTCCCTGGTCCCAAAATTGTGAGAAGCATGGGATAGTGAAGTCCAAACCCTCGATGAGGCAAGAAGCCCCTTCCCCAAAGTGCACAAGTAAAAGGAGAAAGATAAAATTTAACAAACAAATAAATCACCTGAACAAGAAGAAGATGCATGCAAAGTGAATTTTCTGTCTTCCTGCCGAACATTCTCAAGTAAAAATTAACAAGCGTCCCATCATTTGTTCCTGTAAGAAGTCCTGTTTGAGGATCGAACCTGAAAAAAAAATCATGTAATTTAAGACATCCATAGAAGATTCACATAAGAAGGGCCATGAAATTCCCTTCGGTACAAACTTTCAATGAGGGTAGAGAATCTACCTAGGTAGACGATGTCTTGGACAATGCCTGAAGCCAAAAAGCTGAAGTGGAACCGCAAATTAGATGCCTAAGTGGATAATTGGAGTTTAAAAGCTTGGGGGAGAAGAGTTATGAGATCAAACCTGAGGAACTGACAGGAGGAAGTTCAATACTTGTGCTAAAAAGAAAATCAGGAGCGTTTCACTGTTCAAAAAATGAGGGGAAAAAAATTCAATTATGAGGTTATGGATAGGCATATTGATAAATGCAAAGTAACTGTAGAAAAACCCAGTATATCAGATCTACAGGATCTTTAAATGTGACAATGTATATCCTAATAGCACAATTGATCAGCTATCATTTGATTGAGATTGCATAATGAGAAAGAGAAAAATAGTGCATGGTTACATAAGGTAAAGAAAAGCAACAAGTATTTTCTAATGTACATACTGACAAGTAACTCTAGTTTGAACTTATATTTCAAAAATATTTAGTAAGGAATACGCTAATTTCACAACATCCAGAGCTTGCACAGGTAGTCAATCACGTTCACATGTCAAAACTCTAAATGCCATGTTCTAGGTTTTAACCCATGCATGGAGATGACTTGAATGAATTAGAAAACTCCCCATACATATATTGTGAAAAAAAATAACAGAACGTTGAACAGGCACAGGACACACCTAAAATGGCCCAAAATCCCAACAACAGCCATCGTCATCCCTGCAAAGTATGTATAAGTATCTCCAACAAAGACTGAAGAAGGATACCTGAAAAAATAAAAGAGTAAATTTTACTTTGCTGCGCAGAAAGAACAGTAAGAAAATCACTTGATAAATATAATCAAATGTTAATACCAATTGTAAGAAAGCAGAGCCAAAGAGGTTGCCAGTAAGGGTTGGACAAGATACACAGAGAATGCATGAGCCTGTTGATACTCAGGATCCGCAGATGCTCCAATTTGCATGACGTTATGTATCAAAATCTATAAAATTGTTAAGCTGTGTCAGATCCATAAAGAGTCAGAATCCAGTTGTTCTGCAACTCTCTATGCTTACCGCAGATGCGATCACAACTGTTTGACCAGCTTCAAGGCCATTTATACCAGCATGAATGTTAATGCAATTTGTGCAGAAAATTGCCAAAAACCACATGTAAATCTTATATATAAATCCTGTCAAAAACAAAATAAAAAAACCATTAAGCACATGCTGGTATAACTCCGGCCACTTGTAAGGCTTTATCGACTTTCTTTCAAACAATGGTTTCTATTTCTTTTCATATAACTGAAAAATGAAATTCAAGTTCTATGATGAAAAGTCTCAAGTTTACTATGAAATTAGGAGTATGTTTTTAAAATTAGATTGATGTTCATGATGAGGATGAATCCTAGCAAAGTAGCATGTGTGTGTGTGTGTGAGAGAGAGAGAGAGAGAGGGAGAGGGAGGGAGGGAGGGCAACAATCATGACATTCAATGATATCATACTATTGGAATTAAAAAACATACCCAGGTCCAAAACCTTGAGCCCAATATATGGAACAAGAGGCTTTGGTATAATGATAGTTGTATGTCCAGCGTATGCCATCAGCAATGGAAGGGCAGCAATTGACGGAAGCAATAATTTGCTGCTCTTAATAAACACAATAACATCCATGAGGATCCAATCAAGCTTCATTTTAACAAACGCTACCAAGCAATACTCACACTCTCCATGGAACATCAAGGACATCATCTATGAATCCGAGTAGAGTCATGAAGCAAATTGATGCTAGTGCTGCATTGTACTCAACAAGCCACTGCATGTTCACAAATTAAAACACCAAATGGAAGAAATACCGGGGAAGCAAACAAGGACATACAGGTAGAAACATGAAAACACAGAATCTGCAGTAAAGATATAAGCATGGTGTAAAAAAATTGCAACAGAAGATTGTCAAAGATTCTTACATTGGAATCTGGCGCGAAGTTTAAAAACTGAAATACTATAGTTAAAACCATGAAGACTACAGCGACAACAATACCCAATGATTCAGGCCTGCCAAAAACATAAAAGTGGAAAAATCTGATTAAGCGGATTCGCAAGGACAGATACACAATCATTGTCTAAGTATCATATCTTTTAGAACTAACATACCAATAATCCATTCTCTTAACTTTTACTCCAGTTTGACAATCACAATACCAAAATTAATTTCAACTCATGAGAATTTCATCAGCCAGTGAAATAAATAAATAAACAATGACGATGAATAAAAAACAGGCAAAAAATAATATAGCAACCAAAATTGAAATCTGAGACAACCCCTCTTCTCAATATATATATATATATATATAAAGATCACAAATTTACAAAAATCCAAACCCTCTATCAACAAATCTAAAACAAACTCACATCATAAAATAAAAATAAAAAAAAAAAAACACAAACCCAAGAATAAAGGCTCACACTTTAACAGTCCCTTGAGGAGTACCCTTCTTGTTAATATCATAGCCAAACAAGTTCCTTTTCAAAACATATTTAGAAGCCACAGGAATCAACTTAACGGTGAGAAAAAACCCAGCAAGACTAAGACCAGCATTGATAAGAATAGGTTTGATGAGGTCATGTTGGATCTGGTAGTGAAATAAGAGTAAGTAAAAGTATGGGGCTATAAGTAAAAGAGAGAGCTTAAAAATGAATCCTTTTTTTGGTGGTGCAATTGGTTGGTCATTGCTTGTTTGTCGAGGAGGAGGAAGAGGAGGAGGTTTGGTTTCTTTGTCGCTTGTAACAATTGCTTCTTTTGTTGTTATTGTAGTTGGTTCCGAAGCTCTCTTTCTTGCCATTGCTCTGCTCTGCTCTCTCTCTGTTTTTGCTGTCAATTTTGTTAATGTTGAAGAGATAATAAGAGTTGGAGCACTGTTGTTTTCACTTTGGTGTCATTGAGCTAATAAGATGTTACCACGTTTCAAGCACGGGACCCACCGGTGTGAAAATTAAGGTCATTTCAGGTGGGGTACGGTTTTTTATCACCCGTGTCATTGGAGCTAATCAGATGTATCCATGTCGGAGAAAAAGAGCAAGAGGGCCCACCAAAGGTCTGCCACGTAGGAAAGCCAATTATGAATAATCCCGGTGGCCCATTCTTCCTTATCAAGCCGATCTGACCCCATAGCTAGACTTGGTGACCCGCAACTGATTCAATTTAGGGTCGAGTTTTTTTTAATTGACCCGATTAAATTTAGACAAGTTCTGACCTAATCAACTCTAAAAATTTATTTTTTATTTTCTTTGAAAATAATGTTATTCCGTATCCATATTTTTGAAAAAATATATTTTTTAATATCAATATATTAAAATTATTAAAAAATAATAAAAATATAAAATTTAATATATTTTCTAATAAAAAATACTTTTAAATACACAATACACAAAAAAAATGAAAGTTAGCACCCTTCACAAACACTCATTTGAAAAGTTGATCACCATTTTCTTAATTAATAATTAGCTTATTTTCTAGCTATTGAAAAGTTGATCACCTTTTTCTCTCTCTTTTTTTCTTTTTTTTTATCCAGTAGATTATCCACGTCGTGTATCTAAAAGAAATTTGCTACTCGAGCATTAACCAGGTGCCATGAATTGGCTGCCAGCTAGGATGGATAAGGACTCGGATCGTTCAAACCTTAGATCCCATCTGCTTTGGATCTGCCATAAATTTCCTATTTCAGTGCTGACAGAATTATATGTTCTTGGCATTAACCAGAAGGCCAAAATCACCAATTCAACAAATTGCCAAGACAAACTAATCCTCCATGTGTATTCCCATGCACACTATGGTTCTTGCAAAACTAAAGCTCGAGTACAGGGCCGAGAGGAGAGTGATCACCCGCAGTAACATCAGGGACAATGTAGGAGTCATGGACATTGTCTGCTATGGATTCTGACACAAGAAAGTAGTCAAGCTTCCAACCTGTTTCAAACTTCAGTAAAACTGTGTGTAAAGGCAGAACTATTTGGTATTCAGAAGTGGCTAAACTGAAATTCTATTCTCTAGATCAGTAGATTGTAATTATGTCATGCTAGTCTGTTGAGTAGTTAGAAACGATTTTGGATTTTAGTAAGCTTCTATGTTCATCCGTGATGTTATTCCGTAATGTGATGTAATTTTATGATATGAATCAGAGAGAGAGTCATCTTCTTCAGGAGAGCGTATATTCAGGATCAAATTTGATGCTCTATGACTCATGAAAATTTATGGACAGAACCAGAAAAGGATAAGCATACTCGAGAGACAATTGCAGTGCCAGAATAACCAAGTTTGGCATTACTACATGTTGAGAAGCTATTCTTATAACCATCAATCAGGGATTGTTTGATGGAATCAACACCCTTCTCCTGCTTTCAAAATCAGAGGAACCAATCAAGAAACTGTCAATTTCACCAAATCAACCCAAGGTTCGGTATGAAAGGGCGCTAGATGCTAGAACCTTGCTCCAGAAATGAAAAAATGTAGTCAAGAAACTCTAAACTAAACCTCATGCGATCAAATATGTAACTGATACTTGCCCGCAGTTCTGTTTCTTGCAAGCACAACACATCAAAGTCTTCCTTTTAGGCAAGCTCAAGAGCAGAGAATCCCTCTAACTTCAATAATGCTCTTAACCAATTGACATTCCAAGACATTAGCTTCACAGAGTCTGCATCAGCAAAAGGTGGAGGCCTCATAGTTCTGGGGTTATATGGAATCCACCCTTTCTGTGGCTTCTTGTGTGCAAGAACTGTCCAGGGTTCAGCTTGAGGTAAAGTAACTAGCATCAGTTTTAATTGAAAGCTTCTCCTTTGTAGTGACTTTGCCAGCATCAACTTTGACAATTTCATCCTCAACGGTGTGATTGTTTCATCCTTCTCTTACTCTGTTTAAACCCAGAAACCTCTGAATCAGTGTTAATGCTTACAGCATAACTTTCATCAGATGTACATTTACTGTTCTTTTGCAGGGAAATATTTCCCACTGAATTGAAGGAAACACATCCTTCTTCCTGAGAGCTTTCACCTGCACTCGTGGGAAACAGCTAACTATCAGAATTTTGTAAATGAGGAAGGTTCCCCGTTTCAATAGTTAGAGAAAGTCCTCTCACACTAACAAATAACATCCGTCAAGTTGAGCTCCCAAAATTACTGCCAGAATACATAAATACTTACTTTAACAGTACTGATTACCATCTATCTGCTTGGCCATGAACTGCTTGAAAGCAGATACAAGGTCCCCTTTACGACCCTTGGCAGGGACTCCAAATTTCCTGAAAATTTGAAGTCAACATTAAACACAAAGGATCAACAAATACAATCGCATGCTTCATTTAGCGATTATGCTTTCCATAGATTTTATGCCTGGAACAAGGTTTGAGCTTCGGCAATTGTAGTTTCCATAGTAGTAGACTCGTAGCGGGGAATGACTGCATCCTTAGGAGTTGTGTTGGGGTATGAAAAGAATACTCAGATGGTATAAAAGTACAAGTTGTTTGCAAATATAAATACTTCCAAGTCAATCAAATGCAAATACGTCGCCTCTTCAGGGAAGAAAAAAATACGAGCCGACATTTTAATGGTTTCTTTAGTTTAAGTTGTGGTAGTGTTTTTCTTTGTTTTTTGGTTCTATTTGTTGGTCCGATAATCTACAAGTGATTAATAAAGACGAAGTTCTTCCTATCATTGATACATAGGTCTCAAAAATCTAACAAGAGTTGATAAAATTCCACACATTTTCACAAAAATAAATGAATAGGCAGCTGCCTAAGTAGAGAGAGTAAGATAGTGGAAATCAACGGCAAGAAGTCATTTCCAATGAAGAACCACCTTCCGTATCATGAATGGGGAATGTATGCTGTAGTATTCGTCCCCTGCAACGTGTGTAAGCCAACAATTGGTCTGGCAGGGCTTCAGATCACAACTGCAGACAATCAGCCACGGCAACCAGAAATACTACCGAGAAGACAAATCATGAATATGTAAGTGATCAGAATCCCGCTCTACACCTCAACTCTATATAACCTAATATCTAAACCAAAATGTACACCAGCGCTTGGGTAATGATCGGGAAGGGCCCCATGAAACTGCACAACGAAGTGCCCCATCTCAACAGTCATAGCTGCTTTTCTTGCTCCCTCGAGTTCCAGTTCATCAATATTTTCAAGAACTTTGACGCCCCTCTCCAATCAAACAACACGAGATAAGACAAGGGGGTCAAGGGTTACTGCGGATGTAATGCGATCACATCTCTATGTGAATATCTTCCAGGTCAGGAGGAGACCGGTGGAATTGCTGAAAATATAGAAGCATCGTCAGAAACTTGCAAGCCCCTTCTTGCAGTTGCCTGAGATTCTCCACCATGACCAATCTTTCTTGAAGAAACAACTCCAGCTGTCATGGAATAGTTGCTATTCTTAACTGATGATATGAACTTCTGTGCTGCTGCTATCACAGAGCTGAAAACACCAGATTCCCCAAGTCGATGGACAATGACCTGTGAACAGAAAATTAAGAAAGGCGTCAGGATTGTCAAATGGTACACAGATCCACACCAACTAAACTCCTATGCAGCTCAAAGATGAACTAGAAAAGAGACTTTGGATGGAAAATTCAGGCAGTGAAACTCACCATGGGAGTGTAGATGCGAGTCAAGATGCCCTTTCTCAGGAGTTTCAGTTTCAGTGCTTCATCAGTCCACATGATCCTTTCCTGGTACCTAATGTAATGAGGTATTGAGTGTGATGATTTAAAATGTTGGTTTATAGCATTTTAGGGCAAAAAACATCACCCAACAAAATAAAGCTAAGGAAACTCGCCATATCATTAGATTTGAGAGCATAGGATAATTGTAGCACATTTTTTAGGTATTTTATTTCACATATGTAACTTCAAGAGGGGTCAATGGATTCATATCAAAATTCTAAGACAAAATATAGGAAAATGGGAGTATAGTTATTACCAGTGAAGCATTTCCTCCTCTGTTTCCGTTGAAGCAATTATGAATGCCTGTTCGGTATAAAACAATGATAGAGTTGTAAGCAAAAAAATTCAGAAATTATCAAGTCTTCTCATGCAATGGTTTTACCGAGTTTTAACACATCCATAGAAGCCCAAGAGATAAAATGCATTTACAGTGAGGGAAATAAAAACAACATATATAATCACAAACTATGATTATGCCTATTGCACATGATAAAGGCATTTTAGGAACAGAATCAGTTCCCACAAAAGAATGAGAGGACAGGCAATAGTTCAATCTAGAAACAAAACAACCAACACAAAAAAAAAAAAAAAAAAAAAAAAACCATGCATGAGGACTTACAGCCATGAACATGAAGCATCTTTTAACATCCTCCTTCATAGGTTTGCATCCACACGGATCACGTCGTGAAGTCAAATCAGAAAATTTAGGGTAGGTGTAATGCAGAACAGCAGCCTCCTCCAATTTAACCTTACTAACAAAGTTTACAGAGAAGCTCTTAAGAGTGTGCAACAAATAAAGAAACGAATGATACAGCTCTCCATGCATCTCGATGATGTTAAGTCAGGAAAGATAAAGGAAATACATCAAAAATTGACATAATGGATGTGCCAATGAGGAGGTCACACGAGGAAAGAAAAAGAAAAAAGGAGATGCATAAGCGCAATAAAATGTATATGCATGTGCATGTGAAGTTATCGGATAGAGTGACCATACTTGGGTGTTTTCATATAGTTATGCCATCTGTGTGCGCCATTAGGACGAAGATGGTCTCGAATACGAGCAGCAGATTTCCCATTCCCACATGTCAGAAAATAGTTTGGATTACCACGGGTTGCTTCCTCATAATTGCCAAAGTATGTATCTTTGGGAAGATGATTGTGATTCTTTTTTAACATTGAGACCTATGTCCACAAATAAATATGAACTATTATTGGTGAGAATAATTGTGTCTGGGACATGAAAATCCAAAAACACACCCGACACGTGAGCCTTCCCCTGCCCCAACACACACAACACATATTAGGCAAATGTTAATATAAATTAGCTTAAGTTCTGAGAAAAATAAACAGTACCTCACTAAAAGGTTCCTTGATATCATCTCGCTCAACACTGCTCTCCTGAAATGATTATGTTCATCAAATATCAAGAAGAACAGCAGAACAAAAGAAACTAATAGTTAAGCGTTGTGATGAGCAGAAAGTTTTTGACACCAAAGCCTACAAATCAACCTTGCAAGAGGTAATATATCATATGAATCTTATAAAAGCAGTTCAACTCACATAATTCGGAAAGATAACCATGTCAACATTTCCAGGCACATCTGACAGCAACTGTCTCAAGAAATATTCACTAGCTCCAGCAGGATGAATTAGCTCATCAGTTTCGAGATGGATAATCCAGTCCATGCTAGCCTCCTGAAATTGCATTGTGTAAAATATGTAAAGCTTTCATCAAACACATCAATAAGCTGATGATTTACAAAGCATATGAGAATGTAATATCCATACCCTTGCCATGACGATTGCCATTTCCATATTGAGGGATTGCTTCACAAATAACTCAAAATTACATGGCTTGTAGAAGAAGCTTGACAACCAGGTCTTGTTCCAGATCCGACTAATAACCCAAAACATAATAAAAGAAACAAAACTAAATGAGATTCAGTCAGATTTAAAACTACAGATATGAAAGTACAAGAATAGCCAGTATCAAAAGGATTGGGGAAAAAAGGCTAGTCATCCCTATTTTAGAATTGAATGGTGAGAAGAGGAACATATGATAAGTAGATTGGACTGAAGCTCAGTTATGTTCTACGAGGTCTAAGTGAACTAAATAGTATCTATCCTAAGCATGTATTTTAAGCAGCCACTGCAATAGGCAAATTTTCCCCACATAATGATTAATATCTTCAGAAGTCCCCCTGGCCAATAATTTTTTTATCAATTCCTTGTATGTTGAATCATTGACAAACATATCAAAGGTTGAATTATGATATGAAAGAGTACACCAAGCCTAAAAATCACAAGGCTAAAATACACTAGGACCTAAGTAATATTTCTAAACATGCCCAATAGAAAAGATGCTGCCATCCTTTTCTGTATACCACATCTATGAATAGAAGAAACTGGTGATCAAAATACTCCAGCTTGGTTAATTAAATAGTGATATCCAAGAGAAAAGGCACCAACCCTCTAGCTTGTTGTTCCTCTAATTCTTTCAATCTGCATATAACTTTCACCCCCTGCAAAAGACATACACAGCCCATAAAAAAACATTCAGAAGATGACAAACAGAAAAATAAAACCACAGAGGAGCTAGCACACACCCCCAGAAGCATAAGACAAGTTACAATTCCAACACAGATGCCGTATCAGGAAATTGAAAATTAACTCACTGGAACTGTTTCCAAAACTTTAGATACGTCATGGGAAGCAGCTTTTCCCTCCACAAAAAGAAAAAAGGTTGAGACTCCCATAACCTTGTGATAAAATATCCATGGTAAAGTTTGTTCTAAGCCAGCAGAAGTGCTTGTCGTTATACATATCTGATGCAAAGCAAAATTACAAAACCCATGTGTGTTAATATCCTCCACATCACTCATGAAACTAAACATTTCAAAAGAACAAATAATCTTGATATCAATAACATTAGATATAATAGCTGCATTTATAAACAATCAATTCAGTTGTTGAACTAACGAACACTTAAGATGGATGGAGAAAGCAGTTAAAAATCTGAAGTGCCAACAAATTACCATAAACCGGGGGTAGGCTAAATGAAACTAAATCTAGGACTAATATGCATTCGACTTGAATTATCAACAAAGGCAATGCTAAAATGATCAGGTCAGCATTTAAGCAACTGTTAACACAATCACCTGACACAACTGTTCTTATTGATCATATTTTTGCTGTGATCAAAGCACTTCAAGCCCGCCCGCCCGCCCCCCCCCCAAAAAAAAAAAAAAAATTTTCAGCGATCAAATAAACACTCAATTTTGTTTTTTGTCATTAGAGAAATGATCAAATGAAATAAAGCTAAAAACACTACCTTGAGTCAACAAACCCCCCCCCCCCCCCAAAAAAAAAAAAAGATAAAAAAAATAAAATAAAAAATAAAAGCCATAACTTTCATTTCAAATGTCCAATCAATCTTTTTAATCGAATCCTAACCTTACACTATTAGATTCAGCATTTTGCCAGATTTCCAGATTCTAAACCAAACCCGAAAACCCATAAAAAATCAATCACTCCCGAAACAACCCGACAAATACTATATAAAAAAAACTCACCTTGGGTTTCAGATCCGACCCGAACCCGAATTTCCAATCACGAAAATAAGGGAAAGAAAGGGAATGACGCTGACCCAGAAGATCCGAATTCCTAACCACATCCTTAGTCAAGCCACTGGTAGTCTCCATTACGGGAAATTCATGGTGATCATGTGACCACCGGGTAGTGGGGTCGGTCAACCCGCCCCGGCATTGAAGAACAAATGCAAACCCGGCAAGAGCTAATGGAAGAAGAGTTAGAAGTAACACTAGAAGCGAAGTAACAAGTTGCGTGGATGTTTGTGATATTGACGTGGGAGGTCTTAAACCCGCCATTTGAAAGAAATAAATAGGGAGGGAGGGAGGGAAGGAGGGAGAGTTAGGGGTTGTTTGGGAATATGGTATTGATTTTTAGCGTGTTTTTTTTTATTTTTAAATGTATTAAATAATTTTATTTTATTTTTTTAAATATAATTTTAATATTACTATATCAAAAAAAAAAAAATATTTAGTCAACCTACACGTTAATCGAAATTAGAATTGCAGGGTTAGAGAGATGAAGGAAAGCTAAGTTCAACATCTATGGAATCTTTGACTGGATATGATAGAAAAATAAAATAAAATAAAAATTGTATAACCTGGTTCTGAATCTTTAAACATTGGTAGGTAGAGCGTGATACTGTAATATTTATTATTTTTTACTATATCAAGATAATGTTTTACTTATATTAAATTTTGTGATTATATTTATATATATTGTTTAGATAATTACGTATCTTTTTTCTACTTTTTTTATTATATATATATTTTGTAATTATATTTATGTATGTTATTGAGTATGCAATTATTTAATTCATTTTATGAATTAATTTTGGTTTTCCCCTTTATTCTATAAAAATTAACTGGATTTAGACATAAAAAATTAAAAAAATAACCCACTAAAAAACTAACAGAACAAAGTGAACCAAAATGAAAATGATTAGTTTTGAACCAGTTTTTGGTTAGATTCGATTCTAATTATTCATATTAAAAATCTCAGTTTAGTTTTTTTTTTTTTTTTTTTAAATAAAAAACAGAGCCGAAAACTTGAACCATTCCACAACGTGTGCAGGTTTTAGACCATTCAGCCTCATGAAAAACCGTAGGATGAAAATGATGCACTACAATCTGAGCAAGAGTCACCAAGCTAGTGCGATGGATGTTTTGTTCAAGAATTATCTATGCTTCCACTGAATAATTCCAGAGATTAGGGTTGCCTTTTAATCAAATTTCTTCCCACTCGACTCTCCTGTTAGGGCATTGTAGTGGAACACAACATCCATGGTGGATTATTAGCAAAGAACACCCCTTATAGAGGGGTGTGACAAACGCATCATCTTTATCAGAAAACAATGAGCTGAGCCAATGGCATCATGGAGACATGGACCTTTATCTCGAGTTCTATAGAAGGGTTTCCACATGTTTTAGATAATGTGATTGCCCAATACAATCCTTGTACTGCTCTAATTATCTTATCAGTGGATGCTTCCGAGTCTAGCTTTGAATCATTAGCTGAATACAATAACTTTCTCACACCACCTATAGAAAGCAACCAACATTACAAGCATGAAAGCTATGGGGGATATAGATGGTTAGTGGATCTTAAATGCAAGTTGTCTTCTTTCTAACATGGCACAGCTCTGCTGGATATTTCTGCTTTTTAAAGCTTAGCAACTTCCAAAGTTAGCTTGCAGGTCACATGGATGATGATAAGAAAGAGGGTTAAAGGGTCTACTCTAATTGGCCCCAACTTTCATAAAGTTTTCATCTTCATCTAGCTTTGTAGCTCGGATTATCACTATCGTATGGTGACCATCTTCAATGATTTTCCAATTTCTATCGAGGGCACTACACCAACCCCATAAATGATGATTCCTCAACCAGTTTAATACGCCCCTTGTCAATTTGTGATGCTTGGTGACATATTTATAGAAATGAAAAGCACAAAAACAGCTGTATAAACCTGAATCATAGCTTATGAGACCTTTTCTTATCAGTTTGAAATCCAGTTTAAATAGCTCCCTTCTCTCCAAAAAAGCTTACCGACATAACATTAAACCACAAAAAATAAAAATGTTTTTCATCATTTATGTTCCTATCCAATGGCCCAAGGCTGGCAGGAACAGTCAAACAGAAGCCATAAAGAAGTTAACTGTGAAAAGTTGAGGGTCTCTTTGGAACATATATCACCTCACAACCAAACCACTCGGAGCATCTACATATCAGCGGTTTAGATTTGAGATCTACCGGAAAGTATTAGGTTCAAACATGGGCAGGATGGATTGAGGAGTGGGAATAGGAGTAGGTTAACCCCTGTTTACAACCTAAGACTCATTGTACCTCACTCTGGGCCAAAAAAAAAAAAAAAACCCAACAATAGCTCTTCTGATGATCCCCAGGGCATCAGCAATTACTTCAAAATAAGATATCAAAGCATTGAAAATCTCCAAATTTAAATTTATTGATTCAGATGACAACCAGATACATGGAAGAATTTCATATACCAATACAATAGTTTTGTAAATGATAATAATGATACACAATGTTACTTGCACAAAAAATATAATTATGCTGCCCACTTGCTTATGAATAAGCATAATTGGATTGTATGGTGTACCTTGTTTGCTTTAAAATGTGGACAAGAATCAATGTCGAAGAATGGTTAAGAATCTTTAGGACAATCCCAACTAGAGTGTCTTGTAATATACGTCATCTCCTTATTAGCTTGAGTACATCTCCAACTAGATGCAATGATCCAGTGACAAGAACCTGTAAATCCACCAACAATGGCTTCCTGGTTAGCACTACTGTTTGACAATCAACGCACCTCACAAACATTTGTTTCTTTTAGAGATGGGTTGCATGAGAGAAGGCGGGCGTCTTCTTTGTTAAGTGAAGACATTTGCATCCACTAATTTTCAGAAGAAAAAAAAAAACCTAAAAGAGGACCAGAAGAAATTCACTCATTTCTAGAGCATTTTTACCAAAGTGTTGGTGAACGAACAATAGAGGCAATCTCTTCTCAAATTGATGAAATTGAGAATTTAGAGAGGAATCTGTCAACTGGTAAAGGTCTTTGTCCTCACCCTTAACAAACAGAAATTGTAACCGTAACATTATTTCCTCCATGCACATTGTTTGACATAATGAAATGAAAACCCATCTAAGAGAGAAATATTACCTGAAGTCTTAAGGAAGGGTTCTCTCTAACACAATGCCTCAACCATTTTATCGTCAATGGCAATGAAGGAATTACAGCACTGCAAGCCAAATATCCATCTGTAGGACTGCAATTAGAAGCATCCTCATAAAGGAATTGATGACGTGGTAAGGTCTCTGCACCATCCATCTTGGTACTTTTTTCAAGTAAAGAATCTGTATCTGCAGGCAAATGAAAAAGAAAAGGCATAAGGTGCTGCCTATTACAAAATGCAATGGCACCAAAAGAGGTTCCTTTGACAAACAACAATACGTTATTGTAGCATGATTCAAATGGCCTGAGCAGGAATAACATGCAAAAATATAGTCAGGGAGAGTAAGAAGCACATGGGTTTTCCATTGCTACGGAGACTATGGCCACAGTTTCACTTGCAATGATGCTTGATTGGCTAAATCACATAAGTGGGTAAATTCATGTCATGGGTAAAGAGAAAAACCATACATCAAGCCCGGGGGTCACTGCATTGTAACAGTTCATGCTGCTGCTATGTATGTAGCTCCCTCAGTTCACTCCTCACATATCCTTTTCTTTCTAGATTTTCCTTCTATATTCATATAATACAGAAATATGGGGAAAGACAGACAATACAGTAGCCAGTTTAGTCTGCACTCTGTGCATAGTTTGGCGTGTTTGCTATTTTATGGTAAACCAAGCTTTCTTTGATCATCATTGTCAAAAAAAAAAAAAAGAAGAGGGAAATCAGACATACACAAACAAAATATTAAGATGTGTAAGTATTTCAGGGTGGCAAAAAGTAGTACCTATCCCGTGGACAATCTTCTCCCAGAGTCTCTGCAGGTTGAATTGCCATGACAAGTCCTTGCTAGAGATATCTGAAGGGACAACTGAGGTACCAGAAGTAACCTTGTTAAATGTTGAGATACTTGGGACAAAAATGGCCTTTGAGAAGAAAGTACCTGAAAAAGACACGAATCATTTTGAACACATCAGTGTTCTGAGTTTTTACTCTGATGCAGATAATTTTTGTGCAGAAGTAAGAAGGAAAAGAAAGATGGAGTATTTATTTCTAGGCATAATTTCTCATCATAGAGAAACTGGTTCCATTAGCAGTATTTGGACAACCTCACTAAATAAGTATATCTTGTGTCCCAATTGGCAGATTCAAGAATTGACATTCAACTGAAATTGGCATCATAAATCAGCTGAAGTTTGTTTGAACTGTAATTTTCCAGCACGAAGCATGTAAATTACCATTCTTTTAGTGCTTCCAGTGAAATCCACCTGACCTCTTGTGTATTTTTTTCCTTCATTTTTTTTTTAAATCCAAGAGATAAGTTTTTTTGGCTACAAGAAAGCATTGGTTTTCATGACTTGCCATGTAATAAGAGTGATGGCTTAACAACCATAACAAAACAATGCAGCCACAGACAGAAAGCAAATAGAAAAATTGAATCAAGTTAAGTAGCATGAAAAGAAAGACATGCATAATTTAGTAAACAAAAGTAAAAGCATCAAAGAAGCAACCTGATCATAAAACCAACACAGCTGTTCTTAATGGTTGTCATATGCCAAGACTAGGTTAAACTTATATGAAAAGGGACAGAGCCTCACACTCACACACATATATAGAGAGAGATTGATGAGTTTTTTTTTTTTATTATTTTTTTTACCTGAGGAAGCACATGTACTCACAAGCCGTGGAAGCAAGATCTGAGGATCTCTAACATCCATGCAATTAAATAAAAGAATCTACAAGAAGGTATGGATAATGATAAGTGAGAAGGTAATAAATGAAAACAGAATGAACACTCCAAAAAACTCTTCACTATGCAAAACAAACAAACAAACAATGATGGGATTAAATAAGCATCCAGAAAACAACCCAGCGCATTAAGCTCCCAAACCAAATCAAGCTGGTTATTCTGAATATCACCTTCTTTGATATTTTATTGATTTCTTGAATGTTGAATTTCTCATGCTGCATGTAACCATTTCCCGGCACTTTTTTTATACTTTCATGTGAAGAAAATGAAACCAGTGATGGTGATAGATTGTCTTCTTTAACAGCACTAGAAAACCATTCGGCGCAAACCTCCATGCTCTCTGGACTGTGAGCTCCATCCAAGTAGAAAATGAGATCGCCCGAAGTTTCAGCTACTTCTGATGAAATACAGGAGCTTGAAGTTGAGGAAAGATCAGGAACTATTTGAGCCCTCCCAGCAATATGTGCTTTAGAAAGACCTCTAAGAAATGCCTCTGGTAAATTAGCTTCCTTGTTATCCTTTCAACAGTCCACAAAACTGATCAGTGAATAACTTGTGGTAAAACAACCAAATTCTGAATATAGAGGATGACTACCATTTATCACATCCTTAAATACTGGCAACTTACAAAAATGGAATCAAAAGAAGAAACAGAAAGGGTACACCATTCACAGCTTCCAAAAAGATAGATATGAGACAGAAAGATACCAGAATGACCAAATGGCTTAGAGTATGTACCCGTAAATATTTATTACAGACGCTCACAAGCACGCATGCAAGCACAAATACTGTAAATGGCATGCATCTATGAGTGTATTTGTTATTATCAGAAATTAACTAGGTCCAGACCATGAAAAAGAACAGAATCTATAGAGTTTAAAAGCCCAACACTAGATTGATTTTACGTAATATATACAGTATGAGAAATGGCCTGTAAAACTAACATTTTGGAATAGCTTCTCCCAATTTCCTGTTCTTTGAAGCCAACATTTGCAAAGGGAAACAGCAAGACCAGCATTAGACAACTGATGATCGCCAGACAAACTAAGCTTTAGTCCATTCAACTCATTTGAATCAAGAGGTTCCACTACTTTCAGGGGGACCTGCAATCAGCAAGAAAATATCTATCAGCAATGCCACTGGCAGTCTCTGTAGGCATGTGCTCAAGCATATGGATACAAGCTTTTGAAGGTTCAATAATTAATATTGAAACATGATAATGGAAGAATGAAGATCACAAATACAAGGGTGGGAATCATAAATAGGTATATGTTGGTGATGCAGCCAACAAAAAGATCAACTTTATGTGATTTTATTTGATTTTACAACTAACAGCCAACTCTGTAGTTCTGAAATTTGAAGGGTTATCTCTGTAACTTTCAGATATGCTGGAAATTTTACAGGTCTAGATTTCTGTTTTGGTAGAATTCAAAGCATAAAATAATAGTAATATATTCTTATTTAGCAAGCTAAGTCCTTACTAGGAGTACCAGGAACTCCTTACATATGTAATCTTTCAGTAAGCACAATGACAATATTTTGAGAGGAACTCCAGTGATATGCTCACCGCGACTGTGTGATGAAATCAACCTTAGGTGAGATTCCTAAGAATCCTAGATAAGATGCTAAGTTCTTATTCAGGGAGTGATTCCTTGAATCTACCAGTGTGAGGCCGCCAGTTTTCACCTTGATTTTCTTTTATTTACATAATTTCAGATATATGTTCAATGTTCAAGCCCTAAACCCACTAAATTTCATAACCTTGACCTAAAATACCATCCAGAACTTTCCCTAAATGTGTCCTGCAGCAGTTCGGTAATGAAAATTTGGGTCCTGGAATATGGAAATTTTTTTATTATTGTTTCGATTTTAACCTATCCTCTGTGCATTCACAAATTATGCAGGTGTACAATTTTTTTGACAATTAGGGTACATTTGGTAACGTGGTGCATGTTGCCAAACACATACTTAGTTCTTGGATGAGCATGCATGTATCAAGAGTAGTCAATAATAGTTCTATTGGATCAGACGGGGATACTTTTGCATGAAAATCTAAGTGATGTAGACAAAACAGAATGAAGGCTACATTTTATTTATGTGAAAAAAAGTAAATGTACCAGCAGATAGTTTACAAGAGCAGGGAAAAAAAAAAAGAATTTGCTAATAGCAAACTGAGAGCAACAGTTACCATCAGTTCTTGGGCATTCTCCTGAAGAACATCCATTGCTTCAGAGACTTGTGGCACAGTAAAGGCAGGAATTTGATGCTTCGGGAACAGAAAAGATATGAATTCAATTCAGAAAATACTTGAAAATGAATACTGCCAATTCAAATAATCAAAATAGATAAATTGCTATAAATAGCTGAATAGCAAAGAAAGCAAAAGTTGTGCTAGTTTTAACTGCTTACATATGAGTTTTATACCTTGAAAATTCCAGCCTTGTGTGAAGCAATCTGTCCAATGGTATTGCCTGCACAATAGCACAGTATGTGGTTTAATAATTCATTGCTTCTTTCTGTACCAAGTATTAAACTGTACAAAACCCTTGGAAAACTAAAGAAACTGCTGAAAGTTACTATCTTAGTGACACCTGATTCTAGAAAACAAAACCAACAATTAAGCATGCTAACACAAATATGTATCAGGAGACTCAAAATAAATGCAAGAAGTTGCTGAGAAAGGTGGATTTCAGAAAATGGTATACCCAATGCTTCTGTGTGGTCCATTCCCAGAGAAGTAATGCCACAGACAATGGGCTCTTCAATCTGCAAGGATTTATCAACAAAATTCCATCACCAAGAATTTTTTTATTATCACAAACCTCATTATTCCCTTTTATCTTAGAATCCTCCAATAAACAGCTAAACAGAAAAACAGTATTTTCCTTTGCCATTAGAGTACGTATATTTTTAAGGTACTCAATAATAATAATAATAATCAGATAATTCTAGGGAAAGATAAATACCGCATTTGTTGAATCATTTCTTCCACCAAGACCAACTTCAATGATAGAAACATCTACCTGTAGAAAAGGAAAAGCAAAACAGAGTCATTAACTCAGAAGCAATGAAGATAAACTGTTTATGTGGAGGGTGGATATAAGCAAAAATAATTTGATACAAAAGGTGTTGGGCCATGAAAGGAACATGTCAGTGTATACATGCAGTCATGTCAGCTGAAAAGCTTTCTCATACAATTCAAGAATAGCAACGTATCAAGGACATACATCTACAAACATCAGCAATGACCAAAGAAGAAAGTTGCCAGCAACTGTAACAGCTTTAAGTTAGGTATGACATTCATTGTTGGAAAATGTACAATAGCTCAATAAAGATGCAATGAATTTAACAGTCAAAATGGATTCTTTTACTGTATTTTCAAACAGCAAAATGAGATTTGTGTACAGTACTAGTGCCCTACCATTACATTTCAAAGGAAAAATTCCTGTGGCGGAAATCTTTTCCAATGAAATTCAGTATCAGGAGACAGGATTGGTGTCCACATGCAATATCATGAACTAAGGCAAATAATATTTTTGGGATTTTTCATGAATGCAAAGGTCCCAGTTATTGCAGAGATCTTAATGCCTTTAGTTATGCTAACTTACATATGCAAATTAAGAGGTTAGAGATAAACCTCTCATTGCAACTGCTAGGCTGGTAATCTAAATAAGCTCCAATATAAATTAAGAAAATGTAGCTGACCTGTTCGCAGACAAATATTTTGAATGCCAACACAGTTAGGAACTGAAATAGCGGGGGCATTGGCAGGTCCTCAGTTTCATGTTCCTGAAAAGCAAAATTTACAGAATCAAATAACTGCCATGCATAGATTGTGATTATTGAAGCAGATAAAGGCATCAGATTGGATAGTCAGCCTTCAAAGTACTGACAAGCAGGGACTAAAATAAAGGAGTATCACTGATACACCAATTTGGACCCAACTTCTAAAAATCAAGGCCAAATTCAGCTTCACGGAATCCTATTAATACGTCTCTTATCTTCCCTTACAAATTACATGTTCGACTGTTTTTACTGACATTTCCATTTAGAAACATGAAGGGGTTAATTAGGCACAAGCAACACAGATACTAAAGTCCTGCCATTGCCTTCTTTACTGCAAGGTAAGGATAAAAGGTGAATGCTTCAAATGCCCAAATTTGAAGGTCTGAAGCAACATAAATACTAAAGTCCTGCTTGTGCCTTCTTTACTGTAAGGGAAGGATAAAAGGTGAATGCTTCAGATGCCCAAATTTGAAGGTCTGTGAGGCTGTAAAATGAACCAAAAAGCTTGGCAACAGCTGGAGCTGAACCAAAAATCCCATGATTGGCAGAGAATTTCATTAAGATTTAAAGTTTGGTTTGGTGTTAAACTTTATCAAAAAAGGTCAAGATAAAACAATTTTACTTCATACTTAACAAAGAATTACCATAGAGGAGGGGAAATAAATTACCAAAGATTTTTACATATATGTAAATGTTACTGATAAGCATATGATCACTAAAATAGAAAGTTGGGCACTAATTGAAGATGTATATTGACTTCATTTGTTAAGCACATGAATCAGTTTGAACTCATAAGGAAAACTGATAACACTATGTAAAGCTGATAGCACAATAATGTTACACAAAAGTGGTCTAAAGACCAACGTTCACTTTAAGGCAATAATGAAGACACAAAAAAAGTTCCAGAAAAAGTAATATTAAAGGCCAAAGTGGTTTCAAGGTCTATGACTCATAGGCAAAATGATCTCTTCACAATCCAAAAATTCCACCTTAAAAGAAAACTAACTTGTATGATCTTATTATAGCTCCTGAGAACCATTGAAAGCAAAGGATTGGTACCTTCAACCGATTCCAGCAATTCCAAAAATACAATAGAAATTTATCTTCAGATATGTCCACTCTGCAAAATTAACTAAAAGTTAGACCTGAAACAAGATACCCATAGCACCATTCAAATCAACCAAGAAAATGACTGAAATTAAAAATGCATTAAGATACATAAACATAGCTACAATTGTATTTAAATCTGATTCATATCAGTGGATTTAGACTTCATACATCTAAAAAGACTGTTTTCTACCAATGCACCTCCTCTTAGGAAGAGAAATCCTCAACCCAAGCCGATTGACTTAGTAACCACATGCATCAAACTATTTCAAAATGGTGCTAGTGCTCTTTTGTCAAACCAGCTTGTTATTTCCACAAAATCCTAAGTTTACCTCTCGATTGACATACAGACAAGTCAAATAAAGTTATTAGAATGGGAAGATGACATGGAATGATATAGCCAAAGATTCATGGAAACAGAGGCTACCAGCCTCTTTTGGAAAAAACTGACAAGGTCTAAGTGCATTGGAAGACCTACTGGTTATTGAGTGGTCTCATCATTTTTGCACAAGATGTAAGGATCTTTTTTTTTCCCCAATGGCATTAGATTTTCTAGCCCTCTACTATTAGGGGATCTGTTTCTTGTACTACTTTTATTGTTGTCATGGAACTTATGATCATGGATGGTTTTGTTTCCACAGAAGAGGAGGAGTGAAGGAAAGGGAAAGGAGAGTCCGTCCGATCAAGTAATGCACAACATAATGGATAAACAAAGATGGAACTCAATAAAAAACTAACCCATTTATCCGGAATCTTTCTCTAACATCAATTAGGTGAGGAGAAGTAAACAGCCCTGTTCGAAAACCAGATTCCCTTAACATAGCCTCGCAGAATGTGCATGTTGAACCCTGAAGTATGGATCCATCAAAGGAAGATGAAACTGAGTTTAAGAAAGTGTGATAAAATATTATCACATGTTTTAATATGATTCTCATGCGTAATATAGAACAAAATCTAGTAGTATATACATAGATAGAAGTTTCCAGAGAAGGATATTAATATCAATGCCATGCAGACACCCTAGAACTGAAGTCATACAACTATACTTCTATCCTCACGCTCATATCAACTCACATTATTGAGTAATTCTGATGCAGCTCTCCCCTTTCAGAGAACATAATTGTTTTCAAATAGTAACAACAATTAACATTATGCTTGATATAAGGTTAAATCAAATTTCAAGGAGTGGATTATGGTCTAAACCTGGTTAATTTGTTAAGCAAATATATTAAAATGGATCAGTACCTTCCCTTTAGTTCCGGCAACATGGATAATTTTGAGCCCAGCCATATGCTCTTCCAAGTCTAGTATCTGAAGATAAACATCCATTCAATCATTCAACTTCAGGAGATTTCATTCAGGAAAAGAATGGGAAAAAATAGAAAACTGATATTCCAATCTGATGAGGTGCGGTAAAAACCTCAATAAGCACTTTCTGTTCCTACTACATGGAAATAGGTTGACCATAAAATGTATTGATCCCTTGCTTGTCAGAGACAACATCAATAAATAAGATAAACCAATTATCATTATTGATCCACAGAAAATGGAAATGGGCAGTCATATTAACTTGTACACAGTTGAGAAATATAGCTGGTTCATAGACCCTTGATCACATAAATACTTGAGCATCTGCAAAAAGTTGGAAGAATAGTAATATTGTTACCTTAAGATATATCCGCATCCTGTCCAATTTTCCATATTTACCACCAATCCCCATTCGATCTCCGCGTTTTTTCTGTCTAATAAGGGAAGAAAGAGCTTCCATGGCTACTTCATATGAAGTTGAAAGAGGCACATCTTGCGAGTAATCTATGATAGCCACATTACTTTCCAGTTTTTCCATGTTTTGAGATGCCATGTTTCGACACCTAAAACCTGAAATGTTAAACCAATAAAAGAAGTATTAAAACTACTAATCAACCTGTCACACCCCAGATCAAGATTATTAATACCATGTACATTCTTATTTCATATAAAAATTTGTTCAGTTAAAGTGCTCATTGTTTAAATATCAATAAATATTAAGCAGCTGCAATTATCATATTACCTATTTCCTGGGAAAGGATTTTCCTATGTCTGCTCAGACTATACATGTCTACATGAGCTGGTTGGAAGGAAAATTTCCATGGTGTTCTGATGGAGAATTGACTTTCTCTTTTATGGAAGTGCGGAACTCCAAATATCCCACCTTTCAGATGAGTACTTGTATGAATTAGTGCTGGAAACATCAACCCTGCAAAAAAATAGAAAGTAAAATAACAGGCCAATTCAACTCAATGAACTAATTTTTCTTTCAAATAAAAAGTCAATTGTTGTACGAAACAAGCCAGCAATTTTTTCTTCTTATAGTAATAATTGATAACATATAACCATTTCCTAGATCAAATATTTGCCTCTATTGTCAGTTTGTGACCGTGACTTCCCTGAACAAGGATCATATTCATACTTAAGAACAGCATACAGGAAATCCTTGGTAATTAAAAAAATAAATAACTGAATTTCCCAAATATCCTTAATGTCAATGTCCATATTCTTCCTCGCATACTGTGAAAAATAATATATCTTTACCTCAGTTACTAATAGATTCATGCAAAAACAAACTTCACAGAAAAGGGTCCAAAACCTAAAGTCTTTACAAGAATATCCTAGAGGAAAGCTAGATGCAACTTGTTGGCAGAACTCTTTCTATCACCAACCGATTCACATTTTCCAATTCCAGGTCTCCCACCAGTCTATCTACATATCAGCTACTGCAAAGAAAATATTACACGAAAAAACACAGCTTTAAACTCCACTTCTCAATTTCAACATTAAAACCACAAACTCCCAATATCAGATCAAGCAAAAAAAAACTCCCTACTAGACAATAAAACAGGACCCTAACATGATGGGAACATCCAACTCTCACTGTCTGCTTGTTTCCATGTGAGAGAAAAACAATTCAAAACAACAAAAACTTAGAAAGGATTATTTCTATGGCAAGTTACAAGATGCCCAGAACTTCATTTCTCTCATTAGCAAATTTAAATATAATAACAAGGAACAAAATAACCCAATAAAAAGAAAGCATCTTTCTTTCACTTAAACAATATTTACTAATAAACATCTCTATAAAGCATGGATACCATCAATCCCACTTCAAGAAAATAACACTTCCAAGTTCCAAAATCCAAAAAAGAAAAGAAAAGAAAAAAACCAAATCATGTTCCATTCTATATACATGTAAGTGGGCGGGTGGCAATTTTTACATAAAGTTGTTTCCCTGTCAACAGAGTACAAGTTTGTAAATAAAGACAGGGAAAGAAAGAGAGACATACTCACCAAGGAAGTAATGAGAGAGGGAACCATTTTTTGGGAGTTGGGCTGGCAGCACTTGCCTCTCAGACCAGTATCTGCGGTTCGTGCCGGTGGCCGAAGATTTCATATCTACTCAAGGCATTTTATATAAGGCGTGTGTCTAATAGATTAAAAAACGTCCACAGAAACAGGGAAAAGTAGAGTAAATCTCAAAAAAGTCCCCACCCGAGAGGAGAGATTGGGATGTCTTTTTTTTTTTTTTTTTTTTATCTCAAATTAAGATTCTATTTATATTTTATTTTAAAAATATTTTAAAAAAATTAATGTTTTTAATTTTTTTAATTTAAATTAATTTATTTAATGTTTTAAAGCGTTTTAATTAATGTGCAAATATAAATTTTTAAAATATAAAAAAATAATTTTATTATATTTTAAAAAAAAAAACATTTTAAAAAGTAAATGCTATTATAATACTAAACAGGCTCTAAGCTATGTTAGCACAAATAAAAGTTTGATAAAATTTAATTATTTTATATTTTTTAATTATTTTGGTGTGATGATGTTAAAAATAAAATTTAAAAAATTTAAAAAATATATATTATTTTAATATATTTTTAAATAAAAAAAATATTTTATAAAGTAACCACTATTATATTCTTAAACACTCTCACTATACATAATTGTTGGGGAATTACTTGAAAAACGACTGCTATTTTCTTATAATTGATGTGATGAATTTAAAAAAAATTTGATCAAGTCAATTAAATCACTAAAAATCTAGAATGTGTGTTTAATATTGTAATATAAGGTGTTTTTCAAAAATAATTTTCACTTAAAATATATTAAAATATTTTTTATAGTAACACATCAAAATTATTTAAAAAAAAACACTAAAAAAATTTAAAGATTTTGAAGTGAAGCCACTTTTTAAACAAAAAAAAAAAACTTATTATGTGTATATTTGGTATTATTATGCAATGTGTTTTTTAAAGTTTTTTTTTGTTAGAAAACACATTAAAATAATTTTTTATTTTTTATATCAATATATTAAAATCATTAAAAAAATATAAAAAATATCAATTTAATATTTTTAAAACTAAATATATTTTTAAAACACTTCCAATATAATTTCAAATGTAAAAACATACGATGACTTGAGTATACTACTACGAGGGGTAGCCTTTTTAGACTTGCCATCTCTTGCTTCTTCTTCTTCTTCTTCTTCTTTTTCACAGTAAAATAATCCATGAACAAAGCAGGAAGCAATCCCAGTTCTTTCACCTTCATTTTAAAATGATATAGAACCTTTTTTGCACAACATAATTAATAATCATCACTTGGATATCCAGCATTAATTATTCATATTTTTACTTTCTTTATAGTTTTCTATCTAGTTAAAATCACTTCCAATCAACATATAAATACTGTAAAATTTCGTTCTTTTTTATTTTAAATCCCAAACTTGTAATCAGTTAATCAACATGAACATGCATTTAGTAGCAACAATGCTAAAAAAAAATGGAATAAGTTGATATTAATAGTTAACTTTCAAGATAATTAACTGGAAACGAGAGTATAAATGTCCGAAATTGGATCCAAATGACATTAAGGGAGAAATATTAAATTAAAATTATTACTCTCGCCTGACTAGTTTTTCTAAATTCCTTAGCAAAACTCTCTATATATATTTTTTAAAATCCCCTTTTACTGACACTTTTAGATTATTTTTTATTTGAGATTAGAATGTGTTTGTTTACTTGTAGTTTTTGTGTTTACGTTGTAAAAACACAATAAAGTATTTGCTAACACACCAAACTAAGTTTTTTATTGTAGGACTCACTAAAAAATTGAGTTTGAAATACAGTTTTTATAAAGCAGTTTTTACATGCTTGTGTAACTGAGTTTTGTAAAATTCTGTTTGTTTTTGTGTTTTAAAAGCGCTTTTGAAAAAAATTAATGTTTTTTTTACTTAAAATTAATATTTTTTATGTTTTAGATCATTTTAATGCACTGATATCAAAATTAATTTTAAAAAAATGAAAAAAAAATTATTTTAATACATTTTCAAGTAAAAAACATTTTGAAAAACAACCACAACCAAACAACTACCAAATATTTTATACGTGTTTTTTTGCTGCACATAAACCTCAACCATAATTTTTACCAAACATGTATCTAAATCCAACTAACTACATCTAACTATTTTTTTTAAAACTTATTTTTTTCAAACCACAGTCACAAAAACTACTTCAAAAACAAACACACTCTAAAAATTAAATATTTTTTACCAAAACACATATCTAAATCCAGCTAATCACACCTAATTATATTTTTTTAAAAACTTATTTTTAAAAAATTACAACCACAAAAACTACCTCAAAAACAAACACACTCTAAAAATTAAAGATTAAGTGTTAATTAATTAAAATCTTGTCTGGGTACCTTCAGCTTTCTAGCTCAAAACACCTAAAGCTCCATCGCTTTAAAAGCTTGCATCGCTGCCCTCGATGCTATATGTTCTAGAGGTTAAGGGTATAGAAAAGTGGTTGAAAGACAAATGATTGAGGATGTTTGATAAATATGTGAAAACTATGTGTAATGGTGAAACCAATTTACTTTAAATCAAATTCTAAATTAAATATAATAAAAAATAAAAATATTTACGGGGTCCATGATTTACGTAGCAGAAAGAAAAAATGATTTAATAAATAAACAAACACAAATCTCAAAAATTTTACGCACCTGAACCCCCTCTAATTATGTGTTAATCCACTAACCTTTTCATTAGGCTCCAGCCCTGGAAAAATTGTCAAATATAATGCATTTTTTTTGTATAAAATATTTTATGGATTAAAAAGTTTCACAATATTTAATAAGTAATATGTGAAAAATATAATTAGTGGTGGTGTTTATGGAATAGTGGTGGAGTGATGAGTGACAATGATGAGATAACGATGACAATAGAAAGCGGTAAAGATGATTCATCATCAAACTTTATAATCTAATTGATTTCATATCAATTCCTCCTCATAATTGGGAGAGAAAAAAGAAACACTTTTTAGGTGATTATAAAAAAAATAAGTTGAGAGCTCGATTGGTGAAACACAGCTGTTTTCAGGAGCAATAATTTCCGTCGAGCCCGTTTAGGAGTATAGTTATGGTTATTTTTAAAATAGTTTTTTACTTGGAAATGCATTAAAATGATGTTTTTTTTACTTTATAAAAAGTTATTTTTGAAATCAGCATATCAAAATATCAGAAAACATTAAAAAAATATTAACTTAAAGTAAATAAAAAAAATTTAATTTTTTTCAAAAAACACTTTTGAAACAAAAAAAACAAATACCCTTCACCTGTTATTAATATCTCTTTATAAGTTTTCAATAGTTTCTCAAATGAAGAAAAAACATGAAAAATATAATATTTTTATATACAAATATTTGTTGGTGATATAAAATACTTTCATATTTAGTTAATCATAAATCTAATTCTTATAATAAATCTAATATAAAGATTTTCTTTTTTCATTTAAGAATATAACTTTTTCATGATAATTTTTCAGTTAAATAAAGTAAAATAAATATTTTATAATTCAATTATCATAATACAGACTACTATCAATTTTTATTTTTATTTTTTATGAAAAAATGGTTGTAGTCTTGATGGTTTTTTTTTTGTTTGTTAAAAAGATTTCTCTTTGCTCTCCACATATGAATATGTTTTTTATTTTTTTATTCAAAAGAATAAAAAGCAAAAACAATTACGAATATACTTTGAATTGTGAAATTTATTTTTGGATCTAAGTTTAATAAAAAAAATCACATGATATTGATTTCCTCTCCCCTGGTTTCTTTATTATTATTATTCTTGTTGTTATTATTATTATTTATGTCCTTTCTATTGTGGTCATAATCTTTGTTATTTTATCAGGCAATAATAATGTATGTTAATCACTTGAGATTGTTTGAAAGTGTAGTTGCGGTTACTTTTTAAAATGATTTTTATTTATAAATATATTAAAATAATATTAAAAAAAATTATTTTTATTAAAAATATTTTTAAAATACAAAAACAAACAATAATTTAATTATTAATTATTTTTTTAATACAAGCAATTAATCAAACATTCTAGGCCAAAACAAGTTACTAGCGGCCGGCTCACACGCGAGCTCGCGCATTTTCCAACAAAGAAAGTTTTTTTAATGATTAGAGTTACGCATTAATTAAAACTAAGTTTTTCATCTGATGATTTTTCATTTGATACATTATAAACTTAAAAATTATTGTACATACTGATTCTAAAACTTAAACTCAAGAAATTTAAAAAATAAACAAACCTTCTTAATTACCATGTTAATCCCATAAAACTTCTAACAAAACTGATAAAAAAATCCAAAAATCACAAAAGACTGAAATCTATAATATTCACACACACACAATAATACTGTGCACGAGACAATGTTTCAATACACACACAATTAATTTTATGACAAGATTTGTTCTGATATCTTGAATTATTAAAGAATCAATTTAACTTAAAAATTTTAAGTTATAAAATTTCAAGATATGATTTATATTATCCTTTAACATATTTTTTTAAGTAAAAATTATTTGGATTTGAAATTTACATAGATTTACACTATCCTATGCTTAATTTTTTATCATATATATATATATATATATATATATATATATAATGAGATTTGAATTCATGACCACTTGATTTTCTGAAATCATATTAAATAACTAATTCAATTCAATAGTCTAAGCTGTTAGGTGAGATTTCAAGATATAATTTATATTATTCTCTAACACAGGAATAATAAACTCTTAATTTTTATACAAAATTAATTGTAGAGAAAAAGGTAGTGGGCTATCTATTTTAACCATCGCACCAAGTTTCAAAAGCCTTTTTATAAAAGGAAATGTGCTTTTTTCTTTTAATTAAAAAGCTCAAAGATACCTAATAAAAGAGAAAATTATAATGTTAAAACTCATATCTACTTTTTTTAAATAAAAAAAAAAACCTGTAAGATATTCAACCATTTAAACATCAAGTTTGCTCACGAGAGTGTGCTGATATATAAAAATCTATTAGTGACCAGCTGCACCTAACAATAATTTTCTTTTTTATGATTATTTGATAGATTTTCCTACCAGACATCGCCTCGCCGATAGAAGCTTCTTATTCGCCACTATAATACAATCAATCAAATAACCTTGGAAAGGAACACCGATTTTACGTGAAGAATTTATACTTGAAATTATCACATGATCAGGAGTAGTATCTTCCATGCCATGATTTAACTTTTTTATTTTTTATTTTGAATCGGATGCCATTGCTTTTGACCTAAAGATTCTTTCTTTCTTTTTTCAAGCTAGCTTAAGCACAAGGAAAATACTCTGACTACCTATAAAAACCATGCCTCTGAATCCATTATATGAATCAAAGATCATAAGCACCATACATTGAGCTATGGATATGTCATAGCCGTTAGAGGTATACTCCTGCCCATGAACAATATAGACCTGTTTTTTAGCTTCTATGGATGTAAACATTGAGCTAACAATATATGACTTCTTGTTCATTTATGATGGTGCATCCACCCAGGCCATGCTGCCACCGCTGTCGCTGCCGTCGCGGCTGCGGCCGCCGCTATCACTGACGACGTTGTCATTCCTGCCACCGTCACCGCCGCCGTCGCCGCCTTCACCGTTGTCGTCGTCGTCATTGTCGTTGCCCTCGTCAACGCCACAGCGGCAGCTGCTGTCACCCCCGCCCCCCTCAAAGTGAGTTTCTTTTAGATTATTTTGATTTGTTGATATTAAATATAATTTTTTTAAAAAATATATATTATTTCGATATATTTTTAAATAAAAAACTTTTAAAAAAACAGTATCACAATACCAATCTGACTCGAAACAAATAGTTTATAGGAAGAACAAATCCTCAAGAATTTGAGATTTTTGCATTTGCTTAATAAAACAAAATTCCCAAGGACGTATCTTTTTGTATTTTATAATTAGTAAAATAGGGATGATTGTCATGGAATAGAAATTGAGGGAAAAAAGAAGCATATTAATTATTATTTATTGAGTAAGTAACTAGTTTTCCATGCTCAATTCTTTTGTTTTTTTTCCTTACAGAGGAGGATGCTTCATTCTATAAAGAAGAGACTATCATGCCGATGCTTTGGACAAGAATATCCTCAAGAACTGGAATGCTACAGGAAGAGCCATCTGAAGCTAGTCCAGATGGTGTGTGTGTGTGTGGATTAATTAAGAGATAATGATATATTGTGTGTTTTGTTATTCCTAATCTATGAAAAAAAAAAAGAATCCAATAAATAAATATATTATATGTGTGCGATTCTAATTTGCCAAAGTACCGGTTCTTAAATTAATTTGATAAAATTGAATGTTGAGAGTTTTTTTCCTTGTTTTTACCAAGGAAGATAGAAACCGATTTTATTGGCTTTAGTTGTAAAAAAAAACTTTGGATGGTTGAGTCCTTGGGTTAATAACTTTTTATTAAAACGATAGTGTTTTGCACTTTATTTGTAATTAGACATCAGTTCAAGTTTGACTAGGTTAATTAAAAACTTGATTAGGTTAAACAAGTTTAGTTAGATCATTATCTTATCTAATTCAACTAGAAATTTAACTCAAATCAGATTTTAATTCTTAGTTTTCCTGATTGAATTTCATAATTATGACATGAAATATTACCTCTTCCACAACCAGTTAAATTTCTCTATATTTTAACTAATCTCTGTATCGATTTTGAGATTTTATGATTCAAGAAATAATTGATTGAATAAAAAAGAAATGATAACTTTCATATGTATCCCAAATAGCACGTCCGTGTTCATTGGAATAAAAGAATTGACAGTGGCAATTCTAGCAAGCATCAAGCAAGATTCATGGCGGATCTTGCAGGCTTGGGGACGACAGTGCTTTTCTTTCCAAATCAGATGCTATAAACGATGCGTTTTCTCAAAGCAAACCTGAGCCAGCCCCATGATCAACAGACACCTTTCCTATGGAGAAACATGCTCCTCCTTTCTGAAAATCCAAGCATACAGACCTAATTTCCTCGTAAAGGAGCTTTTTGTTCATCTTTTGATCTTTTGCTCGCCTTTTGCTCTGTTATCTCTCTCTCTAAGCTACCATTGATTAAGACTTTGACCACCCACCAGCTTGCCACTCGACTTCATTATGCCTTACCTCGTTAGCGCAGTCGTTTTTCCTCTCGCGCCTTTCACCACTTAATTACATCCCTTGATCTTTTTGATTGACGGACGCCATTGTTTTTCTTTGGAAGATAAGAGAGGTTTATTAGCCAGCTGCTAACATGCATGCATATCGATAGAGCACTAAGAAGTATCAAGGACTGAGAATCCCCGACCAAGAATATATATCAAGAAAATGAAATGCATCGAGTTCGAATTCCCTGAGAGCCACTGAAGACTTACATCATCATTAATGTTAGGGCCCGTGAAATTAGTCAATGTGTGCGCAAGCTTGCCCGGACACCCACGTTAATCAAAAAACAAAAAAGAAAATGAAATGCATGTTAGCATCCGTTCCAGCTGCTGAAACTTTTATATAAACAGATGAATCCGGTTCTAATGCGCGACACACTTCTTCCTTTCAGATGTTATGGCCAAAGCTGATGTATATATAGTATCGTCCACTTGAAACAACATTCTGATTTAGACACACTTCTTCTTTTCAAATGTTATGGTTGATACAGAGTTCTGTCCACTTGAAACAAGACAATGTTCTAATATTAAAATTTAGAACATATGCGTCATATTCAAGATAATAAAAGGTTTCCAGAGCTTAATTTGAACCCTCGAACTACAACATGTGGTCGCATGTTCAAAGTATTGAAGCTAAATATCGCACATAATCAAGTTGCTATGCATATTGCCGTTAATCCAGTGTTTCATGAATGTACAAAACATCTCGAAGCAGATTGCTATTACATTCGTCAGAAGGTTCAAGTTAAACTTATTCAGACATCCTATGTGCGCATCCATGACCAACTTGCTGATATTTTACAGAAATCTTGTCATTTGATTAGTTTCATCGTTTGCTCATCAAACTTGGATTAATTAATCCCCTAGATCCGGCTTGAGAGGAAGTCTTGAAGATTACAATATAAGTTGTAGATCTTTACAGATACTGAAAATTAATGATGCAAATACTATAAATACTAAAAATTAATGGAGTAGATATTGCAATATCAAGAGACAATATTCAAGATCATGTAGTTATTATATTACCTTATATATGTTATGTCTATTCCCTAGTTTAGATGATCATGTAATTATTATTATTTTTTTTTTCATAAACAAGGACATAATCAAATCTAGTAGCTGCCAATTTTTAGGAACTATAATTCTAGTCTATATATACTTATAACTCTATCATTAGTAAAGGTATGATTGAGAGATTATGCTTCTCTAAATTTTTAAATATTAAATTTTTTTCACATGATCAGGAGTATTTTCCATGCCATGAATTAACTTTTTTTTTTTTTTTTGTTCTTTTGAATCGGATGCCATTGCTTTTGACTTAAAAATTCTCTTTTTTTATTCAAGCTAGCTTAAACACAAGGAAAATACTCAAACTACCTATAAAAACCATGCCTCTGAATCCCTTCTATCAATCAAAGATCATAGTCACCTAATAGCTAAAAAGTACGAGGGATTAAAATAGATATTTTAACCCGTCCCCATGTTACCTAAGAGTTTTACTTCAATCCCTTAACTTTCGACTCAATCATTTCTCTAAAAAAAAATATGTAACTAGGAGCTAATTTAGGCTCAAAAGGGCTAATGTGTAAAATAAAAATTTAAAAACTAAAGTAAAAATTGTTAATAAAAAACTGATGCCTTTTAGTTTTTGTTGTAATGGATAGATACACCAAGCAAATTCATAGCATTTAGTTTTTAGTAAGTAAATATTTGGAGGTATTTAAAAATATGATGTTATGGCACTAGCCTTTTCTTTTACATGGGATTTACATTAAAAAAAAAAACAAGAAAAAAAAAACAATTAAAAACTAAAACACCATACTCACAAGCACATTTATGCATTAAATGAGTTTATGCATTAAATGCGTTTAGCTTGTTTTTTTAGATTGTGATGTTTATGCATTAAATGCGTTTAGCTTGTTTTTTTAGATTGTGATGTTTATGCATTAAATGAGTTTTACATGAAAAAAAGCTAACACACCATACTCTCAAGCACATTTAGGTTTTAATTCATTGGCTTCAAAGTATTTTTAAGTTTCGGTATTCATTAGTGTTATGAAATTTTTTAAACAGGGATATAATGAGTATTATTTAAGTGAGTGTTCGTGATTAATTCTATTTTTAAAAAACTATTTTTTATTTATAAATATAAAAAAATATTTTTTTTATTTTTAATATCAATATATTAAAATCATAAAAAATACTAAAAAAATATAAATTTAATATTTGTTAAAAAATAAACACAATTTTAAAAAAACATCTAAATACATTCTCAAATTTATACCTAAAGCTGGAGATAACTTGCATGTCTTTCTCTGTTTTTTCTTTTGCATAAAAAAAAAAAAACCAAAGAATCGAATATTTTAAGGATAGTAAATCATTAGTTAGTTACCACACCTAGAATTTATTATTATTATTTTTGTGATAAACGTATTCCTAATTCAGTCTATAAGTCAATTAAAATGAGATATTTCTCCATAAGATTTTATAGATTCCGAGAAATTTAACGATTGCATTGTAATGTTACAAGACCTCACCTCACCTCACCCTACCGAGGAACCCAATGATCTACTGACCCCTAACCGATCAATGAAGAAACATTATTTTTTTTTTAAAAAAAAAAAAAACATTGTTTAACACTTTTTCAAGAAGAAAAGGGCAAAATAAAAGTAGATATATATATTATGTTCCCATAAAAAAAGTGGGATAATTTTTATTTATGTAAATACTTGAGTTCAAAATGAGAAGATAATATTTTTCAAACATACAATTATTTTTTTTTAACTAATCTTTTAAATTTTATTATTTACAATATATATCTCAAACTTCTATTTTATTTTTAATTTTTTTTAAGTTAACCAAGTCAATTTAAATCCTCTTCCCCACTCAAAAGGATGTGATCGAAAACCTCAAGGAAGAACGTTGAATATTGGCATTGTGCAACCCAGTAATAGTCTCTTCTCTTCCCCGGTTGTTTTGGTTAAAAAGAAAGATGCATCATGGAGAATGTGTGTAGAGTCTAGAAGAGTGAATCATATTACTATAACGGACCAGCTCCCAATTACAGTAATTGACTGGATTCACTGTGTTTTTTTCATAAATTTTTTTTCATATTTGGAGTTCTTATTTGGCAAATTGTACAAGTCAAAGTTTGAAAGTTCTTATAATATAAGTCAAAACAAATTGTACAAGTTTTGTTTTTTATTTTCTTTTAACTTTTGGAGTTCTTATTTAACAAGAATCCTTTTTCTGTAAGAACATGATAACTTGATTTGAAAATGTCATAGTTATAAAAGGATTTTTAATGGATTACAATATAATTTTCAAGTATAGAAAATACTCATTAATGCTCCAAAATTCTTTTCTTACAATGAATTCTTATTCATCTTAACTACAATAGCAAAGAATGACTAATGGTATTTAATAACAGATTGGTTAGCTTATTTTAAAAAGTTTTCTAATTCTACCAAAAATGTTAAGGATAACAACTAGTTTTCTTTTAAAGGAATGATAAATACAAGGTTATAATTAAAATCCTCTTCTATCTAGTAAACTACTTGGGTAACAACTTCTCAATTAATTTCTAGGATTATTGGGTTGTATTGCAGGCTATAAATAAACCTTGTATCAAACCTATAATATTTTTTCTTCTTCTTCTCTTATCACGGCAGCATAGGAATCAAATTTATAGACTTCATGTTTTTTACATTAGTTACAACACATGGTTTATTTGAACTTAATTAATATTTTGTTTTTAATTAGAACCCAAAGCTTATTTGAATCAAAATTTAGACTTACTAGCATTAGTTTTGAATTAACTTTATAAGTGGTTAGATTCAGCTTACAATGATGGATCTATTAGAAATAATTTTTTAAAAGTTCTTAAACTCTTATTTGCTTCGCCTCACAGATAGAAGCTTCTTAATAAAATTAATCAAATAAAATTGGCATGGAACCCCGATTTTACGTGAAGAATTCGTACTTGAAAATTTTCACATCTTACATGCCATGATAGGCCTTTTTTCCTTTTCTTTTGAATCGGATGCCATTGTTTTTGACTTTTTTTTCTTTTTTTGTTCAAGTTAGTTTAAACACAAGAAAAATATTCAGACTACCTATGAGCAGTGGTGGAAGGTGTTAGGAATTTCCAGAACTCAAACACACACAATTTACGTGGTTCGGCAACTTGCCTACTCCATGGAGCTATTGGTTTGTATTAAACACTCAAAGGAAACAATAGAAACAAAGAGGAGGAGAAAAAACTCTTCTCAACTCAACTCTACACTCAAGCTCTCTCTACTGTTCTCTCTTCTGTTCTCTCCGTGTTTGTTCACTCTGCAATTCTTTTGTCTACAAACATCTCTTCACAGAGCACATACATATACAAGGATGAGGGAAGGGCATCATGATTTATGCCCACCGTTGCCTCCACTTTGTGTCCTCCACCATGTGCAAAGTGGGAGATTAGTTATTCCCACTTGCACATGGTGGGACATTGTTGTCTCCATATTGCTAATAATCTCCCACTTGGAGACAAACAATGAAATCCTTTTTTATCCTTGAAGGCCAACTGAAGTTTTACACAACTTCAGTTTATCAAGTGTAAATCCTTTAGTTAACATGTCAGCTGGATTCTTGCTTCCACAGACCTTTTCGAGCATTAGTTGCTCGTCGTCCAGCAGTTGTCGGATGAAGTGATATTTGATCTGAATATGCTTAGTCCTGGAGTGAAATGCTGGATTCTTGGCAAGGAAGATTGCACTCTGACTGTCGCTATACAAAGTACTTTTTCCATTCAACTTGCCCAATTCTTTCAAGAAACTCTGCAACCATACTATCTCTTTTGCAGATTCTGAGATTGCAACATATTCAGCTTCTGTTGTTGAAAGAGCAACGATCTTTTGCAATGTAAAACTCCAGGAAACAACAATACCTCCTAGAGTATAAACATATCCTGTAGTGCTCTTTCTGCTATCAACATCTCCTGCTAAATCAGCATCTACAAAACCTTCAAGTTTCAAACCACCAGCTGTGAAACTGAGACAAGTTTCCGATGAACCTTTTAAGTACCTCATGATCCATTTCACCGCCTCCCAATGCTGCTTTCCAGGATTGCTCATATATCGGCTTACAACTCCCACTGCATGGGCAATGTCTAGTCTGGTACAGACCATGGCATACATCAAAGAGCCGATAGCTGAGGCGTATGGAATCTTATCCATGTATCCACATTCTAGCTCAGTTTTTGGAGTTGTCAAAATGTTTGACATAGCAACAATGATCAACTTGGCATCTTGTATACCCGGAACTACACATGAAGTTGTCAAACTTCTTGTACCATTGTCTTGGAGCTTGTTTCAAACCGTATAGGCTTTTCTGTAGCTTGCAGACTTTATTCTCCTTTCCTTGCGTTGCAAACCCCTCTGGCTGTTGCATGTAAATATCTTCCTCCAAGTTACCATGAAGGAATGTTGTTTTTACATCTAACTGTTCAAGATGTAAATTTTCTGCAGCTATTATCCCCAGAACAACTCTGATTGTTGTAAGCTTCACAACTGGAGAAAATATCTCAAAGTAGTCAATCCCTTTCTTTTGTTGAAACCCTTTTACAACAAGTCTTGCCTTGAACCGTTTGCTTCCGTCATGCTTAGTCTTCACTCTGTAAACCCATTTATTTTGCAAGGCCTTCTTTCCTTCAGGTAATGCTGTTAGCTCCCAAGTCTTGTTCTTCAACAACGAACTCATCTCATCCTTCATGGCTAACTCCCACTTGCTTGAGTTTCCATCTTGTTAGGATTCTTCATAGGTTAGCAGTTCACCACCATCTGTCAGCAAAATATAATTCAATAAAAGTGTGAACCATTGCGGGGGTTTATCGTCCTTGAAGACCTGTGAACAGCTGGTTCAATTGGCTCTACATCTTATTGTGTAGTAGTGGGCACAGATGTGCTTGAATCTTCTTGTAAAGACTCTTGATTGTTGTTCTGCTTAGTAACATCGGGAAGCCCTTCTAATCTTATGAATTCAGATCTTTGTGGACTTGTATCTGAATCAACCATCTTTGTTTCTACACTTGATCTCTCTTTGTACATAATTTTCTCATTGAAGATCACGTTCCTGCTTCTGATAATCTTTCTATTCTGATCATCCTAGAACCGAAATCCAAATTCTTCATCTCTATAGCCAATGAAGAAACATTTCTTGGAATTGGCATCTAACTTGTTGCGAGCATCAGAATCTATGTGAACATAGGAAACACACCCAATGACCTTCAAATGAGAGAGTTGTACCTCTTTTCCTCTCCATACTTCCTCGGGCAGTCTGAATTCCAAAGGAACTGATGGTCCACGGTTGATCAAGTAAACTGCGGTATGAACTGCGTCAGCCCAGAATGTTTGAGGTAACCCAGAATGCAACCTCATGCTTCTAGCTCGTTCATTGATGGTCCTGTTCATCCGTTCAGCAACGCCATTCTGTTGCGGTGTGCCTGGAATAGTCTTTTCCATTCTGATAACATTGATAGCACAATACTCCTTGAAACCTCCATCAATGTATTCTCCTCCATTATCAGATCTCAAGCATTTCAACTTTAGACCTGATTCAGTCTCAACCATAGCCTTCCATTTCTTGAATGTTTCAAACACATCAGATTTATTTTTCAGAAAGTAAACCCATACCTTCCTGCTAAAATCATCAATAAAAGTCACATAATATCGAGAACCTTCAAGAGATGCTACTGGAGACGGTCCCCATAAATCTGTGTGTACCAGTTCTAGCTTTCGTGGTCGTAAGGTCCTACCAACCTTCAAGAAACTGACCTTCTTCTATTTTCCAAGAACACAGCTTTCACAAATGTCTAGATCGACATTTTTTAACTCTGGCAGCTTTCCCTTCGACTGAAGTATCTTCATCCCCTTTTGACTCATATGGCCAAGTCTACAATGCCATAGCTGTGCTTGATTTTCTGCTTCAGTTGAGGCAATGATGTCTGCAAATCTTGTGGTCATATACAGGGTGCCGGTTTTCTTTCCACGAGCTAAAACCATTGCTCCCTTTGATACTTTCCACATTCCTCCAGCAAAAAGGATTGAATGACCACTATCATCAAGTTGTCCGACAGAGATCAACTTCTTCTTTAATTCAGGAACATGCCTTACATTCTGCAAGGTCCATATAGATCCATTCATTGTCTTGATTTACACATCTCATATACCCACAATATTCAGTGGTGTTCCATCGGCCAGATAGATTACACTATGATCTCCTCCAACATAATTTTGCAGCATTTCATGGTGTGGCGTACAGTGGAATAAAGCACCAGAATCAAGAATCCACTCATCAATTTGACTTTGTACAACAAGAATTAAAGCATCTTGTACCTCATCTGTGGTAGCGTTTGCAGAGTCAGCTTCAGGTTTCTTCGGTTTTGTGCAATTCCTCATGAAATGACCAGGTTTGCCACAATTCCAACATTCAACCTGCTTTCTGGATCCAAACTTGCTTTTACTTCTGTATCTTGATTTTGATCTGCCTCTGGATGAGCCTCTATCTTGTCTCCTCCCTCGAGTGTTGATGTTGAGAGCTGATCCTGAGCTTGAACTTTCACCCGAGTCTTTCCTTCGCACTTCTTTAGCCAAAATCAAGTCTCGAATGTCATCATACTTCAGTTTGGATTTTCCAGCTGAATTGCTCACGGCTGTCCTCATGCCTTCCCAACTGCTTGGAAGTGAAGCTAGCAAGATGAGTGCACGAATCTCATCATCAAACTCAATCTCAACAGATGATAATTGATTTGTGATGGTATTAAAGTTGTTGAGGTGTTGTGTCACAGAAGTGTTTTCAACCATCTTCAAATTGAACAACTCTTTCATCAGATGCACTTTATTATTTGCTGATGGCTTCTCATACATCCCAGACAAGGCTTCCATCAATCTTACTGTGGATCTTTTTTTAGTAACATTGTGAGCAACTCTTCTTGATAAGGATAGCCGAACAATGCCCAGAACTTGTCTATCAAGAAGTAGCCAATCTTCTTCTTGCATATTTTCTGGTTTGCTCCCCAACAAGGGAAGATGAAGTTTCTTCCCATATAGATAATCTTCAATTTGCATTTTCCAGTATCCAAAATCTGTCCCGTCAAATTTTTCAATTCCAGCAGCCTTTATTTCATCTGCCATTTTTTAATATTTCTTCGATTTGAATTTTCCAAATCTGACCTTACAGATGTGTCCGGAACGGCCAAAAATATTGGAAATGACACTGAGATCACCCCAATCGGACTTCGGATGGCTCAGATTTTAGCAATCAAAGTTTTTGGTCAACGGACGCTGCAGATGCAGCCGCGTGTCAGCCAGAGTACCGCCTGCGTCGCACCGGATCCAAACTCAGCGGCGGTGCATATGGAGCCACGTGTCACCAGATAGGGCCTGCGTCCCACCGGACCAAAACTCAGTAGCGGTGCTGATTAAGCCACGTGTCAGCAGATTAGAACCTGAGTCGCATCGGATCAAAACTCAGAGGCAGTGCAGATTAAGCCACGTGGCAGGAGATTAGGACCTGAGTCGCACCGGATCAAAACTCAGTAGCGGTGCAGATGGAGCCACGTGTCAGAAGATTAGGGCCTGCGGCACACCGGAGCAAAACTCAATATGATGACGTGTTAGGTGACGTGGCGTTGACTGCACGGATTGGATGACGTGGCGGGTCAAACCCGACCCGTTTTGTAGAAGTCGGGCGAAGAAGGAGCGTGGCGCGTGTAAGGCGCGTTGGTGCGCGTGGGCAGTCTGGACGTCGACGCGTGTAGGCGTGTTCGAGCATGCAGGACGTCGGTTCCTCGCTGGGGTTTCACCAGTGAATTCGTCCAGTTGTCATATACACTATTGTATGATCAAAAACACGTTTGGAGAACTTTGAAGTTTGAGTTTGGATCAAACACCCTCTTTTTCAAGAACACGCTCTGATACCAGTTGTTAGGAATTTCCAGAACTCAAACACACATAATTTACGTGGTTCGGCAACTTGTCTACTCCACGGAGCTACTGGTTTGTATTAAACACTCAAAGGAAACAATACAAACAAAGAGGAGGAGAAAAAACTCTTCTCAACTTAACTCTACACTCAAGCTCTCTCTACTGTTCTCTCCGTGTTTGTTCACTCTGCAATTCTTTTGTCTACAAACATCTCTTCACAGAGCACATACATATACAAGGATGAGGGAAGGGCATCATGATTTATGCCCATCGTTGCCTCCACTTTGTGTCCTCCACCATGTGCAAAGTGGGAGATTAGTTATTCCCACTTGCACATGGTGGGACATTATTGTCTCCATAATGCTAACAGAAGGAGGAAGGGGTGGCAGGGCCCGGTCCCTGCAAAGAAATGTCATTTCCTTGTAAATTTATAAAGAAATACCCTTTTCTTGTAAATATTTATAATTTTAATAAAAATAACTGAATTTTTTTTTTTATCTCCTCTAATTTATAATTTGGCCCCTCCTTCTTTTTTTTTCTTGCTCCTGCCTATAAGAGAGGCTTATTAGCCAGCTGCTAACATGCATGCATATCGATGTAGCACTAAATTAAGAAGTATCAAAGGACCGAGAATCAAGAATATCAAGAAAATGAAGTGCATGTTAACACCCGTTTCATGTGTTAACGTGTAATTAGGAGGGTAACTTTTCATATATAAAAGATATATATTGATGTATTCCTTTAGAATAGGAACTCTGTAACCTTCATATGTATCTGTCTATATAAGGTGTTCTTCAAGGAGAGAAGAAAATAAGCTTGTTATTAACTTTATGGCCCGTGAAATTAGTAGAGATACGTGCAAGTTGGCCCGAACATCCACTTTAATATAAATAAAATAAAAAATAAAATAAGCACAATTAAATAAAACCCTAAACCTTAAATTTTATCACCATGCACTTAGAAAATTAAGGGGTTAACTCCATCCAAAACTTTTTATATAAACACATGAATGAATCTGGTTCTGATTTAGACACCCTTCATCCATCATGTTATGGCCGAAGCTGATGCATATATAGTAATAATGTCCACTTGAAACAAGATTCTGATTTAGACACTTTCTCTTTGTCATATGTTATGGCGGCGGAAGCTGATTCATAGTATTATACCCACTTGAAAGTATGAGACAATGTTCCAATATATATACACACACACACACAAAATTAATTTTATGACAATATTTGTTCTTGAATTATTGAAGAATCAATTTAACTTAAAAATTTTAAGTTGAGAAATTTCAAGATATGATTTATATTAATCTTTAACATATTTTTTCAAGTAAAAATTATTTGAACTTAAAATTTGCATAGATTTACACTATCCTATGCTTAATTTTTTATCATATATATATATATATATATATGGATGGTGAAATTTGAACTCGTGATTACTTAATATTTTGATATTATGTCAAATAATTAATTCAATCCAATAATTTAAGTTGTTAGGTGAGATTCGAAGATATAATTTATATTATTCTCTAATTATAAACTCTTAATTTTTATACAAAATTAATTGCTGAGAAAAAGGTAGTGGGGTATCTATTTTAACCATCGCACTAAGTTTCAAAAGCCTTTTTATAAAAGGAAATGTGCTTTATTCTTTTAATTAGAAAGCTCAAAGATACCTAATAAAAGAGAAAATTATAATGTTAAAACTCATATCTACTTAAAAAAAAAAAAAAAACCTGTAAGATATTCAACCATTTAAATATCAAGTTAATTTGCTCACGAGAGTGTGCTGATATATAAAAATCAATTTTTTTTATGATTATTTGATAGATTTTTCCATCACACATCGCCTCGCCGATAGAAGCTTCTTATTCGCCACTATAATACAAGCAATCAAATAACCTTGGAAAGGAACCCAGATTTTACATGAAGAATTTATACTGGAAATTTTTCACATGATCAAGAGTATCTTCCATGCCATGATTAAACTTTTTTTTTTCTTTTGAATCGGATGCCATTGCTTTTGACCTAAAAATTCTCTTTTTTTTTGTTCAAGCTGGCTTAAGCACAAGGAAAATACTCAGACTACCTACAAAAACCATGCCTCTGAATCCATTCTATCAATCAAAGATCAGAAGCACTAAAATCATTCTTCAAGAAAAGAGATAATTTAAACCAAATCATTTGCTAATTACTCTAACAATCATCAGGGTTAATTTACTATCTATATTTGGTCTTTGTTCTAAGGCTCCTAGCAGCTATGCAGATCATCGTGGAAATCATACCTGGAGGCAAACGAATCACTTTGGACGTGGCGAGCACAGATAACATCTCAAGCGTCAAGGCCAAAATCAAAGAAACAGAAGGGATTCCTATTGAGCAGCAAGCTTTATATTCTGATAACCGGTTGCTGCACGGCGCGGATATCCTCGAACATTGCGGGGTCAAGAACGATGATACACTTCGTCTGGTCAAACTTGAGGGGCTCGTTCAGGTGAATCAGTACTTGGCCTCATCCGAACAATAATCTATAACTTACTGACTACTTATACCAAGCTGTTTTGCAGGATGACGAGGACGATGATGATGATGATGAGGACGAGGACGACGAGGACGACGACGATGATGGTGACCATTGGAGACAAGCTACTTTAACAGCTAAGCCACGGGACGGCGATGATGGTTACCATGGTCTAAATCTGGTAAACATGAGTGCTATGCTTTCTCCTCCTCGTCGCCGCCGCCGTCGCCGTCGCCGTCACCGTCAGCGTGATGTTATAGTTATTTATCCGCCACCGCCACCGCCGCCGCCATCCCGAAATGAGTGAGTTTTATGAATTTCCCTAAACTACAATTATTAGTATTACACTAGATATTTGACCCACATCTAAATAGATTATTATTATTATTATTATTATTATTATATATTTTTAAATTATTTTAATATGCTGATATCAAGAATAAAAATTTAAAATAAAACAATATATTGTTTCAATGCATATCTAAATAAATAAAAAAATTTAATAAGTGATTGATATCACAATACCAAACGGACTTGAAATAAATGGTTTCAAAAAGAACAAATCTTAAAGAATTTGAATTTTTTGCATTTTTTTAATAAAACAAAATTTCCAAGTACGTATCTTTTTGTATTTTATAATTAGTAAAATAGGGATGATTGTCATGGAATAGAAATTGAGAAAAAAAGCATATTAATTATTATTTATTGAGCAAGTAACTAGCTTTCTATGCTCAATTCTTTTGTTTTTTTCCCCTTGTAGACCACCAGAATGCAAATGTCAATAAAGAAGAGACTAGCATGCCGGTGCTTGGACAACAATATCCTCAAGTACTGGAATGCTACAGGAAGAGCCATCTGAAGCTAGTCCAGATGGTGTGTGGATTAATTAAGAGATAATGATATATTGTGTGTTTTGTTATTCCTAATCTATGAAACAAAAAGAATCCAAAAACAAATATATTATACGTGTGCGATTCTAATTTGCCCAAATACCGGTTCTTAAATTAATTTGGTAAAATGAATGTTGAGAGTTTTTTCCTTATTTTTACCGAGGAAGATGGAAACCGAGTTTATTGGGTTTAATTAGTTGTAAGAGCCGATCCGAGGACTAACCCGGGAAAAAAAATTGGTTGGTTAAGTCATTGGATGAATAATTTTTTATTAAAACAATAGTGTTTTGCACTTTATTTTTAAGATATCGAACTGATTCAATTGTCTTGTTCAACTGGAAAGTTGGCGTGGCAGCGTTTGGAAACATGCTGCAAATCATATTAGTATTAAATTTAAATTTATTTTTGTTAAAATTAAATGTGATTTGTACTTTTGAGATTGTTTTGATATGCTGATATTAAAAATAATTTTTAAAAAATAAAAAAACATCATTAATATATATTTTAATATAAAAAATTATTTAAAATATAATCGCTATCACATTATTAATCACGCTTAATCCTTGTAAAGGAGCTTATGATTGGCTTTTGATTTTTGCTCTGTTATCTCTCTCTAAGCTATCATTTATTAAGACTTAGACCACCCACCAGCTTGCCACTCGATCTTTTTAATTGACAGATGCCATTATTCCTCTCGAGCCATTATTCTTCTTTATTATGAGAGTGTGCTGACATATAAAAATCTATTAGTGACCTGCACCTAACAATAATTTTTTTATAATTATTTGATAGAAGCTTCTTATTGGCCACTATAATTCAATCAATCAAATAACCTTGGAAAGGAACCCCGATTTTACATGAAGAATTTATACTGGAAATTTTTCACATGATCAAGGGTATCTTCCATGCCATGATTAAACTTTTTTTTTCTTTTGAATCGGATGCCATTGCTTCTGACCTAAAAATTCTCTTTTTTTGTTTTTTCAAGCTAGCTTAAGCACAAGGAAAATACTCAGAAATGGAGTTGCTTTGAACTGTAAGTTACTGAGACTGTAAGAGTAATTCTTGCATCATTTAGTTCTTGAAATGAAGTTTTCTCAACTTAATATGTAAGAGTGATTCTTTTATCATTTAGTTTTTGATAAAATTATATTAACTCGTTTTGTGGTGTTATTTGATTGAATTACAATAATATTGGTGTCTTGGAACATGTTAATAATGATGCCATACTTCTATTAGATTTTTTTTGGTTTTTTAGAAATTGTAAGTTGTGTAACCAAGTTATCACGAGGTGTATTTAAAAAACCATGAGGATCACCCCCTAAAAGAAATCATGATCATAGAATTGTATTTAAGGTTCTGAACAGAGTCTAGAAGAGTGAATCATATTACTATAACGGACCAGTTCCCAGTTACAGTAATTGACCGGATTCACTGTGTTTTTTTTCCTAAAAAAAATGCACATTCACTATGCATATGAAGCGATTTCATGACACTGCTAAAAAGTGGTTTGGGCCATCAAACCTTTCCATAGGGGCACAACTAAATGTAAGGCTCTTTTGAAAAGTACATCTGAGATGTAATTTTCTTCTCAATTTGCTCCTTCCATAATTTCTTAACAGATCAAAGACGCTTGATTTGATCGAATAGCCTCCTCTTGTAAGCATATACTATGAAACAACTGCATGATGTTGTTCGTTGTTGATTAACAGGCATCCTGCTAAAACTTGAAATACAGCATTTTCTATCTGATGAAGTTGGCAAATCATATGGATCATTTTATTGTTGGACATGCAATGTAATATTTGTAAACTAAAGCCCTTTCTCCCTTAATTTGCAGTTTACAATTATGGGCTTAAAAGATCCTCAGTGATATTTGATTGCCATTATTTTTGTTTCAATGCCTAAAATGGGCAGGGGGGTATTGCTCAATTTTAGAGTTTGAAAGAATCAAAATCACATGATAGGTAACAAAAATGGTCTCATTGAAGTACAGAGCTACGATAGCAATGCAAAATTATTCTGTATGTCTAATATTAATATGGGCTCCGATGAGAGTATTAATATTTCCATCCAAAATAGAGTTTAGGTCAGGCAGTTCAATGCCCGTTCTTACATCTTGTACTAGCTTGTACGGTTGAGACACATACCTCCTGGTCTCTTTTTGCCACACGTCCACAATGTCAGCTCTCCTGATGCTACTCACATCGCAGACCTTTTGCTCCTCTGCAATCACAAGAAGCTTGGCTTTCAATCTATTGTGAGCCTTCACCTTATTTGCAAAGAGGCTCCTCTCACCTGCAGATAAAAATAGCCATTTTTAATCCCTTCTTATAAGCTAATTGAAATAATTATAGAACACATCGAAACAGATAAAGACAATTACAAAATATAAAGTATTGCATTGAGAAAGGTGGAACTGGCTGGTTGGCATTTGCATGTGAAAATGAACATGACAATATCACTTCAAGAATTGAACATTGCCCATCAGAGAAAGTCTGGAAGAGAAGACAGAGGTTATGGCGGTTTAGAAGTGATTAATTCTTCAATCACGAGCCCTTACACTTTCAAAAGTGAGCTCAAGACAAAGCTTGAACAAGTTTTATCTGTGCCTCCAATACACACGCCTCTCTCTCTCTTTTTTATCATTAATTAGCATGTCAAGTGCAAATGAGCAAAATATTATAATTTCCTGTGCCTACAACCTGGTAATTAAAATCATATCTTGAGGTCAAGTAAACATTATTGTTACCACTTGTATGTTACTCATTTGCACACAGGTAACTAGGAATAAAGACCAAGATCTGAAAAATCACATTAACTGGACAACAGATTTTAAAACCTTTCTTTTCATTTTCATTTTTTTCCATGAAAATTTAAAGCGAGGGAAATTAAAATAACTAGAATGCATTCCTTTCAACATTTGAATTTTCATCTCAGCTTTTACCCTAACACAGGCGGTGCCTGTTTCACTAAAAAACACTTCAACTGCAAAGCTGCTAAAAGTTTCCACTTCGAAAGTTTTCCATGTCAAACAGAGTAATTTCAAGCCCTAGACTAAAATGCAGAAGATTCTGGTACAAAATTGAGTACCTGAAGACTGAACACTAATGCCAGTAGGAATGTGCTGCAGGCAAACTGTCAGTTCAGTTCGGCTCTTCCCGTCTCTTAGCAATGAGGGAGAGCACGAGACAATCAATTCCTTATCATCTATTTGAAAGTCAAAACCTGTTCCAAGAAATAGAGGAACAACATCTACACATGCTGTGGTAACCTGCATGGTTTCCAATTTTCAAACAAATAGTTACAGCATACCAGAGAAACAACAATTTGTAAAACATGGTGGTGATTAATATGCTTTGGTGGAAATAGCAGTATAACATGGTACGTTATAATATGGCCATGTCCAAAAGGAAAACCAGAAGAAGCAGAATTGTATTTGTAACCTTGCACAAACTAACAAGCAAATATACCAGTAGACATGCACAGCTGAAACAATCCAACAATCAAAGAAACTAAATAGAGTTTTCAGGCCATGGGCTTAAAACAGAGTATAAATTTTACAAAAAACAACATTTTCAGGTGTCAGAAAAAATGGTTAATTCTTATCAGGAATTGAAAAATCAGAAGAATTATTTTCAAGGAAATACAAGTGGTCCTTTTCTTAAATTTAGGCAGATGAGAGCAGTTTGGATGGCTTACCTCATGGTGAACAGATCCATTTTGAGAATTTATCTTATGGTGAATGCCTCGCTCCCCGGAAAGATAACCATAAGCACACTCAAATTCGAATTCAATAGTCACTGACTCGATACCTCCATGCATGGAAGTATGCTTCTCAACCAGCCTGCCTTTATAACCTAGCTTTTCAGCCCATTTGACATACATATTCAGAAGTTCTTCTCTCCATATCTGAGTGAGGAAATTTGTAACACTTTTGTTAGACGAAGAGCGCTATGATGTTCAAACCACATACAGAACAGTAATAACACAACCAAACCTCATGGTTAAGTCCTTTAGATCCAGCTCTAATAACTACACAAGCTCCCTGCTTGTCATAGGGTCCCTTGAGGAGCCGTGACATCTCATACTGATCTAAGAGCTTCCTCACATCTAAAGATGCAGTATAAGCCTGCTTAAAAAGCCGGTAATTGATAGCTTCCATCTCCACCAACTGCGAGATCAGCTTTGCCTCTTCAGCCTAAGAAATATATACAATTACAAATATCTTGGCTGTAAAAAGTCTGAGTATTTAGTACAGAGAAAAATATAATGCTTCATGATGGCCCTATGCAGGCTTTACACTAAGCTTTTAGTCCCATGGCTAACCAAAACAATAGAACCTAGTCTTGTTGTATGCTTCCTGTAAACATTAATGTCAATTCTATAGATAAAACTCATAGAAAATGATCTCCACGTGTATCACCTTGTATTTCAAGTCTTTGAGAGCATCAATCGCTTTGGCACTACCAGCCAATTTGATGAGGATTTCATTGGATTTAGCAGGGTCTTCCCATAAGTTGCACTCATGTATCATTTCTTCCTGCTTGATTCGTCTTGCTTCCTCATGTTCCAGTGCTGTTGGTGCTAACATCTCAGCACGGAGAACCGTATCTTCAATATTCTTTTTCAAAGAAAACAAACCTAAAAAAACTTACCACTTAGAAGTGAAAACTACAGCTATGAGAAAGCACCAGATGAAACAGCATACACCAAGACATACATGCATTTGGAAAATAGCAACCACCATCTGACAAGGCTGATTCAAGATCATATTTCAATTTCTTCTACATTTATATAACTCTATCCTCTGGTAATTAGTACAACTGAAAGCAGGCACAAACATTCCAAGATGTGAAAATACACCATGACATCAATGAGCTGTGCTCCAGTAATATATAATATGACAGAACAAATTAACCTGAATTTCAATTCCATGTCATAAAATCTTCATCTTTGAATATATTACAGCTTTAGCCTACTGCATTATTCTCCTAAAATTCATTTAGACCATTATTCAGATTGTCAAGAAAAACAAATAATTAAAGTCATTAGACAGCCTCAACAAGCATCACGAGCACCACATTTTTACTATGAATGTCGATCATGACAGAATAAAAAACCTCAACACATGGTAATGTGAACAACAACGAAACTTGTGAACAGAGATGAAACTAAGATTCAGCTTGACACCTGATGAATTATGTTAAACACAAACAAAAAGGATAAATACAAGAACATGGCCGTCAAAATTACTGGATAATCAGCTTGCTAACCTGAGATTTTAACAAATATTGTGATGCTTGAAGTTGAGTTTTTGAATTTTCAATGAGCTATTTATTAGCATTTTCAACTACTTTTCTTGCCAAGAGATAACAAGAAGTAAAGAAATCAACTTTATCCAGGAAAACTAAAACAAAGCAGTTCCAGAATGCTAGAAGCACTTACCTTCATGGCCTGTTTTCAAAATTTCATTACAAAAGCTGAAAAAAACTGAGCTTTTTTGGAAAACCAACCACAAAATATATAAAATAAACTGAAAAATCAATCCCAAACAGTTAAATTAGACATTTTAACATAAACCCTTTCGATTTCTCCTACATTTGACCACAGAAAATTCCAAATTTAAGCTCTAACCAATTCATTTTCATTAATGGGTTAAGACCCTCTAACAACTACGAACACCAAGAGATGTATATATATAAACAGAGAGAGAACTAAAGAGCAGAGAGAAACAAACTAACCCAGTTGTTTGTAGACATTGTTTCTGTCATCCATAGAATGTTTTTGTGAAGCTCTGACTCTCGAGCATAAAAGAAGCTTGGCTTGTGACTTGTCATTGATGTTTCTTGTAAAAGACTGAAACTTTGAGGGAATAGCAGTAGCGCCACTTACAAATACAGGTTCTGCTGCCATTTTCTTGGCTCGAGAAACTGGAATGAAGTGCCCAGGTATGTATCTATAATCAATTGGGAAGGGAGATGAGATTCTGTCTATGCGGGTATCCTCGTTTGTGGACTTATAATATGTGTGTCTCCTCTCTCTCCGGGATTCACTGTCCACTCCACTGCCTTATCTCCAAATACTCTTTTCTTTTCCTTTGTGTTTTGTTGTTTTAAAAATTAAATATTTGCCTCCAAATATTCATTAATCTTTCATTTAGCCCGCTATAGCTTAAAATATTTCAACCTGGTCCCCATGGTTCAGCTAATAAAGTTTAACAGTAACCCACCTATGAAATTTTTTTTCCCATTTTTGAGTTTCTTTTAGATTTTTATTTATGAGATTTGAGTAGAAAGATAAAAGAAAATGAAAAATAGAATTTCTTGTTAATTTTATGGGTGAGTGGTGTTGTTGAAACTTTTCAGGGACTATAGTGGTAAGATCAAGAGAAATTAGCTTTAAGTATAAAAATGGAAAATTGATGGTTGATGGATTAGTGAGGGTGCGAAATGAAATTTGTAATTTCAGATACTTGGATTTGTTCACAACAAAGACAAAGAATGTCGTTTTTGTGCACGAGTGACGTTTAAATTGTTAGATGGAGTAAATTAGAGTAAACCCTAGATTTAAATCCGTCTATGACTTAATTCTTTGTGTTTGAAAACCATTGAATCAATCTCCTGACCATTGCTGGCGATTGTCTTTTGAAAACATTATTCTCTGAGCTTTTACCATGCTGGTTTGTCTCTAAGAATTGTCAAATGTTAGGTTTGCAACTAAGAAAAAACCAGTGGCTGTTTTAAGAAAATAACAGTCAGCAAGCGTTAAGGGATTAAGTTGTAGGTTTTCAAAAATTGAAGGGCTAAAAACCCAAAGACAAGAATTATTTGCTCTGGCAGGTTCCTAATTTTAACTGTCAAAACTCAATAGGAACAATAGTTCAGGCACTAAGGTTTGCAGGTCAGCAGTTTCATAACAATAGTTCAATATACAGGATTCAAGTAATCACCTGAAAGATTCAAAAAGAACTCCGTGGATAAATACTTGCACTTGCTCTTCTGAGACCGTAATTTCCTCCTACTTACAAATGCAAGAACTATAAAGGGGCAGAAAATGGTCCAAACTTAATACGTGAGTATAAATTAGTCTCCTCACAAGGACTCTGCAAATTGTTGTGCCTCCAGATCCAGTTCTTGCCTCATGATGCAGTTCATCAGCCAGTCACTGCTGAAAGTCCGCATTCCTTTCTTCGCAGCTGATAATGCTTCTTCAATGTCTTCTTCACTGGCAACAAAGATTGTTTCTGATGCTTCATTTTCTTTATCTAGTCCAGAAATTACCTGTATTTGTTTCACCATGGTTAGCAGTTACTAAAGGGTTCTAATCAAGAAGCAGAACCGATCCCTATATCCGCATTATACAAAATCCACTACAACAAAAGGCGATTCTCTGTGTTTCTGTTTTCAAACCCATCTCACCTGTACATTGATATAGATGATAAAAATTGGCCATGAAAAACAAAATTATCATTCACAAATTTGCACCACATATAGTCAAACTAGATGAGGTTCTAAACTTACATTTCCACCAGCAGACTCAACAATGGCGGATAGAGTTTGGAAAGGAGGCTGGACATGCTTTGCTATGCATACGTTATATCCTTTGAGAAGAGCTTGGGGTCTTGCTCTCGCTCTGAGAACAGCATCTTTTAACTCAGCTTTGTGCTTCAGCACATAATCTTCATCGTACAGTATATAAGGCAATTCGTCTGTACATCAGACTGGTTAAAAGGAGATACGAGAATTATCTAGACGAGTGTTAAAACACTAAAGCTTTAATCTGTTTTCAACTCACCCACAAATCTGCCTCTGCGAAAGCTTTCCTTCAACCATTTTGATGAGACTATCCAAGCTCTGCTTAATGGGCGATACGTCCAGGTTAGCATAAAATAATTTAAGCAATAATAATGTATGCGTGTTCAAAAATGTATGTATGTCAACAATGGGGAAAGTTTTTAAACTAGAGCATTGAGCTATTTTGACATCGCAATTGCATATACAGATTGCAGAATATCCAATTTTAAAAAAGAAAATGGTAGATCAAGAAAAGACTAACCCTGAAGACAAAGCAGTGCAGAAATTCAAAGTTGTTCTCACTTTCCCTGTGACAACATGAGTGCTTACACTTCCATAAGGAGTAACAGCACCACCAAGAGTTTCAATTACCTATACAAAAGGTACTAATCCTCAACAAACGCACATAAATATAACCACATTCCATACAATACAATTAACTCACGAGGAATGGGCATTTTAGCAGGGGAATGAACAATCAAATCAAGTATTCAAGCTAGAAAGACTAATTCTTGTGGCTCAAAACCTTATCTTCAGCCTCAGTGACGTATTATTCTAAATAAGTAACTAGTTATGTCTGGGAGAAAAATCAGTGACCAACACAATTGATTTGTGCATGCTCAACCTTATCTGCTTTTCATAACAAAAAAGGGACAAAATCCTTTAGAAGTCATTTGGCTAAGCGCCAATACAAATGATTTGTATAGGAGTTAACGGAGTGCACCACAGAAGCACTTCAAATTCCATATTCAGCAACAACTAATTATGTAGCTATTAATCAAGATAGCTTCATGCATGGCACCTGTACACAATTTCTGGGAGGAATAAAACATGGAAAGCATTTCGCTGTAAAATCATAAAGTAAATGGGAAAGGATGAAAATGTCCTGATTTAGTAATATGTCAAAGCATTCACATGGATTCATAACCTGAACCCCAGAATATCTCAATCTTCAATCACAGCACTAAAAGTGCCAAACAAAGAAATTCAAGGTGATGTTTATGTATGATATGTGGAACAGGAATCAGACATTGGATATACCTTTGTTAGATGCGTCTTCTTATCATCATCAGCAATATTCATCAACATGATTCTAAAGCATTCTCCTTTAGACTGAAATTCTTTGCTGACAAGAACCTCTGATGTTCTATTACTTGATTTGTCCTCTTTCACATTATTTTCCATGCAGTTACGAGTCAAAGGATCCATAGAAGTAGCTTTTCCAAAAGAGTTATTTTTTGAAATTCCCAAGGAGCACCCCCTAAAACATGGATTAGTTGTGAATCTTTCTGAATCTGAACCGCAGCCAGAATCTGATTCATAGTCAGTTTGATGGCTACCCTTCACCTTTTTAGTCTTCAATGATGACAATGAAGCTTCCCAAGCCCTCCTCTTAGTACCTTGTATATAGCTATAATTGCATTTGACATCAGCATCAGCTCTAGTCTTGGCTAATTCTGCAGCAGTTGTCATCTTGCTGCATTCCCCTCTCTCAGAAGGAGCTAAGTCACCACAATCCGGACTCTGAGGAAGGCCTGTTGAAAAAAAAATTAAAAAAAAAAAGAAGGTAGAAGCCTATCCTAGTAACCTATGGAAATTTGCTAGAAAGGGTAGGAGTGGAAAGTTGGGATCTGAAGATGCAGAAATAGAAGAGATGTTTCACTTCAAATATTTCTAAAGCATTTATGCAGGGCTTAAGCCGAATAATGAAATATGAAAATCACTATGCATTAAAAGAAGCACATGTTAGAAAAATAAATAAATAGAATTCGTCTTACCACTTGGATTGGCATCTGCTCCAGAAAATTCATCCTTTGCAAATCTTTCATGTTGAGAATTTTCTATCCTGGAAGTTATTTGGTTTTGTGACTTCAAAGTAGTGTAATCCTCTGCAATAAAGCCAGACTCAGCAGATCTATAAACAGCTGATGAGGAATTATTACGAGGCTTTAGTGGAAAACAAAACTGCAGAGAGGCCTCAGGGGTAGCTGAATTCCCCTCGTTTAGATAAGAAACCATAAGAGTCGAACTGCCAGGAAAGCATAATGCTCTGCGGATGTTGGGCTTAATAGGCAGCCTGCGAGGTCTGCCTTTTTTATCCACTTCTGCTATTGATGCAAAACCCTGCATTCGTTTTCATTATATTACAAGAGTTCAAACTTAAATCACATAGTGACTTCTGCAAGACAAGGACAAAAACACTGTTTTTTTTGGATTAACTAGCTATTGGAAAACTCCATCTTGCATAATTCTGCTGTTGGACGAAAAACAGAAGGCCTGTTCTCACTATATAAATTTTATACATTGCGGAAAGACATCTGGAATAGTAACTCAAATCAATAAGAACATATCATGCTCCAATCCGAAGACATTCTCAAGTGAGCATTACCTGTTTAACCCAGAAACCTTCAGATCCCTTATCACCCCAGCAGTATATTGTATGAACACCAACATTCTGAAGTCTCTTCCTCAATTCCATGTACAAGAAGTGACCAAAACCCTGAGTAATCGAAGTAGCAGTAAAGTTCAGAGCAAGATTTCCTGAACAGACTCATATCATCAATCATTGGTTCAGAAGAGTAGCAATGTGTTTCAGCAGTAAATAAGCAGACAATAAACCTTGTGTTGGTAGACTGCACTGACAGCAGCAATAGGAACCTCAGCATACTGCATGTCAGCAGGGATAATTTGATACGTAATTGCAGCTATAACCTGCATTAGTAACAAAAAAGTTGAGTTACAAGGCCATTGTAAAAAAATGCTAGCTAAATTTCTTCGTTGATGCAATCAACTCATTGTTCACAATATCAAACTGCAAATTCTTGCACTTTCATGAAGTGCTTGGATGTTAAAGAAATCACACAATTGAGACAAAAGTCAAAATAGGCAGGAAAGCAGGAAAACTAAGTTAGGACCACCTATATTCTCTAATAACAATGCACCCTAGTTGATGGATCAAGATTTTATCCCTTGTTTCTTTAACAAAAAACCCATAAAAGTCATGGGACCATTTTTTTTCAGTCCATTTCCAAGACACCTTTGAGGGGCTCGGGTAGAGTACCCGAGCCCAGATAGTGGGATGGGCATGCCTGAGCCTGGGTGTTGGGCATCCGCCCAACCCTCTCCTTGTGAGCTTAAGCGCACCACCAGAGCCCAGCCCTAAAATGTAGATATTGACCTCCTTTTAAGCCCAAAGACATGCCCTGTGTCCTTTTTTCTTCTTTTCTCTTTCATGTATGTTCTAAGGAATATTTATCTCCTATTAACGCTTGTATAAGAGATAACTATTTCCATCAATGCTCATTAATACTTATGTAAGGAATAATTATCCATCATTAATGCTCATTAATGCTTGTATAAGGGATATTTATCCCTCATAAATGTTATTATGGTGAAATCACTCTTCAATCCCTTCACCAAAGAAACAGACAAGGATCAATGGCTATAAATACCTCTTAAACTACCAGATAAGAGATTCAAGTTTTTCTACAATAAAAGCATATAATTTCAACACAAAAACAACCTAAATTTCATAATTTAAAGCTCTTTAAGCACATTTATCACCCTTTTTCTTTATAATTTTTCTGACTTTACCATTGGAGAGTCCTCAAACACCCTAAAAGAGGATTTTTTGCAAGCACTCAGAAACATTCATCAAGAAAGTTTTCCTTGACATTAGAGGAGAAGGCTACTTAAAGAGACACTTAACCAATCCATATTCCAACCACGAAAAAACCTTGTTCCATAAATATATCTGATGTTTATAAATTAATCACTAGTCAAGATAACAAAATTGTTTTTTTGAGCTAACATGTAGATTAGAGTTTACCACCTATAGCACGTGTATAAGATGCAACACCTCAACAGAGAAACCATTTGCAATGCATGAGAAGATTTCAGGGTATACTGTTTTTTTGTTTTCCTTCTGAAGTACACAACCAAATAAACACTTAGAGGGACAAAGCAGGATTACCTTACCAGGACCTTCTGTTGACTTGGATTTCAAAAGCAGTGTACAGTATTTCCTGCAAGATTAGTGTTAGTACATAAAGCATTTCAAAACAACGAAGGATGTACAACTTAAATAGACAAGAGAAAAAGTAATCAATACCCCTTGGAGATACATTTTTCAAGAAACATTGATTGTTTTCCAGTATTAGCAGCATAATTCATTGCAGGTAGTTCTCTTGTATAAATCTTTAAAACTTCCTAAAAAAGTCAATTAATAAACAAAAACCCATCATATAAATATATTCACCAAACAGCCAAACACATACACACACGAATGCATCAAAAATAAATCATACCCAGTATGCAATAACATACCTCAAGATAACATTTGCTATTACTATCTTTATCCTTTGAATTCACGACGAAAAAAGCATAATCATCCTCGAATTTCACTAATGCACAAAAAAATCATCAACAACCCAAAGAAAGCCACAAAATTTTTAGTCCTAATTAATCTCTCATCTAGATTGAACAAAATATTTACCTCTTCTTTCGATATTTGATAGCAAAAAATCATTATTAAGCCCATCCTTCACTGTTTCAAAGTTATTATTGACTCAATTTAAACACATAATAATAACCTTATAATCATAATTAGACTAAGAAATTCAAATAAAAAAATACCTGAAATTTTAAAGTTTGCATTTCGATTGATTGCGATGTGCAGAATGTTTGGTTCTGAATCGTTAATAACAAATTTGTTTGCTTCCACAGCAACTTCACAATTACCTGTAAAACTCAAAAACAAAAGAATGTTGGAAAAATTAAGGCTGGAAATCGTTAATTTGAAGATTTGATTGATGGAAAATTAAGGTTTTGTGAATTGTTTCATCTTTTACCGATTTGGATTGTAGAAGATCTTTTTGGCGCCATGATTTATTTTGGAAGTGAAAAGAGGGAAGGGATGGTATTTAAAGAGGCGGGAAGAGGGTGCTTTCGTAATCTTGTTGAAAAGCGAATGGCCTTTTTTAGTTCTTTTGGTGTGTTTTATTTTCTTGGTTGATTTAGTTTTGACATTACATTGCATGTGCTTTTTAGAAATGTCTCTGGCTTAAAAGTAATTTTAATATTTTTGTTTTATTTTTAACATAATATATTAAAATCATTAAAAAATATTAAAAATATTATTTTTCAAATAAAATATATTTTTAAAAACGCACTTAAACACAAATTCAAATACAAAACTAAATAATATCTTAAACTTCATTTTTACTCAAGCTCCTATTACCATCATCATTGAAGATTTTTACTGCTATTGTTACATTAGAATTGCAAAGAAAAAAAGCTAAAAGATGGATTTTTTTATAAGAATCCATAATGTTTTTTTATCATTGAATTTTTTTTCTTTTCAACAATTTTTTCGGTTTTTGGATCTTTTACAAGTTATTTGAAGGTATAAACAAGTATTTTTAGGTTTTTAAAGTGTTTTTAGATATTTTAAGAACTAAAATGATTGAAAAATAAAATTTTAGATGTAAAACACTTTTGCTTTGACTTTCTAATGACCTTTTATCTCTAGAACCTGGGCATAACATGCCATGCGCATCAGCAAGTGGTGAATCGCCTATTATTTTTTTTTTCATTAAAAAAAGGTTGGCGAAACCCCTTAAAATAGGAAAAAATAATAATGAAGGCCCGGGCACATGGGCCTAGGCTAGTAGATCCACAACTTTTTTTATTAAAGAAAAGGTGTACTAGGGCACGCAGGCATGCTCGTTTAGGCTTTTTTTGTGGGTTTTTTTTTTTAATTTTATCTTTCAAAACTTGGTTTATTTTTAATTGATCTTAATAAATTTTTTTTGTTTTGTTTTCCATAGAATTATTGTAATCTCAATTAAATATCCTGTCATTTTGTTGGTGTTTGATTTTGTGAATATTTATTTTTGCTGCTGTTTTTTTACTCATTTAAATCATATTTAAATTTATCAAATTGATCGGATCATATTTGATTATTTTTTATAAGGTTTAATTTTTTTAATTGAAAAACACGATGGTACGTAACAATAATTTTATTTTTTTTGCATTAAAAAAAATCCACATGGCCCCCTCTATTTAGTTTTCCTTTATTTCGATAGTTAATTTTTTTTTAAAAAAAAAGACCGGTGATATTCTTTTAGTTTTTTGGATTACATTTAATTAATATATATATATATATATATCAAGGTAAAAAAACATATTTAATTGGACAAGGATGGAGACAAAGTTATAAAATAAATGTGTGGATAGTTTTTTTTTGTGAATTTAGTTATTTTCAAAATATAAATAACTAAAAAACATGTCTTCGATCTCTTCTTTTAGATACTATCTTCATCTATCATGTCTCGAGATAACAATTAACTTAATGTAATGTGTTTTATTGTCCCTCGATCGTATTTATTATTATTACCCCTGCTATTAATTCCATCTACTCCTACAGTTTAATTTTACTCCTATGTTTTCTAAAAGTTTCAGCGTTATATATAAATTTGTAGGACAATATTTACTTTTTCTTTTCTTTCTTTCTTTCTTTCTTTTTTTGTCTTATTAAACGTCAATTGTGATAATATATATTTCTTCAAAAAACACTTCAAGATCTGGAAAAAAAACTCAATAAAATAAAATAAAATAAAAAGATGAACATTGGAATATGAGACAATCAGGATACATGTATAGAAATCTTGAAAAAGTCTCTGGTGAAAACATAGGTTTGAATATATGAATGATTACCCTATAACTTGATCACTTGCAAGGGGCCTTAATCTATATATATATATATATATATATATATATATATATATATATAATTGATAGGTTTATGTTGCATTTTTGTTCTTCAGTAAACGAAATAATTATATATTAGAAATACAAAGGCACTTATATACAAATTACTGAGGTTTTTAATTTGTCGATCTGCGATTGAAGAGTACTATAAGAGTTTAAATACCCTAATATTTTGGAGTTATATATATAACCTCAAAAATACTTCTAGTTTGGGATTTGATCGTATTCTAAGGGAACTAAAATACCTAGCTAGCTAATCCTCTTCGTAGTGAAATTAGAATTTTATTTGCAAACGGATTTGCTGCAAGCTTTCCCTATGTATATATATACATGGCTGATTGAAACGAAACTTAGAGAAAATTAACCAGGATATCCCGACCACTATCAATGGCGGACCCCAGAAATACTTCCTGCATGCAAGAGGAAGGCGAGACTCAAGAGTTACGCTGCTCGATGCCTAATAGCAGCAGTAATCTTTGTAACCCTAACTCGGTCTGCGCTTCTTACCTTCCAAATTATCACAGAAAGTTATCCTCTAATTATCTTTCTGATCAATCACCCCATCATGATCCCGCCGGCAGCAAATACACCGGTTCTGACCTTTACAAACTCGTAACCGAAAAGATAGAAAACGATAGGCTCTACGTTCAATCTCAAATCAAATACCTTGAAACCTTGATCACTAACGAAAACAAAAGCCAAAACCTAGATGGTATGGAAATTCTCATGGAGCGGATTGATGCAGTCGAAAACGATATGGGATACTTGGAAGCTGAGTACAGAATGGCGCATAAGGAATTCAAGCCCCACCTCAAGAGATTGAAGCTGCTCAAGAATGTTAAGGATTTCATCGAATATCTTAAAGATTCCAAGATGGTATTTCACTCCAAGAAAAAAGTCTTCGAATCTCAGCTTCAATCACCCCATCATGACCTCGCCGGCAGCAGCAAATACACCGGTTCTGACCTTTACAAACTCGTAACCGAAAAGATCGAAAACGATAGGCTCTACGTTCAATCTCAAATCACATACCTTGAAACGTTGCTCTCTAACGAATACAAAAGCAAAAACCTCGATGGTATGGAAAATCTCATGGAGCGGATTTATGCATTCGAAAACGATATGGGATGCTTGGAAGCTGAGTACAGAATGGCGCATGAGGAATTCAAGCCCGATCTCAAGAGATTGAAGCTCCTCAAGAATGTTAAGGGTTTCATCGAACATCTTAAAGAGTCCAAGAGGGTATTTCACTCCAAGGAAAAAGTCCTCAAATCTCAGCTTTTGAGATTGAAAAGGCCCAGTGCTGAAGACAAGTCTCGTTTGGGGAATTTGTTACCAGGAGCTTGGAGGTTCATTGCTTGTAATCATTAATCTTCATGATGTCGTTAATGTGGCGAGACTAGGCTGTGCACTAATTAATCTTCATGGTTCATGCCTCGATCGCAGTTGAGTATTTTAGCAGATTAGATTTCTTTTAGTAGGCTACAGGCAAAAGATAATAATCAAAGTGTTTTTTTCGTTCTTAAATTAATTCTCTTCTTCTTTCTACTCTCTTCTCGTCTCCGATTTGCCATGGTTTCTTACCTTCATATTACGAAGCTTGAAACTTATACCAATAGAGACATGGATAGATGGTTTCTCAACTGTTAATTCTTTTTTTTTTCTTTCAATTATCTAAATTTAAAGAACATAATCAGACCTGGATTTCTTCCCAGATGAAGAGGCTCAATCTAAATTGCAACACACACATGTAATATCTCTTTGTTTCTCAGTTAAAAAAATATATATGGTACTCGAAAACGTATACATAATGCAGAGCTTGGCGACAGCAGGTGAGACGTGCAGATTAAGAACTTCAACCAAGCGACCAGTGGACTTGTTGAAGAACATAAAATGAGCTAAACAATAAAGAACAAACTCTCCAGCATACAAGGGCTATAAAATATACAAATCAAGATGGAAAAAGGAAATGTTGCAAGTACCTAATACCATCCTCAACAACCACGTATCTCCAATTAACAACATTCAATATTCCCACACTTACCTTGTCAACCCTAATTTTGTCACCACCATCTTTCCTACGATAGAACACCAACTTCAAATCTGCCACGATCCCACTCGTGGAATCACTAGAGCAACACCGTGGTGGTGGTAACTCCTGCGAAAACCAACCTTCAGACCCAGGAGAATATCTCACTTTCCCTTCATAATCCATCATGGTAAAAACCGCACTCCAATCTTTCAAAACCACATTCCATGTGATTTTTACATCCTCTAGCATCTCATTCATTGACGACGTCAAGCACTCGTAATTATTCACTCCAAAATCAAATCTAAACACCCCATTATGATCAAAACAAAATTCATTACCAGGCTTTGCTATTTTGACGATAGGATGATTGCCCTTGGTGCCCAGAATATGGATATCAAAGATGAGACTGTCCATGGAAAATTGAGGCACGGAGGGACCTCTCACCCTGCGTTTGGCAGCAACGTATGCCATGGCATACAAACGGTGGTAAGAAACAGAAGGATGCGTAATCTTAAGGTTGGAAAGAGAAGGGTAATGACTCATACACAAAGGTTGCCAAATATGGTCAGACGCCATGGACAGGTACCATGACTTGGACACACATGAAGCCACCCCTAAAGATTTAGGGTCAAGATGGTGAGCAAGAAGAACAAGAACCCCCCACGGTGGCGGTGATGAAGATTTGGGAGATCTAGTTGACATAGCTTGGACGTGTAATCTCTTTTGGCCTTGCATTTTCAAACTAAGTCTTCGTAGTTTCTGATTCTCTAATATTATATTGTTTGCATCAATATCTGGCATGCGTTAAATTGGGAGGTGTTTTATCGTGTTGTGGTTAAGACAACACGTGTTTTTAAGGTTGTTTTTCGCATGGATCTTATTTGACACGTTTACATGGGTGCGTCCCCTCTGTGGTTAACACGTGCGTGATAGCTTGTACACACGCTGGGTACTAGAGGTTATACGGTTGCACGTATTACGTGGCAATCCGGCTTTTTACTTTTTAAAAAAAAAAAGATAAGCAAGTTATAATTGCCCCTGTATTATTTTCTTTTTCTTATAAATGAGTTTATATATTCTTAAGAAATCAACAAACCACTCCATTTAATTTTAGAAGAATAAATTAATCTAACCTCGGAAGAGTTGATTGATATATAAACTGATTTGATAATATTTTTTACTGTCAAGTTTTTTTAAAAAAATATAAATTAATCTCTTTGGAAAATTAATTAATTAATAATAATGACAAATTTGTAGAAAAATAAATAGATGTCGTAATGTTGGGATCGAATTTAACTTTTTTTAATAGAAAAATTAATTTCTTAGTTTATTCGAAAAAATCTTGGGCAAAACCTGTCTACCAGCTACATGGTTAGATTTCTTATATATCGCGTAATCATTTCCTTTTAGTACATGGAATGTAGGTCATGGACTTGCGTCGTTGAATATGATGTGTTTTGTAACTTTTTAATATATTATTTTGTTATTTTAATATGTTGATATTCAAAAATTAATTTTAAAAAAATTTAAATATGTTATTTTTAATATATTTTTAAATATAAAATACTTTGAAAAGCAACCGTTATTATTATTTTCAGACACTTTTAAGTGTATTTACTATTATAATGTAAGATTTTTAAAAAAATATTCTTTGCTTTTATATTAATTTTTATATATATTTTTTAAAGATTAACACATAAAAACATAAAAAATCACAAAAATATTATTAATTTAATTTTTGTTCAAATTCAAATTTTAATGTTAGAATGAAGCAAGTTTTATATTAAATTAAATTGAAAATTGACTTGGTTAATTAAATAAATAAACATTCAACCTAGTCAAACTAAGTTAAAATTTAGATAAAATCTAATTTTATTTAAAATAAAAAAAAAAACAATCTTATTTTAACTTTTTAAACAACTCTAAAAAAATCTTGAATTGAATTTACAATTAAGGATAGTGCTCCAAACGAGATCTAAATCTAATAAATCATTTTCTAACAAATTGACTGGGCTCATAGTTTTCATAGTGGCCCAATTCAACGGTACAAATACAACTGTTTAAGATGGGTTAATAACAGAAGGCCCAAGTAGAGGCCCAAAGATAGTTATTCTAGAAACAAGAAACGGTGCGTTTAGAACATGATCTTTCATTGCTCGTGCTCACTCTTTCGTCTTTCCTGCGAGCAACTTGGCTGCTTGAGAGCTTTGCTCGAAGGAAATGGCAGTTTTGTTGTCAACAGTAGCAGTGACCAAGCCAAGATTGAAGCTTTTTAACAACAATGGCATTAAACCAGAAATATCTTCAATCCCAATTAATATTTTCACTGGTAAGTCCATTCTTTTACTTTTTCTGCAGCTTTTTAATTCCTTTCCTTGCGGTGTTTAACCGGTAAAGCATGTTTTTAAGGCACCTTTTCTTTTTGTTTAGGATTGAGTTTAGAGAACAAGAAACACAAGAAGAGATTATGTTTTGTAAATTTTGTTGCTAAGAATCAAACAAGCATTGAAACAAAACAAAGAGGTCATGCTAAAATAGGACCTAGAAGAGGAGGTAAAGACTTAGTTTTGAGTGAAGGAAGAGAAGAAGATGAGAATTACGGACCTATTTGTCCTGGTTGTGGGGTCTTCATGCAAGATAAAGACCCAAACCTTCCTGGATATTATAAGAAAAGAGAAGTTATTGCTGAAAGAGATGAAGTAGTGGAAGAGGGAGGCGAGGAGGAGCATGTTGTAGATGAATTTGAAGGGTTTGAAGATGGTTTTGAAGGTGATGAAGAGAAGTTAGAGAATGGCGTTGAGGGTAAACTTGAGAAAAGTGATGGAAAGGAAGGTAATTTGGAAACATGGGCCGGTTTTGATTTGGATTCTGACGAATTTGAACCCTTTTTAGAAGATGAAGAGGGTGGTGATTCTGACTTGGATGGTTTTAGTCCAGCTGGGGTTGGATATGGTAACATTACAGAGGAGATAATAGAGAAACAAAGGAGGAAAAAAGAGCAGAAAAAGGTGTCCAAAGCAGAGAGGAAGAGGTTGGCTAGGGAGTCTAAGAAGGAAAAGGATGAGGTTACAGTGTGTGCTCGATGTCATTCTTTGAGGAATTATGGGCAGGTCAAGAACCAAACAGCTGAAAATTTGATACCTGATTTCGATTTCGATAGGTTGATCACAACTAGGTTGATGAAACCTAGTGGCAGTGGTAATGTTACTGTTGTTGTTATGGTTGTTGATTGTGTTGACTTTGATGGCTCATTTCCTAAGCGGGCGGTACAGTCCTTGTTCAATGCATTGGAAGGAGTCAAGGATGACCCTAGAGCTAGTAAAAAGTTGCCTAAGCTTGTTCTCGTGGGTACAAAGGTTGATCTCCTCCCTTCTCAAATTTCACCTACCAGATTAGATAGATGGGTTAGGCACCGTGCTAGGGCTGGAGGGGCGCCTAAGCTTAGTGGGGTTTATTTAGTTAGTTCTTGTAAGGATGTGGGTGTGAGAAACTTGTTATCATTCATTAAGGAATTGGCTGGTCCTCGAGGGAATGTGTGGGTTATTGGGGCTCAGAATGCAGGCAAGTCTACTCTAATCAATGCATTAGCCAAGAAAGGAGGTGCTAAGGTCACAAAGCTTACAGAAGCTCCAGTTCCTGGGACGACAGTTGGAATTTTGAGAATTGGAGGGATTCTATCAGCTAAGGCAAAGATGTATGACACTCCAGGTCTTCTACATCCATATCTAATGTCCATGAGATTGAATAGGGATGAACAGAAAATGGTTGAAATACGAAAGGAGCTACAACCTCGAACATATAGAGTGAAGGTAAGTTTTCCTCTCATTTCTTGTAATCTCTTTGGTTCAATATCATGGTGTGACTTGGCACTCTGCATACTTAGACCAATTTGCTCATGTTGCTCTGGTCAATATCTGTGTGCCTGTATGTGTGAACCTGGGAAATGAACTAAAATAATGTTTTGGTAATGAGCGTGTATTTTTACTCTGATATGTAATGATTCAAGTACCGAAACTTTTATTTACAGGATTTAGTCTCCTAAATTGAACAGCTTTTAAATTTTTTTGCTCTAAAGTTCCTTTTTGTAAGGTGAAATGGCTTATCTTTATATTGTTGAACGTTCTCAATTTGTCATTTGCTCACTGTTCTGAGGCTTCAAAGCATTCTATGCTGAGGCTCCTGTTATAGTTCCTAGGGTGCATATATACACTTTCTTTGAGTTCTTAAGAGCAATGGACCTTTTGCAGGCAGGACAGGCAATACATGTTGGTGGCTTGTTGCGACTGGATCTCAATCAAGCATCTGTGCAAACTATCTATGTCACAGTTTGGGCGTCGCCAAATGTTTCTCTGCACATGGGGAAGATGGAAAATGCTGATGAGTTTCGGAAGAACCATATTGGTTTTCGTTTGCAGGTAAATTTATGTATTCTTCAATAATTATACAAATACAGAACTTTGCTAGTTTGGTTCTATGTAGCAATGGGTGGTGGATGTCATGTGGCTTTCATGCACATAGAATATTGTTTGCACAGTTTCTATATGAGCAGAGAATTACTACTCTCCTATGGAAGAGTGCTTGTTTCATTTGTAGTAAAAAATTCAAATGGTCAGATTCTGGAGGAAAGAAAAAGAAAGGATGTCACTTCACCATGCAATTCCTTCCCTGTAGGGGAAATTGTGCCTTGATCCCCTTCAAAGTTTAGTGCATTAACAGGCTGCCAGTCTATCAAAGCACTCTCAAACTAGCACGTTTCATTTCACTTGCTGGAGTTTTATTTTCTTATTTTCTTGCTAGTTTTTAAGAAATTAAGATGGCTTGCATCTCATATAAATTTTACAGCCTGCCTAACTGTATCTGGCTTTCTCTTGCAGCCACCAACTGGTGAAGATCGAGCTTCTGAGTTAGGAAAATGGGAAGAGAGGGAGATCAAAGTAAGTGGAACTAGCTGGGATGCCAATAGCATTGATATTTCTATAGCTGGTTTAGGCTGGTTTTCTGTTGGCCTCAAAGGGGAAGCAACCCTGACTTTGTGGTCATTTGCTGGCATTGAGATCACTTTGAGAGAACCTTTGGTCCTTGACCGAGCACCATTCCTTGAGAGACCTGGATTTTTGTTGCCTAAGGCAATATCCGATGCTATTGGCAACCAAACCAAACTAGAAGCCAAAATTAGGAAAAAGCTTCAAGAATCGAGCCTGGATTTTCTATCCGAGGTTTCTGCTTAAACGGGAAGGAGATGATCAATGTCCCTTTCAAAGTTGCCTGCTCAAGTAGGAAAGAAGATCAGTTTGTTTCTCTTCCCAAAGCAACTTTTGGAATGGGAGATGTGTATTTGAAAGAAAATGGGCTGTTAGTAAGGTTAACTTCCCATCTGGGCAAATCAAGATTTTGGCAGCCGGGATTAGTGCAGCAAAGATTGCTTTAGATGACAGTTTCTTTCTTGACTTGATGGGTGAAGAGCCAGGGGAACGAAGTGTGAAAATGTGTCATTTGGATCAAATGTGTAATTTACAAACAAAGTGGTTGCATTTGCATATACAATATTAATACATTTTTGCTTATAAAATAGAGATATATTTAGAGTCAATTGAATAATACAATTTACAGTCCGTAAAGGGCATTGTATTCCACACTGCTTGATCTTGTCAGTGAAAGCAAGTTAGTTTACATTTTGCTTGTTCGACACTCGTGGATCTCGTTTGTCAGCGAACTGTAGTTTCCATATTTGCTTCCTTGTGATTATCAAGCAAATGTAATGATATTGCACTCTCCTTTTTCGCCAGTGTAATCCCTAGAATTGCAGTCAGGTTCAATGTATGAACTAGACAGGCAATGAAGCAAGCCCTTCATCTTGAAGGTTTAGGTTATCTCATTTGCAAGTTTCTGGGGAAATTCTTACTAATCTTATTTTACGTCATTGCAAGATTGCAAGTTTAATAATGTTTGCTATGCTTAGAATTTCAGTGACTGTCTTGTCTAGTTATATCCCTCTCAGTGATGCGCGATTAGAAGTGTTAGGTCAGTCAAGAGGGCACCGCGTTCCTGACTGCTTACCCACAGGCCATGGCATCCGAGAAAGAGACAGGAAGCAGGTAGCGCCTGGCAAGATTATTGCAAGTCGCTTTCCCACCCATGTTAACCAGTAGTGCCATTGGTACAGCGAACTAATCATGTGTGTCCCCTGTGAAGCATTGATGAGCACAAGGTCCACCAAATTGCCAACTTGAAATTAGGTTCTCGCAAATTGCTAAAGCATCAAAACCACTTGTGTAAAACATATAGGGAGCAAAATAAGAAGCAAAAAGAAATACTTTTTTTTAGCATTTCTGACTAAATTTTACATTTTCTTTTTTTACATTTCTGAGCAGTTTCTTGGATTAAACTAAGAGAAAGACAACGAGAATGAACAAGGAGTAATACAAGAGCTCCAACCTTGCTCTATACAGACTTACAAAAGCTAGTAGCTACATTAATCTATTCTGACTGGGGATAACTCCAACTCGAAGTCATGGCCTATCTGGATTGATGAATCAAGCGCTGGGTTTCAGACCTGTGTCCTTCTTTGGTGCCTCCACTTCCAACATAAAACCTGTAAAAATAGAGCAAAAACAAACTATCACCCCAACATCCCAACTTCTCAATTTTCTACAAAGTAATCATGCTAAATTTAACCCTATTCCATCTCAAAACATTCTCAAGACATACCATTTTCACGCATCCCATCGGAAGGTAAAGGAGAAAAGCTTTCTTCGATGAAACCTGCAAATTGAGCTTCCAGACTAGTAAAATAATCACCAGCATCAAGATCAAATGTATCCGGTAACAAATCAGCTACATCGTTCCCATCAAACCCGAAATCATTTTCAGCATTGTCATAAAATCCATTCTCATCTTGATGCTGACTTAGCCAGTAATCCCTGAACCAAGTTGTCGTTGTAACCAATTGCCACCATTCAGGAGAGAAATCCTCCACTTGTCTGTAAGCAGCAGGAACAAAAAGAGGTGCATCTGGGTTCAGTGTTGATCTGCCTCCTGAAACTAGTGCCATCCTTTTCATACCACAATCAAACCCTCCCATCCAAAATCTGCACCTCTCTACTCCAAATTAAGATAAAAAAAATTGAGATTCAATTCAATGCAAGCTCTCAAATTATCCCATTGCAAGCAAGTTCTAACTTGTGATTAACACTAATCAACTCATTAACCAACTTCTTTTTCTATTTGAGAATCATTCAAAATTGTTTACTTATTGATAAGTTCAAATCATTCAAAATCCAAGCCAAGATTCAACATTTATACAGAAAATTGTCATAATCAATGATAACCCAGCAAAAAAAAAAAAAAAAAGGTTATCCAGCAGCAATGAAGGAGTTAAAACCTTTACAATCCGCTCAGAATTAACAAAAACCATTATTAATCTGTTCTAGTAATTCAAGTCAAGTCAACGTTAAAATGACTAATTAACACCCAGCTCAATCAAGATTTATCAATTAGAAATGTTAATCACGCAATAAAACACTAATTAACAAGAAAAAAATTCAAACTTTACAATAACATCACATCAATCAACCACAAGATTTTACAGATGAACCAGGCAAAGCTCTATTTGATTACCGAGGGAAAAAAAACTATTTTTCCTCTACGGAAATTCAAAATCTTAAATTTCGAAAACCGATTAGCCCCTCATTTCCTTCTGTTTTACTTTATCCTTCATTTTCCTTCAGCTTTCTCAGCAAACAACAAAAAATCACTATAGAAAGCAAAAAAAAAAACCCGAATCAAAGCAGATCCGGGTAATTAAAAGCCTGATTGTTTTTTTTTTTTTCCCTTCTTACCTTAAGCGAGGACGAAGAAGAAAATATATGTTTCTCTTAAGGACGAAACAGCAAATGATACGGGCGTTTTAGGATGAAAACGCCAAATGAGGTGGTATTTATAGGGCGGGTGTGACCGAACCTGATTGGTGCGGGTCTTACGAGCCTTAGGTTCGGAATTACCGAATCAGCCTGTTGTTTTTTTATTATTTTGATTTGATTGGGTTTTACCTGGACAGCGTTGTTTTAAAATAGCCGGTTATTATCCGGTAATGGGTTGTCAACACGGAGTTTCCAGGTGTTTGTTTTTGACCTTTGACTTTTAAAGATAAGGATGGTTCCTGTGGCGGCATCATCGAGCTTGTATCGCTCGTTTTTAGAACATGGTTGTTTTTATATTTAAAAATATTTTTAAAAAGTTTTGAAAATTTTTTATTTTTTTATTTTTAATTAATTTTTTTATATTTTTAAATTATTATATTATACTAATATTAAAAATAATTTTTTAAAAATAAAAATTTTATTTTAATAAATTTTTAAATAAAAAATATTTTAAAAAACAATCATTACTATATTTTTAAAAAACTTCTTCAAGTTAGAAAAAAAATAAAATTGAACTAATACGGTGTACGGTTGTTTGTTATAGAGGAATTATTGATTTTGTAGGAATTAAATCTTAAAGTCTTAATTAATAAATTGAATTTTTGTCAATATAATAATTATTTACTAGTATAAAATAATTTGGACAGTCCTAATATAAGAAAAGACGAGATGTACTTTTTGATTTGAAAATACAGCATATTATTTTATATTTGTTTTTTTATTTTAAAATAATAATTAAATGTGATCCAGAGTTATTCAATAACAGTGTCTAATTTTAAATTATAAGTAGGTTTGTTTTATTTATTTTTTGCTAAAAAAAAATCCTTATTTACATGTTTTTAGTTGAATTTTTTATGCATAAAATTTGGATTAAAATTACTATTAAATATCAATCTAGTGGGGGTGGAGAAAATAGTTAACAGTAGTGGAGGATGGAGACAGGAGAGGAAAAGTCAAGGAAGTTAACAGCACGGGAGGTAATTAAGGCCTTAAGTGTCAATCTAGTGGGAGATGGAAAAAAATATGTAATTTGTGATAATTATTGTCAATCTACTGATATTAGATAGCGTTTGATTATTGTATTAAAATTAAAAAAAAATTGTGATAATAAAAAAAAAATAGTATATATTTTGTGTTTTAAAATAGAATAAATTTATTTTAAAACTATTTTATTTATAAATTTATTTTATATTTTTATCTTCATTCTTTTAATCAAATATATTTTTATTTTTTCAATCTCGACACATTAATAATCAAATACAATTTTTAGTAATTTTGATTTTTAATATTGATTTAAGAATTATGTTGCCTCGGCACCTTGTAAATACAATCCACCCTTAAATCATGTTTTTTACATCTTTGATTTTTAAATTTTTTTACTTTTGTCTCCAACTAAATTCAACATGTATAGTGATGAAAAAAGAGAAGGGATTTATATGTATGGAACTCTAACGGTAGAAAAAAAGTTCATGAACATGTCTTTGTTTCATATTAATTTTGATTTTTTTTAGAAAATTGTTTGAGAACTCGAAACTGTTGGAAGCTTTTGAATTTAAATGTTTTCCAAAGTATTTTTTGTATGAGTAAAATATTAAATTATTATTTCAAAATATTTTTCAATGTTTTAATATATTGATGTAAAAATATAAAAGAAATCTAGAATTATTGTTTTAGCATATTTTTCAATTAAAATACAAGGAAAAAAAGAAAGAATACATGAATCATGGACCCACCCATGTGAGCAATTATTGGAGTTGCAGCAAAAAAGCTACCTAATCAAAACGGCTGCGATGTAATATAGAAATCATCAATGGCCAGGATCATGGAATTTGATGATGACGCGTCTTTAAATGTGGGGCCACATTAGGTAACCCAACACCCCGCTCGGCGCGTTTAACACGTGGGCGGTAAGATAAAAACATGATCTTACAATGACACCTTACAGTCCGCCATGTCCGCACCGAAAATCTAAAAAGTTGATGATATACTTATTTAAAATAACGAGGAACAAATCTTACAAATTAAAAAGTTGAATAAATGAAATTGAAAAAAAATAATAGAGATCAAATCAAAAAATATTTCAAATAAAATAAGTAACAATCAAAAGAATGAGGACCAAATTAGATATATAAAAAATAGCAATTATAAAAATAAGGATCAAAGTTAATATAAAAATAAAATTTAAGAGATGAAATTGAAAAATAAATATTCAAACAAAATATATATACCAATCAAAAGTTTAAGGATTGAATTTAATATAATCAACGATATTTCACAACTTCCGGAAAGTGTTTTCCCCCTAAATTTTTCAGGAAAAACACTTTCCTAAAAAACCAAGCCAAATTTTCCTTTTACTAGAAAGTGTTTTCCATTTGACCAACTTTTCTACTAAGTTTGGAAAGTAATTTCCCGGAAACCACTTTCCGGAAAAAACAGTTAAAGGGAAAACACTTCCTGAAAACCAAGTAATTTTCTTTGACTGAAATTGACTGGAAAGTGTTTTTCGTTGACTAGAAAGTGTTTTTCGTTGACCGGAAAGTGTTTTCCGTTGACCAACTTTTCTAATGACAAACAAACACAAGAAAGTTTGGAAAATGGTTTCCCGAAAACTACTTTCCAGGAACAAACATGGCCTTCATGTCTATCCAGATTCCACTTCTTTTTTCTTTTTTTTTCTTTTTTATCATTTGATTAGCTCTTTTTTTTTTTTACAATTTTATCAATATATTTTTTTTTATATTTGTCTTGTACATTAAAATAAATGATTTTAAAAAAAATTAATCTGATTTGGGAGTCTATGCAATCTCTGCTGAAATGTTTGTTTTTATATTTAAAAATTATTTATTTATTTTAAATTAATTTTTATATATATTTTTACTTGATATTAAAAATATATTTTTTATATAAAAAAAATCATTATCACACTCTATTTATTGCATGCCAATAATGTTTTTTTATTTTTTTAAAAATTATTTTTGACATCAGCACGTCAAAACGATCCAAAAAGTACAAACCGTACTCAATTTTAGCAAAAAAAAAAAAAAAATTTGAATTTTTTCAAAAAACTGGTTTTGACCGCAATGCCAAACAGCCACTTAATCATCCTTATTTATTACATTCCCTCTTTTCGTCTTCGTGGGGCTACTCTTCTCTTGGTGGTGGTTTGAAGCTACTCTATCCTTCCCCACGATATTCATTATTTTTTCATCCATTTAAAACTTAAATCCCGTCCAGATTTTTTTTCTTATTTTACCTCTATAATTTAGTATAATTTAGGCACAGTTTATTCTTTCCTCTAAGACTGTATTTAAGTATGTTTTGATTTAAAAAAAAATAATAATTTTTAATAATTTCAATATGGTTATATAAAAAATCTTAAAATATATTTTTATATATTTTTCATTAAAAAATATTATTTAAAAATATCATCCTTCACAATATTAAATATATACTCGATGAACATTGTCGCAGTTAACTATTTTTGTTATGTATTTTTTGATTCATTGTCTTTGGGTCTTTTAAAGGTAAGTTGAGTGAGATTATAAAGTTATTGGTAGTTAGTATAAGGGTTTTTTTTATATGTTTTATTCCTTTTAACATTATGCATTGTTTATTTTTGTATTTTAAAATTTTTTTGATTATTTTTTTAAAATTAATATTTTTTTATATTTTTAGATTTTTTAATGTGCTAATATCAGAAATAATTTTTAAAAAAAAAAAAAAATATTTTTATATAAAAAATATTTAAAATAATCAACAAGCTTGCAAGTGTTTATGCACTGCTCTCAAAACTCTTCTCAATCTTCTCAAGATCATTGCCTGTGAAATAATATGTATTTCATGTTCACGGTTGATAGATGTGTTCACAGCAACATTTAATTATGTCATATCAAGGGTTTAAAGATCCATGATAAAAGATTTTTCCATCGATGATTTTTAAAAGATTAGCAAGTTCACGAGGTGGTTTGATTAAATTTGTGTTTCATCGAGATGGGCAAGAACGCGGGCGTGGTGAAAAAAATTTGATGAAGCATAAAAAAATTGGATTTGAGTTTTCCTAGCGGATATTATTTCATGCCAAAGAACTTCTTAATATTGAAATCAGTTTAGAATTTTTCAAGATGTTATGTGAAGATAAATGGATAGAAAAATAGATATTTTTTTTTGTTGAATTGAGAAAAATCCTCCTTTTTTCTATAGTTTATTTTTTAAAAAAATCTAAAGCTACTTTGCCTAGTAAAAAAACAAATTTGCAGAATAATTTTTTTTAATTAACATGGATGTTCAGGCTAGCTTGCACGTATTTCAACTAGTCACACAAGTCATGAAATTAACGACCATATAAGTTTTGAGTAGCTTTGAGATTTGTGAAATTCAAAACTTGATGATTTTTAAGAAACAAATTCAAGGACTTGATTAGTTAAGTCACACTCTTGAATTGCACTATTTTTTTTTTATTAACGTGAATATTCAGGTCAGCTTTTTGCGCTTTTCAATTAATTTTACTGGATTTTAAAATTAATAATTATATTAATCTCCAATAATTTTAAAATTTATAAAACTTAAACTAATAAATCTTTAGAAAACAAATTTACATCAATTACTTGCTTTGTAAGCCCATATCACTGTAACATGCGGTTATCATAGTTGAAGTGTAAATAAAGTTGTAGCTTCCCGAAAAAATAAAAGATAATTGATTAAAAAAAAAATGACAAGCCGGGTAATACCTTCTTTATTATTGGGTTTTGACTAGTTGAAATTCAAAAAAATTCAAACTCTTTAACGTGTTATTATAGTTCTGATAAAGTTATTTTTTATCGTTTCTAATATATTATTTTAGCAAAATTCCCAGCTTAAATTATCATAATTGATTATGTAATTTTTACATGGTTGTACATGCTGGCCATCAATAAATAGCATGATTTAAGAAATAATTATATAAAAAAATTTATTTTCTAAAATGTAACATCCATGCATTACATCTATGATGGGGGGAAAAATGATAGTTGCAACGGTGACGTATTACAATGCAGCAGAAAATAAAAAATACTCTACGAGACAAACTTTTATTTTATTTTTTAATTATGCTTGTGATTCATAGTCAAGTCTTGATGTGTGGATCCAGCTAACCTAACCCAACTACGCTGTTAGAAAAATAAACAAGGCTTGTCTCCTGATGATGGATTGTTATTAGTTCATGATCCATGAACAAAAAACAAAAATTAAGGTAATTTTTTTGCCATAGATATAAGAAATCAAGTATGTTCTTGTTTCCTGCTCATGAAATCAAAGGTAATTGTAATTTTTTAAAATTATTTTTGTTTTAAAAAAATACTAAATTAATGTATTTTAAAATATTTTTTTTATAATTTTAATATGCTGATATAAAAATTAAAAAATTATTTTGATATATTTTTAATTTAAAAAGTACTTTACACCACTTTACTAAATACACATTTCAACTCGATTTTTTTTAAATATTATTTTTAATGTATTTTTTATTAAAAAATATATTATATTATTAAATACATACTTAAACCCTCATCTAAACAAATTAAGTTGACAAATTCAAGATATGAAATGTAACCTGGATTGAAACTGAATATGATAAAATGTTATCTTGATAAAACTTTTTAATATAATAAAAAAATAATTAACCTGATAAATCATAAATTATGTCAACAATCCAAATCCTTTTTCAAAACCCAAACCCGTTCTCCAATGGAATTTGACAGCCAGACTTCTCATCATCGGAACCAAACCTTTTTCTAAGAGGTAAAATTAAAGCTTAGAATGTATCTGGGCAAATAAAATGCAGACAGATTATTATCAAGTTTGGCCCATTATAAAATGAGTCGAGGCCCATCATGCCTCCACTTGCATCATTGCTTCGCAACGGGGCTTTTCAGCTTCTTCTATGATATCCCAGTTGTCGCAGCAGCGATTTCACAAAAATGAGAACCAAGTTAAGAATTTGGTGGCCAAATCAACTGGCTTCATCTGAACCAGCAACACCTTTGAATAGGAATAATCTCTTGCTCGGTTGGTTTGCTTCCTGTTCTTCTGTTTCTGTTGATGTTGTAGTGGCCTTTGCTTGCAACGAAGCTTCATTTTCTCACTCCAATTCTACGCTCCAGGTAAAAAAGAAGTGATTTTTGTCTTTTTTCTCGGTATATTTTTATGAAACACAAGTTAAATTTTACTGGTTTTGCTTCTTTTGTGTTTTCATTGTGGAACAATTTAAATAATGCTAGTATATCAACTTTTTGCCTAGGAAGTTATGGTTTAGGTTTGATTTTTTTCCAGTCAATGTAGTATTGGAAGCTGTTGTAATCCTGCTAAAAGGTTAGATTTTAGTGGTAGTGAAGTGGGTTATGTGAAAGAAATTTAATTGGGTTGTTATTTTTCTGAACAGGAGATTCTCAGCGGCGTAAATGGGAAAATGCCAGTGTTTTTACAGGAGAGAGCGGCCTTTTCGCTTTTGGGTCAGTGTGTTTTGTATGGAAGAGGTAATGGGAAAATGTTGAGGGATGGAATGGAAGGTGGTGATTGGAGTACTGATGGTTTTGATTCGGTGATGAATAGCCGGGATCTGTCCGATGGAAAGGATGGAGGGAGTAGTTGTGGGTGCAATGAACTTGATGGGTCGCATGAACAATGCAGGAAAGAGTGTGTTGAAAACGGGCTTTGGATTCAGTTGGTGTATGATTCTTGTGAAGGATATGGTAAAGACGTTCACTGGGTTCCAAAACTGCATCACTTGCATTGGAATGGGCAGATAGTTTCTCATTGCAATGTTCACGTATGTAAGTCATGCTCACTTCTACTATTCTGTTTTCGTCTGTAGCTGGTAGTGATGTTAATTGTCTCTTGTTTCTTATTGTTTGACCAAATTTAGGTTGTCGTTTATGAAATTCCTGTATATGGGGTGCACCATTTCTCACTGAATCTTTGGAAGTCTTCCAAGCCAGTGAAAGATCCTGTCAAGAAACCCAAGTGGGTTAATGAACTTGAGAAAAATCAGCCTCTATTGGACTTGGTAATCTAGTTCCCAGATTCATCTTGTGAAAATGGTTCATTTGTGTGCTTCTTAAGTTGATTTCCATGTTTCATGACAGGATACAGTCATTCTGGCTATCAACAGTGCTGCAGCTGCTAAATTAGCTCTTGAGACACGTGCAGGCTTTAAGAGATCTGTTTCTGGGTTTTTAATCATCATAAGCAGGTACTGTCTAGCAAACTTTGTTGCCCACCACCTCCCGCTCTGGTTGCATTTTTTTTTATGGAGTTTGCTGTGTCTTTTCAGGTCTATTGCTTTCATGTGGCAAGTATTGGCCATTTTTGTGGCAACAATTTCCACTCTATTCTACATTGTTCTCCAGTTATTCCATAATTTTTCAAGTTTTGGATCAAAAACACGGATATACACTACATCAGCAAGGGTGTTCTGCACTACATGGACACAAATTCAAATCCGCTGTTGTCAGATTTTGTACTGGCCCATCGTTCTTCAAGATAATGGCCTTAGGTGATGGCAGAGTTCTTTAGTCATATAAAGTTTCAAATGCCATGACTCATAAGATTTTACCATTTTGTGAAATGGAATATGGTGTGAGATTTTTTAGTTTAATACCAATTTTATCAATCAATAAAGAATTGTAAGAATTTTTTGCTTCTTTAATGGGAAATAAAAGTTGGATCTTCCTCCTCATGGCCTGATTTCATACACTCTTGAGTTGTCCTCTGCTTGACTTGCTTGTGGAATTTTATTGAACAAGTAACCTGTTGAACCTACATGTAAAGTATCTTTTCGAAACCGGGGCCGCAATTGATGCTCTTTACATCCAATATTCTGAACCTCCTGTTGTCATGAGTTTTTGGAACAAGTTTTATTATTCATTCCTCATCATTCTGATTTTTTTTTTTAATTTTACTCTGAAGGTCACAGTCATGCGTGGAATATAAGGAGAATGCTGCGTTACATAGGAATTCTACGTGGTCAAGTTTAGCTGTTGATCTTCTTTTGGGAAATTTGATGGGCTTGGCACTCTTAGTTCATGCTGAATCTGTTTGCCAATGGATTTTGACCTTTGCCAATGTCATTACCAATGAGTTATTGCGCTCAGGTTCTGTGTGGTTGATGGGAGTGCCAGCAGGTTTCAAGTTGAATACAGAACTGGCAGGAGTTCTTGGCATGATTTCTCTTAATGCAATACAAATTTGGTCTACTCTTTGGATCTTTATTGGTTTTCTCTTCATTTATTTCATCAAAGGACTTGCTCTACTGGGGATTCTTTTTGGGGCAACTATTCCTGCTGCTTTGATCATAGATATGGTTTCCATAGCAACATTGCATGTGTCAACTCTTCATTGGGCAATCTCACTTTTGTATTCCTGGCAAATTCAGGCTTTAGCAGCTCTGTGGCGTCTTTTCAGGTAAAATTTGACCATCCCCTGAAGATTCTATCTGCAATTGTCAACCAAAAGTAGTTACTGTTAAATAAACCGTTGTCTGTTTTCTGTAATTTGTGATGGCGCAACTTATGGGGCATGTCATGTGGTTGATAGTGAAGGTGCTCCACATCCTTGATCTCCACATTCTCATGTGTGCACATTCCCAGATGCAAGTAATTGATCTTTGTTATATATGTGATGTTACTGGCCTTGGGTTTCAATGAAAGGTCGTTGATTAGCTTCCAATGCAAGAAAGATTCCAAGTTACATGTAACAAGAGTAGTAAATTTGAGATATGGTTAGTGGATGCTATATTTGATTGAAATAGATCATTCTAGATAACCTTGTTATGGTCCAATACTCTTTGCAACGGAACTGGGAAGGAAAATCTCGTTTATTTATCTGTGCTTCAGTGTTCGATTTAGATACTTTAATCAGTGGACTCTCAACATAATTGATTATATGTCTATGGCTGTGCTGTTTCTTTGATTCATGTTGCTCACAGAGTTCCTCTAACTGTTGACAGGGGTCGAAAGTGGAATCCTTTGCGTCAGAGATTAGATAGCTATGACTACACCGTGAAGCAACATATTGTGGGTTCCCTTCTGTTCACTCCACTTCTCCTTCTGTTACCAACAACTTCTGTTTTCTACATGTTCTTCACCATTTTGAGCACGACCATTTCTCTTACTTGTATATTGATTGAAGTCACAATATCCATGATTCATAGCACACCATATATTAAAATTTTCCTTTGGTTGATGAGACGGAGAAGATTTCCCTCTGGGATTTGGTTTGAAATTGCATCTTGTCAGAATGATTCTCTGGAGTTTGCATGTCATGACAAAGTATGTTCTTCCTCTGAGAAGTCTTATCGAAACAACAACAGAGGCAAAAACAGATCCAGCATTATGGTCTCATTTCTCCACAGCAACTTTTTGAGTATAGGTGAGTCAGTCTATTTTTTGTTCAATTGTTTTTACTATCACCTAATGCATGGTAGCAGCAGGGATGTCTTTTAATTTCCGGTTGTGGTAGGAGTAGATTGGCACGCTGAATATTTTGGGCTTATTTTGAGAGATGCGTGGTCATTCTATTCAAGACAGTTGCTCTCTCAGTAGTTAGTACTCTGCATGAGCTGTCTAGTAGCTGAACCAAGTTGGGGAAGTGGAAGTCAGTAAATAAGTCAGCAAGGGTGTAATCTGCAATGACATGACCATGAATTTAGAACCTTATTCCTAATTCAGGCATGGATTTCTCCCAAGTACATCATTTAGCCTAAGACATTCCTGGAAAATTAGGTAACCACATGTGAATTTCAATCACCATTCACTTCATTTTAGGTATCACCTACTCTTTTCCTCTCAGTTCTTTTCTTCCCACTTTTGAATATGCCTCATTGTTTCTTCGCTTGCCAACAAATTCAGGTATTAATCTCCAGTTACAAACTTGGTCATAAGTTTCAAGTAGAAACTACTTAACAAAAAAAATCCTCAGATGAAAATACATTCACCTGGCACTTTAATTCTTGGTGCCTTTGTTATGATTTTTATTGGGCCAACTGTAATGAGAAAAATGTTGCAGGACAAGTAGTTTTGCCTCACTATAGAAAGGTTTTCTCTGGAGTATCTGATTTTGCCATTACATCAGCTCATGGAGCTCTTACTGGTAAAAGGTGAGTTACTTTCGTGTGAATATTCATACTCATATTCATATCCATCTCATCTCTCAGGTTTCTAATAGCTGGCATTCTGTCAGCTTATGTCAATCTACTTGTAGACTTTATTCTCTCATGTCCTCACATTTCCATTTGTTTCACAGAACCGTATCTACTTTGGGGACCTGCCTGCCTTCAACAATGCCATGGTTGTCTATCCCGGCAAGAGAGTATTGGTGCCTCTGCCGCAATTCAGTTCTTGCATGCATGGAGGAACGTGATTGCAATGAATGTCAATGATTTGTTTGACCTAATTTGAGTCTCAGAATCCTGCATCTTTTCCTTGCCTTTTTTTCCCCTGTGGTATGGAAAAGTTCTGCGGATAGCCTTTCTCATCCTTTTGTGCATTCTGTGAGGGAAAGGATAGATGTGTTCTACTAGATGAAAAAAAAGAAGAAGGAAGAAGATTAAGATTATCAATGAACGTGTTGCATTCTTGTCCTACTCCCAACCACAGAAACATTCTACAGCAGCAAGAACTCATCTTGGTTAGCGATGGATTAAACCCTGTAATTAATTGACTAAACCGCATGCATCAATGACATCAACGGCCAGGATAATTATCAAGATAGTAATCTCTGATTGTTTAATCTTACTGGTAAAAAGCATAGTTAGGAGCTAGTCTAACCCGACAAGTTGAATCGGTGATTCATCAACCCGAGGCCTATTTAGGTCCTACCTCAGGCAAAATGAGTAAAGGGGTACGAGTTTCTCAACAATTCTTGAAGCCACGATGCTACCTCATACCTGCCACTGAACACTGGCCACGCGCGCATGTTAGCACCAGGTAGTGTCCATTTTGGAAGCAAACAAGCAGCAAAGATCACGAGAGTACACTAACATAACCAACAGATAAAATACCTAACCTAAATGGCCTGGATGGGCGGCCAGGACAGAATATCTCACTGTCTTACATTTCCAAGATTACAAAAAGAAGAGTATAACAAACAAAACTAGTCACGGGAAAAAGGATAGACTAATACCAGAAACGTCTCTTGTCTTTGCCTTCCCATGAAGACAGTAGACAGACGAGTGTATGGTATCTGCAAGTTCTTCAATCACTGTCATATCTGTTGTATGACTTGTTTATGTTGGGAATTCGATGCCCCTTTCGCGAAACTTGGTATGTTCTTGCATGTGAATGCACATGCAAGCAAGGTAGAGTCCTATATCACAATCATATTAGCAGTTCTCACATGGATATAGAATCATAAGAAGATTTGGGAATGAATTCTCTCTCCTACTTAGATATTCAAGTGAGCCGGTAGCTCTTTTGTCAATAGTTAAGTTGCGGTAACGAGTCAACTAAGAAGAGAGAAGATATAACTATTTAGGAGATGATTTAGTAGTAAAAGCTTAGGATTAAAGGATTTGTTTTTTCTATAGTTTCAGGTTCGAGCTCTGTGGTTACTAATATGATGATCACTAGAGGTTTATATTGTTATTAACTTCAAGATTCGTGGAATTAGTCGAGGTGCGTGCAAACTGGTCCTGACACTCATATTAATAATAATAATAAAAAAGATACTTGGTTTGAATCTTATTATTTGTATTTTTTAATACATATATAAATATGTGATTTTTTTAATCTATATATAAAATATGTGATTGAATAGAAATATGGAGTTGAGAACTTTTACTCATTGAATTACTATTTATACTTTTAACACTCACCAGATACTTTCATATTATTCTAAAAGAAAAATAGAAAATAACCACAGGGTTTCACGACAGGTACTAATCCAATATATGAAGAAATCTTTCTCTGTTTTTCTTATTTTTGCCATGATCTCAAGTAGATGATTAGAGGGTAAACAAAATCAGAATTGGACTTGCTAATTAAACTATATGAACTTTTCCAAGGTTATAAGAATATTAATCAACTTATAAACTGTATTAATTTTGTTACATTTCTTGTATTTTTCTGAATTCTGGAATCTTAATCTGTTGTGTCATGTAGCACTTTTTCATGCGTACAAGGCAGCACTAAAGGTTTTGCTCAGAGAATTGATTTATGGTCATCTAACTGCCTCTAAATACCCTTGAATCCATCCATTCCTGGACAACAACAACTCATTCCCATTAAACTAAAACCTCTCTCTCTCTCTCTCTCTCTCTCTCTCTCTGCTCCCGAGTGTGGTTACAGTAGCTCTCTCTGCTTAGAACAAGATGTCGAGGAAGCCAAGCATTAATGTGATCCTCTCCCTAGTTTTGCTGCTTCTTTTGATAGTAGAGAATTATGTAAGCTCTCTCATTTCTATCTCATGTCCTCTGTTTCTTCATCAATGGGCGCAAGATGGCAACAGTATTTCTATCTCATATATCTTCTTGTGACTGAATCATGCACGCCTTGCTAACCTTTTTCAGGCTAACATCACAGAGGCTCCAACCCCTCAGCCCCAACCAAACAAAAATAGCAACCGTCCACCGGTAAGATTTCTATTGGTGCGCGAGCTTAATTCTCTTAATCATGTGCTAATGATCTAAATCTCTCGATTTCTTGGATAATTCTAGCATGGCACCACTCAAGGGAGCCTTAAACCTCAAGGTAATCAAGGTTCTATTGCTGAATGATCTCCACAGATTGAATACAAAAAAAACGACGCATTTCAAAGCAAGTAACATAAAATGCTGTGTTGGCTCACTTGCAGAGTGCGGACCTCGCTGCACTGGTAGATGCTCCAAGACAGCCTTCAAGAAGCCATGCATGTTCTTCTGCCAGAAGTGCTGCGCCAAGTGCTTGTGTGTGCCTGCCGGAACTTATGGGAACAAGCAATCATGTCCCTGCTACAACAACTGGAAGACCAAGAGGGGAGGCCCCAAGTGCCCTTGAAGACCTAATTAATCGACTCTCTCTCTCCCTTTTCTGCCTCAATGTAGCTTCCTCTGTTCATTTATATTGTTCAAACTGGGTTTCAGCAAAAATAGCAATAAATCTCTCACCCGTTAAAAATGTTTAACCCAGAATTTATATAGTTTTATTTTTTTTTCCAACTTGATATCAATTTTTATTTTTTTTATCTACTGAAATTGATTTTTTTTAAATAAAATAAAAAAGCAATCCATTTTTTCACAAGTATATAACATGTTTTGTTTTTCTTGATGGAAATCTAATATAATCTCTTAAATAGCGTAGATTCTTGAATGAAATATTGTTGTATCACATGATTTCATAATCTTACTAAGAAAATTTAATAAAAATCCAAATAATACACCATTCAACTGATCTTATACTATAATAAAATCTTGAACACCTTTGAATGTGGATTCACCTTGTTTAAAATATAGTTTTCTTATTTATTTTTTGCTTTGACATCGGTCACTGAACTGTTAACATCATAGTTTTCAGACCTGGTCCGGTCCAAGATTTGAATTTCAGGTTTTGATCGGGTCGCCGGGCTGGCTGGGTCAATTTTTATTTTTTTTAAATCAAAACGATATCATTTTAGGTAAAAAAAAATAAAAATCAACAAGTTCCATCCAGATTTTTGATCGGGTCACCTCGAGTTTTTTCTTACACTATTTGTTCTTCAATTCGGCCAGTTCCAGCCCCGAGTCAGCCAGATCCCGGATTGACCCATCAGGTCAGGCCGGGTTTTAAAATATAATTAACATAAATAAATTATTTTTATAAAATTATATCGTTTAATCTTTTTTTATAAAAAGGTTTTTGACGTTGACCCAGTTATTCTATATTAAATTTAATTGGATAAATCATATTATTAAAAACTTAATTGAAAAAACTCGTCAAGTCCGACCGCCCTCAAGAAGTTCTGCTTTTTTTTTCTTTTTTTTTCGTAAGAGATGATCGATAATAAACTAATACTACATCATACGCAGGTAGTCATGCGGGAAGAAGCATAAGAAAATTCAGGCCATTCAATCTCTTAAAGCCAAATCTGATGACGGAGGCCTGAGGCTTCTTAGAGCCAAATTCGACCCACCAAATAAAAAACCCATATGTCTAATCAAAGAAAAAGAGGTTGGAAAATTCTCCAAAAAAATTAAAAAAAGGGTTGTTGAAGATGACTGTTGTAAGAGCAATACTTTAACCATTTTTTTATTTTTTTTAATTTAATGTTTCAAAAAGCTCAAGACTTCTTGTTAGTTGTTGGAGTCTCGAGTCCATGGGAGATCTCAAAAGTTTATATTTTTTGGATTTAAAAATACTGAAAGAACATTGTCACATAAAATAACAATGAAAGAACCAAAGAAATAGGCAAGCTTGCCTGGTTAATTCATATTGATAGCTAATCTTTCTTTTTTTTATTTATTTCAACATGTTTCTGCCTAACTTCTATATCAAGGAAACGTTAGTGGGCACATGTTTATGCCATGCATATGATTTCAAAAAGTCAATGTTTGAACCATTGGTAATAAATCTAGTTCACATCGAAAACTCGTGACTGGAGTTAGATTTCAAGTTAAATAGAACAAAATATAGACATGATCAAAACTAGTTTACATAACTGGATTGATTTATAATTAAATTTAGTGGAATTAACACCGAGAAAAATTTTCAAAAAATAAAATAATGTTATTTTAATAAAATTAATTGATTTAAAATGAATCAATTTTTTAATGGCTTGATTATATTTTTGGATCGGCCTACGAACCGGGTTTAGAACCATGGTTATAACCGAACCAGAAACTGCAAAGCTGAATCATTCTCCTTTGACTTCCTAAATCATTGCTTGGGGCGTTAGTTGATATGGCGGCCGGAAAAATATGGTTTCCTTGGCATATTCGTGTAAATATTCTTGTTCATGACGCAGCTGCACGCTGTGTTTCCTAGCCATAAACCATAAGTCAAAAATTGAGTAGTGCCTCCTTGTGAGATATTCTACAATTAAAAACATGGTGGTTCTGCTCTGCTCTCCTGTGAAAAGGACGCAGGGACCATTGGCAACCATCAATGCAAGGCGACGACTATCACTCACCAATTCCCAACAAGAATTTCATGCTCCCAAAAAATCAATTCATGTTACTCTACGGAAAAAACAAGTTGTTTTTGTTTTCTTTAATCTTGTGAGCAAAAAGCCAAATAAATTCAATTGCAGGGCTCTTGAAACAGAGTCAGAGAATGGAAAACACATCCAAGTCCTTAAATGTTAATGATAAATATAAAACTAATAGCATGGATTGATACTGTTGAAATCGATTAAGAACACCAATCCCTCTTCACGGTGCAATCAACGCTAGTGACAGGAAAAGCTCATTTGATCAAACTTTGATTAAATATATCTGGATCAAACTCAATCCAGTTGAGATTACAGGATACATATGTCTAGAAACAGAGAACTTAGAGCCAAGAAAACAGGGGAATGTTCCTTCCATCTGTTATACATGGAGAGAACCCAAATCTCTACACAGCAAAACAAAAACATGGATTTGCAGAGGATTCTCTTAAAAGCTTGCTTAATCATGCAGCGCGCTTGTTCATGGGAGTACCGATCTTGCTGCCATGCTTGTTGTTGTGTAGAACCAAGCTTGCGGGGTGGTGTTTGGGCTTAAGATCACCAGTGATCATGACTTCTCGCTCTTGAATCTGCAATGGAAGAGCGGCGCTTTTCTGTGTGGTGGCGGCGGCGGTGTCTACTTTCACAGTTTGTGGACGTGGGTAGAAGAAATCTGTGGGGAAGAAGTTGTACTGAAGACCAGCCATGAAAATTAAGCTTTCAAAAATCAAGAGATGGTTGGTAAGAGTACTGCCAAAGATCTTGAAAGCTTAGCAGGACAAGGAATCTAGGAAGAGGTGTCTAGTGAGATCCTCTTCTTCGTTGAGAGCTCTGTTTTCTTGGTTGAAAGTTTTGTGCTTCGCCCTTGATATTTTTATAGAAGGGGAGAGGGGATGTTTTGGCTTGGGGCTTGAAAGGAAAGGTGGGTACTCGTTTTTTTTTTACTCCGTGACGTAGTTTTTAGAGCTGGTCGGTTCAATATCCGAGTTTCTAGTTTTAACTGTGTATTAGATTATTTAAGTTAATTTTTTTTAAAAAATCAAAATAATATCATTTTAATAAAAAAAATCAACAAGTTATAAAAAAAATCAATAAGTTGTAATTAAATTTTTTATCGGGTCTTGTTGAGTCAACCTGCCGAATCAATCAAGTTATACTAATTTTTTTTTTTTTAATCTAGCCTGATTTCAATACCAAATCAAATCAATTTGTAATGCCGGGTTTTTAAAGTATACTCTTTATTTCTTTCTTGATGTTGTTTTTACTTTTTGACTCTTACGTATTTTTTAGATTCTTGAACATTATCACGTGTTACGCGTTGATGGTCAAATTGTTTTTTTTAATAAGGAAATCAAATCAGTATTTATATTTTTTATGGTGAAAAAAATTAACTGCATAAAAGTATTTAGTAGATCTCAAAATAATCTGAACAACTAATAAAAAAATTATTTAATTAAACAAAAATATGATGAATTTTTTATCTACTATAATTTTATAATATTCATATCATCTAACTTTGATGGGATAAGTTGGATCAGATAATAGAAAATATTTATAAATGGACTGATTTTTTAAACACCCATATTCATAAGCCTTATCATGAAATTATAATAATCTTATAGAAAATAAATTGAAATAAATTATGTTGTTTATTTCTTAATCAAATCAATATTAAAGGATAAAATTAAAAAATAAATCAATTAAAAAAAAATTAATCGAGTCAATCTAGATTAACCTGTTAAACTCACGATATAGGTCATGAGACCAAGATAACCCCATTGAAAGAAAAACAAAACACATAATAAAGCTTAATTTCTAATGAATCTAATGTATCAAAGGATAAAATTAAAATAAATAAAATAAAATGATCTGAGTCAACTCAGGTTAACCCGCTAAAACCCGTGACTCAAGTCACGAGGTTGAGATAACCTAGTAGAAAACAAATAAATAAATAAATAAATTTGATTCAACCTAAGTTCATCTATCAAACTTGTGACCCAAGTCATGACGTTAGAATAACCCCATAAAAAAAACTAATCAGAATATATTGTGAAGTATAATATTTAATTAATCAAATATTAAATAATGAAATAAAAAAATAAAATCCAATTTAGAAAAAGAACTAAAACAAATAACTGGAATTAACTCGAGTTACCCATCCAAACTTGTAACTTGAGTTATGAAACTACAATAATCTTAAAAAAAATCAAAACAAAACAAAACATAAAGTCCAACTCTCAATCAATAAAATGTTAAACAATAAAATTAAAAGAAAAAAAATCAATTAAAAAAATATACGAGGTAAACAAGTTAATCAACTAAACTTACAACTGGGGTTTTAGAGCTAGAATAATTTAATAAAAAATAAATTGAAATAAATAATAAATTACCCATCCTTAACAAACAAAATACTAAATAATTGGATTAAAAAAAAATACTATTTAAATAATATTAAAATAAATAGTGCGTAAGGTAAAAGTAAAACCACCACTTTTAGCATTTTGTTGATCAGCCGTCAATCATGAATCATCAAAACGACAAGGAAATTACCTGACTTTTTTTTATTTTTATTAATGCTAAAATGATGCGTGTCAAGGATATTTCCAACAATACCTTTATTTAAAGCTTATCTTGTATGACAAGAGAAATTGAAAGGAGGGTATTTTAAAATAATATGAATTAAGAATAATGATATAGTATATCAATTTTTTTTTTTAATTTTTCTAAGAAGTCTAACCCCAAAATTGTTCTGGGAATGAGAGAAAAATGTATATTTGGTGAAAAGCTTTTATTATTTTTATATTTGCGTGATCTATTTTTTAATTTTTCTAATAAATTTCATTTTTAATTTTACTTTCTTAAGTTGCTAATTTTCTTATTTGAATATATGCTGTTATTTTTTTTTTTCAATAATGTTTAAATCAAGACTCACTTGATATGAAATAACAATAGACATTAAAATAGGAAAAAAAAAACAACTTAAATAAAAAAAAAGTAAAGATAAGGCACTTGTATAAAAACCAAATTTGACACCAAATACACACTAATTTAACATGTCTAGAAATAGGATTCCTTCTTACTCCCTGACATGTTAAAAGTTTAGAATATTTTTTTTATCTTTATGAATGAGATTAATTAATTAAACTTAAATAGTTCATCTCATCTTAAAAATCAATATAAGAAAAGCTTTTTATATATATATATATATATATATATATATATATAGAGAGAGAGAGAGAGAGAGAGAGAGAGAGAGCTTGCATTACACTAAACAAAATAAATGAAAATTAAAGAAATAACTTTAATCAAGAATATTAGACAGGATAACTAGTTAACCCAAAGAAAAGCTTGGTATTCAACGATTCCTGTATGTAAAACAATACAAAGAAAATCAGCAAGGTCAATTTGGTGTTAAATTGCAAGAATCCCAGTAGAAATTAAGCAATTTTATCCAACCGTTTCCTGCGAATCGATCTCAGTCTTGATTATGCATGGAGAGGGGACTATTGCTGTTGAAGCAGAGAGCTGGGGCAGGTTGCTTTGGTCAAGCTTGTATCGAACCATCATGGCCTTGTGTTGTTCCATGTCACGATCTTCGGCGTCTCCTTTTTGTGGTTGAATGCGTTGAACGGTGCTGCTAACAGTCTCTTTAGCAGCTGACGGTGGGCGAGGATAGAAGAAATCTGTAGGAAAGAAGTAGTATTGAAGGCCAGCCATGAGAGCTCCAAAATCCAGAACCAAGTTTGAACTTTTTCTGTGTTTGATTGCTTGTGTTCTTTGTGTTTATATATTTATATATATGGAGAAGGGGAAGAAGAGCATCGGTCCCTTGGCTTGAGCCTCAAGTCCTTGTTTTACACGGAGAGTAGTTGTCTTACAGCAAGAAGGCTTCGAATTTTGAATTTGACTTTGGGGAAACTACAAGTAGAAGCTTCTTTCTTGCGCAGAACTTTATTCATTCCTGTTTCCTTTCGACCTTCTTTCTTCAATTTACTATATGCTAAAAGATTGTGTATTTTTCTTGGATTCCTTTTATTCATAGTCATCTAGTCGGATACAACAATTTCAATCGTTAAATCATTCGTATATATATAATCTCCATTGTTTAATGTTTCACAAACAAAATAAAATTATTTGAGTATTATTATAGTTGGTATAAGTATGTTTATTTGTGTCATTCCTATTGTGTTTAAAACATGAATAGTATAGAATTTATACTGATTAATGTAGTTTAATTTTATAGATTTTTTTTTATTAATATAAGTGTTCGTGTCAGTTTACTCTAATCTTAATTAATCCTATTTGGCTTTAAAATTAACAATTATGTAAGCTTCCAATAATTATCATATTGGCAGCAACCACATGGTTCAAACTTGATATCATAAGAGAAGCAAACCTCTTAATCTCAAACTTTTACCATCGGACTACTTATTAGATAGTTATTTTATAGATTTTCTTACTGCTTGGTATACTGGTATTTAATTTCTTTAATGATTGAAATTGAATTTATAAATTATTTATTCTCCAACTAAAATAAAATGTAATATAAATCTTTAAAAAATTATAATATCTTTATTTTCTTGATATATATTGAATTTGATATCACTTAATTTTATAATTTTATTAAGGAAAAAAACTTAATTACAAAATAATTAGAGTTCAAAAAATACAATTCCTGTACTATCATAGAATATTAAAAAACCTTAAGGATCTTGACGTAGGTTGATATATTAATTTCAACATGCATTTTAATTTGAAACTTATGATATGGGCTTTCTATTGGTTTAATTAAAAATATTTTTTAATAAATCTATGTTAATATCAATGTTTTAGTTTTTTATATCTGCATACGTGGCAATAAAGGCCCATTAATTTTATGTATTAATTTTCTAATACATGGAAAAATATTAATTATTGGTTAAAATTAATTAACATATAAGTACGTCATGCGTCTTAACCATAGAAAACAATTAGAATTGCATTTGAATTACATGTAGATTGATATACTGAATGATACTATGATTGATTGTGTGACTCCTATCACGGGAGACTTGTGCGATATATTTATAAATATTTAATAAAAATAAAATAATGTAACAATGATATTGCTTTTTATTTATTTATTTATTAAAAACTTAGATGTAATATCTTTGCCTGTAATTGTTTTTTAGGCGGGCCCAGACGGGCGTCTGCTTGATTGGGCAAATTTGCATTCCAGTCTAGCCCCAAGCAAACCGGTCTTAACAAACCTTTGGGCCAATTTGGTTTGCACCAACTGATCCTAACAGCCACAGAATCCCTAGCCCATCTAAACTAGCCATCATAGACCCTAGCCCCCGAAGCCCCCCCAAAACCCTAACCCTATAAATCCACATTTCCATCTCTAAACCCTCGTACTCCTTTACAAGCGTCCGCCAAAACCCTAGAAACTGACACTCCCTCTCTACTAACATTGACCACCACCATGTCTGAAGTCGAGCATTCTCGCTCTGAGAAGAAAAAACACAAGAAAAAAACCCAAGAAACTCAAACAGACGCTAACCCAACAACAGACACTGACAAAGATTTCATGATCAAGCCTCAAAACTTCACCCCAACGATCGACACTTCACAGTGGCCAATCCTTTTGAAAAACTACGACAGACTCAATGTAAGAACTGGACACTACACTCCACTTCCATCTGGACACTCACCACTCAAGCGTCCACTTGCTGAATACATCAGGTATGGTATTATGAATCTTGATAAACCAGCAAACCCTTCTTCACATGAAGTTGTTGCTTGGATTAAGAGGATTTTACGTGTCGAAAAAACTGGTCATAGTGGCACATTAGACCCTAAAGTTACAGGTAATTTAATCGTTTGTATTGATAGAGCTACTAGACTTGTTAAATCTCAACAAGGTGCTGGAAAAGAGTATGTTTGTATTGCTAGATTGCATGATAAGGTTCCTGATGTTGCGAAAGTAGCGAGAGCGTTAGAGACACTTACAGGGGCGGTTTTTCAGAGGCCGCCCTTGATTTCTGCTGTTAAAAGACAGCTTAGGATTAGGACAATTTATGAGAGTAAGATGTTGGAATATGATGCAGATAGGCATTTGGTTGTTTTTTGGATTTCGTGTGAGGCGGGGACTTATGTTAGGACTATGTGTGTGCATTTGGGGTTGATTCTTGGTGTTGGTGCGCATATGCAAGAGTTGAGGAGGGTGAGGTCAGGGATCTTAGGGGAGAAAGATAATATGGTTACTATGCATGATGTTATGGATGCTCAGTGGGTTTATGATAATTATCGCGATGAGAGTTACTTGAGGAGAGCTATTATGCCTCTTGAAGTGCTTTTGACCAGTTATAAGAGGTTGGTGGTTAAGGATTCTGCTGTGAATGCTATTTGTTATGGTGCTAAGTTGATGATTCCGGGGCTGTTGAGGTTTGAGAACGATATAGAGGCTGGTGAGGAAGTTGTGTTGATGACTACTAAGGGTGAGGCTATTGCTCTGGGAATTGCGGAGATGACAACTGCTGTTATGGCTACTTGTGATCATGGTGTTGTGGCAAAGATTAAGAGGGTTGTGATGGATAGGGATACTTATCCAAGGAAATGGGGGTTGGGGCCAAGGGCTTCGATAAAGAAGAAGTTGATTTCTGAGGGGAAGTTGGATAAGCATGGGAAGCCAAATGACAACACTCCTCATGAATGGATGAGAAATCTGGTTTTGCCTCCCGGCGGAGATTCTATGGTAGCTGGAATTGCTGCTGCTGCTGCTCAACCAGCTGTGAAGGAGATTGGTGAAGAGGAGAAGAAGAAAAAGAACAAGGATGGGGAAGATGGTGAGGGGCGCAAGCGCAAATTGAATGAAAGCTCTGATGGCCCTGCTGCCCAGGTTCCTGCTAAGAAAACTAAAACAGAAGTTGAAAACGAAGAGAGTGTCAAGGATAAGAAGGTGAAGGAAGAGCCTGTGGAGGGAAGTGATGATGAGAAAAAGGAGAAGAAGAAGAAGAAGAAAAAGAAGAGTAAAGAGGGTGGCGAGGCTGAAAAGGAATTGCCAGTGGAGGGAAGTGAAGATGAGAAGAAAGAGAAAAGGAAGAAAAAGAAGAGTAAGGAGGATGCTGAAGTGGGAAATTTAGAAGAAAAGGAGACTGAGAAGTCTGAGAAGAAGAAGAAAAAGAAGAAAGACAAAGGGGCTGAAGAGGCTGCAACCATTGATAATGGCAAAGCTGATGGTGAGTCTGATAAAAGTGAGAAGAAGAAGAAGAAGAAAAAGAAGGACAAAGATGGAGAAGAAGATTAGACAAGAAAGTCCTAAACATTTTATTTTAAGGTAGTTCCTAAATGACTGCTTTTGTTAACTTTATGGCATCTGAAGTACTGTTTGTAGTTTTTGTAATGTTTTCATGTAGTTTAAGCAGAAGCAATTTCCAAAACTGAGGTCTTGTATTGGATTTTTTTTTGGCTGTACAATTTTGCTTTATTCTCTACCGTGTGTTTAATAAATTGTTATTGTTCTCCTTGGCAGTTCATGAAATTGTTTTTGTTAAATTTTGTGGCCGTGTTTTCTCATATGTAACATGTCTGAATTTTTTTCATGTTTCCCATTTTGTACATCTTTGGAAGGTTATGAACATGGGGATTTTGTGTGAGAAGGCTGTTGTATGGAGTAAGGGGGGTGGTTGGTTCAAATTTGATATGATACTAGCACAGAGATGCATGTTATTCTTATAGATATTTTTGGTGTTTTTACTTCCTAGGTGCAGGCATCATTCTCTTTTTGTTTCTTTTTCAGCTGGATGAATGGTTTAGGGCATGAGGCTGAGGAAGCTCTACAGGAGATTTCCAGATGCAGCAAAAGAATTGGAGCTTGTTTACCTTGCATGCCCTGGCTACATTCTAAGCTCATCCATTGCAGAAATGAGAGGCCGTTTTCTGTAGATAACTTCAGTTTTGGAGTTGCCTCAAACCTTTTCATGGTTCATGCTGTTCAATCCCTACAATTTTCTGTCATAATGTGTAATTTGACATTCTGTGGTTTAGTTCAAGGAATGTTCTTTGTTTGGTTGTTTTTAGCTTATAATGGATGTTTCACAATCTAGATTTCTCACGTAAGAGTGAGTTTTAATCGAGCATGAAATCATCAATTAAGACAAATCTCGTTATGGAAGAAGCACCAGTCAACAATCAATCAGTTTGCTTGTAACCTAACCCTTTTGGTGTAACGTCTCCACCCCATGAATCCATCCCCGCTAGCAACCCTTCTTTTACTGACAGTGTCGCTACCAAAGACATCCATGTCGACCCTTTCTCTTCTCTTTCCCTCCGCGTTTTCCTTCCCGACACTTTTGTCACCTCCGGATTGCCTGCACCCATGATTACTGCAGCTATTTGCCTCCCCCAGGTAACTTTTACCGGACCGAAAGTTGCCTGTGATGCTGCAGTTTCACGGAGGTGGGTTTGTGAAGCAATGAATCGGTAGGAAACGGTACCTTTTATCGGAGAATAGTTAAATTGTGTGATGTTATTGTCGTGGCTGTTGGGTATAGATTGGCACCAGAGACCATGTACCCGGGGGCTTTTGAAGATGGGTTCAAGGTTTTGAACTGGTTTGCAAAACAGTCTAATTTGGCTTCTTGTGGAAGATTGGGTGCTCAAAGCCATATTTTTGACAGCTGTGGTGCTTCAATGGTTGAACCTTGGTTGGCTGCTCATGGAGATACTTCCGGGTACCCATTTGGATTAACTTGCCTGTCCTGTTCATCAGGCATCTAATTACATATTGATTTACTATTTACTCACTATTTTTTTTTATGGAGTAGTTTGCTCATCATGTATGGCAGTAATAGTTGTCCAGAAAAGGATAACTGTAATGTCCAACCTTTTGCTTCTAATGGTTTAGCAGATCGTATTCTGGCCACTGGTTTGGCTGAGTTTGAAGAGAATCTTGCCATTAAATCTCCAAAAAAAAAAAATATAATCAAGTTTGCTTTCAATAATTCATTATGGTCAAAATTCGATATATTGTATTTTATTTTTGACTCATTGACAATGAAGGAATCCTGTTAAGTATACCATACAAGATACATCACTTGGTCACAAAACTCTTAATCAGTCTCCACAAGAAACATTCATGAGGTTTTAGAATTACAATAATGATAGTAGTCTATGCTCCTTCACTATCTTCACTGAATTCATGGCTTTCATCTATTGCTAGAATGCTATCACTAGTATGCATGATAAATCCACTGAGGTTTCTCCTGTGTGATAATTTAACCTGTATCGCTGATGCTACAAAGTGAATAATTATCGGCTAACAGCTTCTTGTTATCTTACGTGCATGTTTTTCCAAACACTGGGATGTAAACTCGTTATGACTTCAATTTTTTTTTTCAATAAAAGAAATCAAGTGGCTGCTGTATGTGGGCAGCATTGTTGGCTTTGAACTGACAACAGAAAGGAAACACAAGGGCTGTGTTTCACCTTACAGAATAACTCAAAGGGCTGCTGTATCATGTATTTTTCAACTTCCAATAGGGGTGACTGCCTCAAAGGCTTCTACAAGCAATGACACTTTTCTTTTCCGAGCCGGAGTCAGTTTAGCAACAACCTGTTGAAGTGTATAATCAAGCATCCATTCATCAGCATTTTTCCTATCATCCGTATCTTGGTGCCTTAAATGAACCTTTTCAGCTTCACTCACAGGGTCCAAGGGCAGAAATCGTGGCTCCCGTGGATTGAATTTTTTCACCTTTTCCAATGCCTTAACGAATCTCTTGAGGAGGATCACCTTTTTCAGATTGCTCCATTTTTGCATAGCTGGCTTTGGCTTGTTTCCTGCTGGTGGTATTGGTTTTGCCTTTTCTTGTGCACTGATGTTATCAGAATTGAGTTGCTGTTCTTGTTGATACAGTGTGGTGCTCTCCTCTACTTTTGTGCTGTCAGATTTTCCAAAGCTTTCATTGGTGCCCTCAAAGGAAGATGAGATAAAAGGTTCCTTCCCTTCCCCAGCTTTCTTTTCTGTGTGCTCCTGGTCCTGGTCTTGAATTATGTCGCAGGCAACTGATTGATCATCTGGTGAGTCTTCTTGAAATTCTGGAAGAGGGATTTGATCAATTGCTTCTTCTACCAGTCTAATGGCTTCAATTTGCTGGAGTTTAATCTTTTGGTTGCCCGCATCATCATTATCCAATGTGTTCATTTCAACCAATTTGTTGCCACCATCCCCTTGTTCTTCGTTATCTGCTCCCTCAAGTAATGTCGCATTGCCTGATACCATGTGCTTATATATCAAGAACCAGAACTTCATATGTTTCTGCTTTTCACGTGCAGCATCAGTTGTGCAACCTGGTTCTGAATCGTCAAGTAGGGTGGATCCTTGGAGGAGCTCATTTTCTTCTCCAGCAACTTCAGATGATTCCTTTAGTGGCACAGAAACTGAAGATGAAGAAACTACATCGGTATTTGCAACGGAACCCTCATAATCTTTCAGGGTTTGGCTTTTGGTTTCATCTGATTCATCACAAGTTCCGTTGTTTTTGTTATTGATGTCTGACTTTTGGCCGTTTAATCCAAAATCACGATCATGTACCCCTGAGGCAGAAAGTGCACTTGCTTCTTTGGCATCCTCTTGGAGGGTTTCCCCATTTATCACAAGTTCCTCACTAGAAGTTCGTAGAACATCAGCTGACTTTGGTAATGGATTGTCACATAATTTGGAATCTGTATCCTCCACCAAACAGTGGCTGACAAAATCAGGCTCATCATCTTTAACAGTGGAATTATTTTCACCATTACCAAGATTGAAAGCAACAAATTCATTCTTCAACTCTGCAGCGGTGTTCTTTGAAGACGAAGGACTCGATGCTAGATGAATGTAACCATTCTTTAAACTTGTTTCTTTCACCTCAGAACAAGAACCTCGAATGTGCTCATCCACTTTGTAGAAGTCATTGGCTTGGTCTTGATTCTGTTTGAAGCTTGTTTCAAGGCTTGATGTCTTACGAAGAGTGATTCCAAATACAGTTTCTTTTCCTTCTCTAGACCCTTTGCAGTCAGAGGCACCGGTGCTGGTTTTAACTGGAGTTGTATGAGAAGAACCTTCTATGTTGGACCCTGGCGAAGTACCAACTTCTGGGGGCAGGGTGACCGTCTCAAATGCTTGTACAAGCAGAGCTACCTTTCTCTTTTGAGCTGGGGCTAGTGTGGAAATAACCTGTTGAAGTGCATGATCAAGCATCCATTCCTCAGAATTTCTTCTCTCTCCCATGGTTTGATGACGCAGATGAACTTTTTCTGCTTCTGGGTCAGCCTCTACATTTAGATTCCGTGGCTTCTGTGGACTGAAGTTCCTCACCTTTTCCAATGCCTTGATGAATCTCTTGAGGATGAGTATTTTTCTCAGATTACTCCATCTCTTGGGCGTTTGCTGGTTAGACTTGCTTTCCACACTTGATTCTGCCTTCTCTTTTTGGAAGGTATTATCAGCTTGGAGCCTCGTTTCTTCTGGTTCCTGCACCATGCTGTCTCCACCTGAATCATAGGAAGTTGAGATGTTCAATTGTCTGTCTTCACCATGATCTTTTTCTGCGATCTTCTTGTCTGAAGTTGTGTCACTAGTCACTGATAGATCATCAGTTGGCTGGTCTGGAATTTCTGAGAGTATTCTATCAAATGCTTCTTGCACCAGCTTAATGGCATCACATTGGTATTGCTGAATCTTCCGGCTGCGTTCATCATGATCTTCCTCACCAATGCTGTGATCTGTACTAGAAAAATCCTGAAAAGAACCAGATTTGCTCATGCCAGGCAATGTATTCTCTTCTTCTTCCTCTTCCTTGGCTTCTTTATTAAGATGTGGTCGGGTTCCATCTTCTGCAGCAACACCTGATGCCATATGCTGATATATTAGGTTCCACAATCCCATGGGCTTCTGTTTTTCCCATGGATTTTTGTGGCCTGTATCCACAGTATAATCATGCTCAGAATCTGCACCTAGGAACCGATAATCTTGCACAGCATATTGGTTCTTTTCTTCACAGGATGCTGTTTCCTCTTGCGATGGCTTGCCAATGGAAGCAGAAGAGACCATATTGTCGATTTCTGTGGACTCCACGAATCTATTCAGGCTTAGGCTTCTGGGTTTATTGACTCGTTCATCAGCTACACTTGTTGAATCATTTTCCTTTGCTGTGTTCAATTCTGAATCACCTTTAAATACATTCGAGTTCAAACTTGCAATTCTACCTTCATCAGCTTCTTCTGGAAGAGTTTGGTTCTCAGTGACACTTATTACATTTCTGTCATCTTTTTCATCTCCTCCGTGAGCATTCTTTGACTCAGCTCTTGGTCCAGCTTTTTTGCCAATGGACGACGAGACAGCCATCTTGTCATGGGATGTTTCTAGAACTGCCAAGTCTCCACAAGATGCCGATTGACTTGTCTGTGTTCCCTTCTTTGAAATACCAGAATGCTTCGCTCTTCGAGAGGATCGACTTTCTGATTTCATGCTTTTTTGGGTCTTTAACAGACGTCGCCTCATTGATACAAAGCGTTTAAGCGGAGGTACATCAGAACGGCGATGGTCATGAAGTGAGCAGTAACTGTATGGACAAACCTTCATGATCGAATTTTCTTCAGATTCACTTCCTCCTGGTTGCAGCTCAAGATGATTTGGAAACTTGGATTCTTTGATGGCCGAAGAACAGGTGGTTTTTTGGATGCTTGATTCTGAAATTTGAGAACGCTTTGTTCTGAAGCTCGCCACTTTTGTGAAGATCCTTACAGGTCTCAATGTGGAAGTTCTTGTCATGACTCTCATAGAGTTGTTACCAGAAGAAGCTAAATTCTGCTTTGAATTACTTGATTTTTTCCTATCCTCATTGTTGCTAATCAAAGTAGATTCAAGATGGGGACTTGCCTGAAAATGAACATTCCTCCCATCAGAACAGTTTTTTGCCTCCAAATAGTCCACTGATGCATCCGCATCACTTGCAAAAACAATGGAAGATCGGCCGGCAAGCTTGATTGATCTTGACCTCCTCATTTTTTTCTTCAGGTCAGTTCCTCCAGAAGATTTCCTTATCAAAGGTCTCCTGAATTTTGCACTAGACAACCTTGTCAAACTCTTTGCTGGCTTAAAACTAGATCGCCTTGCCAAAGTTCTTGCTGATTTCTGCATAGAAAAGGCAATAATTTGGCTTACTACATTTATTATTTCAATTACTTGAAACACTGCTACCGAAACTTCTTTTTTTAAAATAAAAGGGGGGGGGGGGTGGACTTGCCTGCAAATTCTCTTTCTTTGCATTTGAAGAAGTGGTGGTCCTCATATAATTTGGTGCCATGCCTGAATGTTGTGAGCTTGCTGCATCACTAGACAGGACAGAAACATCATCAGATTGAATTTTGGCTTGTCTTGTGATGAGCTTCAAGCTTGGCAATCTTGGAAGCTTGAATGATCTTAGCTTCTTTACTTTCCTCTTCAGCTCTCTTCCTGCCTCATAGCTACTATCTTCTTTCTGGTAACATGACGATGACGATGACGATTTGCTGCTCATACATGAACTTTCAGATGAGAAGGAATAATCAGAGTCAAATTCAGCTCCAAGCTTGGTAGGCATCATCTTTAAAAGAAGAAGGTATTGGTTCTTTGAGACAAAAGAAAGTGAATAACAAGAGCTTTTTCCTTTCTGTTCTTTTATTTTCGGATGGACATCACTGGTTTTAGGAGGATTTGCAAGGTGCCACCCTGAAAACAAGTTGGTACAAGGAAAGAAATGAGATCACTAGAAGGTATCATGGATTCCAAAGCTGTGCTATGGCCGTGTCTGGTTGTTTTTTCCTTATTGACTTCATTTTTTAAATTTCAACTTTCAAGAAGGATGTCATATTGCAATGAGATTTGCAGAGGCGCTTTGACTTGCATTGGTATTGGCTTTAATGGAATTGACGGATTCTTCCTTTTGAGGATGGTAGGATTCCTAATATGGCAGCATTTTTGTTCCATTTCTTTACACTTGATATGCAAATACTGTATAATACAAAATCCAAAGCAGATTATTAGTGACTTTCATTCACCCTTCCAGCACTGGTCCGCTGGAAAAGTTGATCCAGAAAATTTACAACTCAAAATTTAATTTGTGTTAGGTTTTAAGTTGAATTTAAAAAGATATTAATCTAATAAGGGCCGGTTGGTCCAATCAGGTCAATTTCAAGTGATTTAAAAAAAAAAACAAGGTGATATTTTAATACAAATAATTGACTCAGATCAAGATGATGACCTGCAAGTTAATTTAATGACCCATTAAAATATATATTTTTTTAACTTTGTGTCTAGATTGGCTGTTAAATTGTAAAATTAATGCAGTAAACCAATAATATCAAGAGTCTATTTAATATTGTGATAGCGGCTATTTTTCAAAATATATTTATTTAAAAAAGTTTTATATAAAAAATTAATTTAAAAAAAACAAAAAACAAATAGCTTCAATTCACAAAAGTTCACATACTTGTCAAACATATTGTTATTTTCAACTATTATAGGTGTTTTGATGATGATGGTGATGATGATAATTTATATTCAATTAAAAAACATTTGTAAAAAAATAAATTACAACACATGATAAAATAGGTTTGCTTGCTTTTCTAATGGATTTGATTCGGAAATAAAGATTTAAGAAAGAAATATCTCATAAACACATCAATTTCGATTCGATTTCTTTCAAAAAATTTGGTTAAGAAATATTATTACTATAAAAACAAAAAACGTTCATTACTTAATTAGCATTACATCCAACTTTTTTCAAAATGTGTTTATATAAATAAAAAATAAAAATTGATTGGATAGCTTGCGACAAGATGTGGTTGAGGATTCTAGAGTCTTGACTATTGTGAGCCCAAAGGAGTGTGAGAGAGGGGGCAGATGAAACCGCGTAGGACTTTCCTGAGTGGGCCCACTCTGAAGTTGCTGAACATGGGACCCGTCATGAGTTCAACCGCAATCGTCGGAGATCGGACGGTGTGATTGGAGGTGTTGGATTGGCCTTGTAGTCATATTTTTCCAGATCCACACTTGCTCTACATTAGTTTGTTGTCTATGAATGTGAACACATGGGTTGATCAAGGCGGTGTTTAGAAATATACCAAATTAAAATATTTTAGTTTAAAAATCTAAATTTTTATAAGCGGGTGCAAACCGTATTCTCAATTTAATTTTTTTTTTGTTAAAATTTAATGCGGTTTATACTTTTGGATCGTTTTGATGTGCTGATATCAAAAATAATTTTTTAAAAAATATAAAAACATCTTTGACATGTATTTTCACAAAAAATTATTTAAAAATAACCGCTACCACACTTTCAAATACGCTATTTGTTTGAATACAGGAGATGCAAAGGTACGGTTTACTTTCTGCCAATTTAAATATTGCAATTTCAAGCCGATGGAATTTATATGAATTTTAATATAAATAGATTTTTTAATGTAAAATAAATACAAAGCAGTCTTTAGATAAATAAAGAAAAAACAGGTTAGTTTATATTTAAAGAATCAAAGCTTAAGATGTAATTATATGTGAAGTCCGTAAAAAAGAATATAAATTATTTCGTGGGATATGCTATTTAATTAATCCAAGCAATGCTTGTGAAATTCATATGTGAGTACCTTGCAATAGACAAGAAGTTTGTGTTTCTTCTACAAGTCAACAAGTATAGCCACCAAGTATAGAGGAATCCAATGTAATAAACTTCAGTGAAGTTAAAAATACTTCCTCTTATCAAAGTATAATTTTAAACTCCATGGAGATTAATTCAAGTTTTTTTATAAAATAATCAAATAAATCATTATTATCTTGTTAAATTGCACTTGATCTACTAGGTGGACTCATAGGATTTATGTTTCGGAATCTAGTTCAAACCAAATTTCATGCTAAACTGATTTTGACATTGGTCTAATGAGATAGACTAATAACTCGGTTGACTCAATCAAACCTTATCAAGTTGGTATTAAGAATTTCTTTTCAAAATAAAACAATGTAGTTTTGAACAAAAATGATAGATATGAGTTGATCTAATAACTATTGCTCTTTTTTAAAATCAATACTAAGCTAAGTCTAAAAACTATAAGATCAATTAATGTTTATGATCGGGAAAACATAATTGGAAATTGCAATTGATTAATGTATTGATATAATAATATATGATGCTTTTTAAAAGTGTTTTCTAAAATGATATTTTTTTCAGATTTTTTAATTTAATTTTTATATTTGCACATTAAAACCATTGAAATACACTATAAAAACATAAATTTTTTTTATTTCCAAGTCATATGAAATAAAAACTACTTCTAGACATTCACTAAAAACACCCATAGATTTGAGAACCCTAAAAATGGATAAACTAGAATCCAGCCCAAAAAGGAATTCAATGATTGCAAAACATGGCTCCCAATCCAAAACATCGCCAAGCCCATTAAGAAAACACGGCCCATGGTATCTATTCGACTCTATTTATAATCTCCAACAATTCATTTTAACAAGTATAATTCGATGTAGAGTTATATCTACTGAAGTTGTGGTCTCTACGTGCCAGCAACGTCCCAGCTTCGTGTAGACTACTTTTCGAGGTTTGTTTCACCCCTTTTTTTCTCTTTTTTTTTTTTTTTTTTTTTCACTTTTCTGCAATATTTTAGCCATTTAGTATATTTGTGGCCTGAGCAGTCGGTTATTTTTTTTTATGTAAAAAAACAGAAATAGAAAAAATCTGAGACCCAGTTACCAAATAATCAATTAATAATTTATATAATATAAATAAAAAATTATAACACATCAAATACTGAAATTAAAATAAATATATTTTAAAAAATAAAATCAACTCGCGTTAACTTATAAAACCGTTAACTTTGATCATGAATTTGAGACTAGCCCAGTAGAAGTTAGAAAAAAAAAAAAAAAGCAAATATATAAAAAGGGTAAAAAATACATTAGCTAAAAAAAAAAAAAATAAAAACCAAGCAAACTAGAGCAAACCTCGTAAACTTTGTCAAATTTTTAAAACTTGCAACACGTGAAATCCTATACTTGAGTTGAATCAAGAAGCTTAATTCCCAACCAATTTAATCTTAAATGATAAAATAATAAAAAAATATCTAATTTAAAAACTTGTTAAAACAAAAACAAAATAGCAATAAAAAGAATAAATATCAAATTTGATATAAAAAAAAAAACTCCATGGAAGGATAAAATTGTAAAACAAATATAAAAAATAATCCCTAACAAAATAAATAGCAATAAAAAAAAGAACCTTAATATAAAAAATAAAAAATGAAAGATAGTAAAATTAAAAAAACATCTATAATTTTATAATGCAAGCGTGTTTTAATTTTTTTTTCTTAAAAAAACATCGTAGATATATATTCATTTGCACTATTCATTGGATTAGTGTAATGACATCGTTTTCCTTCACGCCTAAATATATTGAATTGGCTATTAGGTGCATCAAAGTTTTTTTCATAAGACTTGTTAATTATTACTAAATTGATCAAAAACAAATAAGTCATTTTTTCATTTTAAAGAGCATAGTAAGACAACTAAAATACTTTTGAAAGTAAAAAAAAAAAAAACTAGAATCCAAGGATTTTTTTGTATTTTTTACAATGGTGTTTTCATTATTATTAAGTTAAATAAGAGAAAATTTAGGTATTTGATTAAATATAAAAAAATATTAATAAAACAAAAGCACAATGAAAAGATCAAGATGCTCATAGAAGAAAAAAAATTAAAATTTAGCAACCAAAGGACTTTTTTGTATTTCCATATTGAATTTTTTTTTGTTATACCAGGTTATACTATGGACAATTTGATATTTGACTATATATAATAAAATAATAATAAAAAGTGATTGGTATCTGCAATGCACGCACCAACATGTGGAGGGTGTCCGCACCCTTTGGGAGACATGTGTTGCACTTCCTGACGACCAAAATTCTCCCTCCACCTTGTCATTAAAAGTGTTATAGTGTCATTTTTTTTTGGACGCGTGTGATCGATGATGACATGTTTTGGCATCGTTGATGCTTTCTTTCCCCTCTCTTTTCTCTATCCTCCTCTGGATTTTCTTGTTGGTAATGCAAAATTTCATATATGTCTCCTAATTTATAGGGATTACCACTTTGTTCTTTCTTATTTTGATTTTTAATTTTTACTCTTGGTTTTTTTGGTAAAATTTTAATTTTTTTTCAATTTAATCATTCAATCCTAATTTTTAATATGTTATTGTTTATAATTCGATACTCATTCTTTTTTATTGGTATTTTGTTTGTCCTTTTGTTAAGTTCATTTTTCTTTTTAATTTGTTTATATTTTTATGTCAATTTTGATCACCATTCCTGTAATTACTATTTTTTGTTTTAAATCTTTTTGTATAATTGAAACCATTCTTTTCAATTTCATCCTTCAACATTTAATTAATTGAGAATTAGACTTCAAGTGAGTCACAAGTTTGAAAAGTTAACGCGGGTTTACATTGTTTTTTTTTAATGTTTTTTTTTTATCTTCTTCATTTTTTAATCGGGTTATTTCAATTTCATTACCCGAATCGTAGATTTGACGGGATAACCCAGATTGGCTTGATCATAATTAATGGGGTTATAAGTTTGTTATGCTAATTTGGATTGGTTAGGACTGATTTTTTTAGATTTTTTTTTCTATATTTTATTCTTTTTATTTATGAGTTGAAAATTGAACTATATTGTTGTTCTATTTTGAAAAAAAATATTTTTTTTCCAGGTTATTCTGATCCTTTTTTAAAAAAAAAAAATATTTATTTATTGTTGTTTTTTTTCCACATTTATTCAAAAAAACTAACTTATTTAACCTATTTGAGTTAATGGTAGGAAATGCAATTTCATTTATAAAAAATTACATTTTAAAATATTTAAAAATTATTTTTTAGATAATATAAAAATAGATTATCCTTGCGGCTTAGCGTGAAACCACACCTAAGTAAATAGAACTAGATAAGAAATATTTCTTTTACTTTTTTAAGGCATCTAAAGCAACAAACAACTGTCAACTAATAATAGAAAGAAAAGAAGAAGAAGAAGAAGAAGAAATTGTTTCGTCTAAACCACCCGTTGGTCTCCAAGAGTGATTTTACTTCCGCTTTTATGTGTTTGTATTTTAAAAAATTAATAAATTGATATTTTGTTAATAATTTTAATATTAGAAAATCTAAAATAAAAATTAATTTTAATATATTTTTAAATTAAAAATATTGTAAAGAGCTTCTATTATCACAACCAAATCTTTTCTATACGTAACTCAAGATGTATTTCACATTATATTTTGAAATTGTTTTTAAAAAAATTAAAATTTTTTATTTATTTTAAATTAATATATTTTTGATGTTTTTAAATTATTTTTATATATTAATATCAAAAATAATTTTTTTAAAAATAAAAAAATATATTATTTTTATATATTTTAAAATAAAAAAAATACACTTTAAAAAAAACACTACCAACACATTTTGAATACTCAACTCCAATTATCCGATGGTTAAAACAAATGCTTCTTTTATTCCAATCGAGTCATCATTCAGTATAGTTTCCTTTCCCTTATCCGCCTATGATTGCAGAAGTCAATGTCAGAGCCATCTCCCCCTCCTTGCTCAATCTTTACGTAACCATATGGATATCCTTATCTTCTTCTAACATTTCCCAAGACTCCGATCCTGTATTTGTTGTATTCATTTCACTCCTCTCTCTATCCTTCCCGAACGAAAACAAAGTCTCAATCTTTCATTCTGTTTGTCTAAAGTCTGTACACTCATCACTTTCTCGAGTTGGGTTTCTTTCTTGAACTTGGTTTCTTGGTTTTTTGGGTTTGATTTTTTTTTTTTCAAGTGGATATTGCTATTTATTGGGTGGTGATATTGAGACCCTTTTGTTAGTTTTGTATTTTGGTTTTTGAGGTGGATGTAGTTTTTTTAAGGGTTTTAGGGTTTGGTTATTGAAAACTCATATGGCAAGGTTGGCTTCTGGTAATCTGGATTTATAAGATTCTGTTTTTCTTGTTGACACGGTACAGGATCACAAGGGTTGGATTTTTGTTACTTGTCAATATCTTCTTATTTTGCGATAGCTAGTCCTTTTGCATTAGGATTGCTTATCTTTATTCTGTGTACTTCATTGTCTCTCTATATATTGCCATCCTATCCAGGGAGAGACAGATTCAATTGTTTTATTGTCCTTCTCATTCTCATTAGAATCAAAGTCTTGACATACAATCCTTTCACAATTGTGAAATTTAATTCCTTAGTGACCATCTATTGTAGCTGTTTCATATTTGTTTCGTACAAGCTAATTCTGCTGTTAGATTTGAGCTTTGACAAAAGAAGGCCCCGCTTCCAATTACAGACCTCTTTCTTGTTTTGGTTTTAGCTAAGATATGGATATAAGCAATGAGGCCAATGTTGACCCTTTCAAAATCGGACCTTCATCGATCATTGGTAGGACAATTGCTTTCAGAGTTCTGTTCTGTAAATCAATCTCACATTTGAGGCAAAAAATCTTTCATGTGTTGTTGAATTACATTTATAGATTTGGTGAATTTGTGGCTCCTATGTTATCATGGTTTCATCCAAGGAATCCACAAGGGATATTGGCCATGATGACGATAATTGCATTTTTATTGAAAAGATATGCGAATGTTAAATTGAGGGCCGAAACAGCGTATAGGAGGAAATTTTGGAGGAATACGATGAGAACTGCGTTGACATACGAGGAGTGGTTTCATGCTGCTAAAATGCTTGATAAAGAGACCCCAAAGATGCACGAATGTGATCTCTATGATGAAGAACTAGTCAGGAACAAGCTTCAAGAGCTCCACCACCGTCGCCAAGAGGGATGTCTTAGAGATATAATCTTTTTTATGAGAGCCGATCTTGTAAGAAATCTCGGTAATATGTGTAACCCTGAGCTTCACAAGGGTAGGCTTCAAGTGCCCAAGCTCATAAAGGAATATATTGACGAGGTCTCAACTCAGTTAAGAATGGTTTGTGACTCCGATTCAGAGGAGCTTTCATTGGAAGAAAAGCTTGCTTTCATGCATGAAACGAGACATGCTTTTGGGAGAACAGCTTTGCTTCTGAGTGGAGGTGCTTCACTTGGAGCGTTTCACGTGGGTGTGGTTAAAACACTGGTAGAGCACAAGCTTATGCCCCGAATAATTGCTGGTTCTAGTGTGGGGTCAATTATGTGTTCAGTTGTTGCCACCAGATCGTGGCCAGAGCTGCAGAGTTTTTTTGAGGATTCCTGGAACTCGTTTCAGTTTTTTGACCAATTGGGTGGAATTTTCACAGTTGTGAAGAGGGTCATGAGACAAGGAGCTGTTCATGAAATCCGGCAGTTGCAATGGATGTTAAGGCATCTTACAAGTAATCTTACATTTCAAGAAGCTTATGACATGACTGGTCGAATTCTTGGGATCACAGTTTGCTCACCTAGGAAGCATGAGCCCCCTAGATGCCTTAATTACCTTACTTCCCCTCATGTTGTTATATGGAGCGCAGTCACTGCTTCTTGTGCTTTTCCTGGCCTTTTTGAAGCCCAGGAACTAATGGCAAAGGACAGAAGTGGGGAACTTGTGCCTTATCACCCACCCTTTAATCTGGATCCTGAGGAAGGATCTGATGCACCTATGCGTAGGTGGAGGGATGGTAGCCTGGAGATTGATTTACCAATGATACAATTGAAGGAACTATTCAATGTCAATCATTTTATTGTAAGTCAGGCGAATCCTCACATTGCTCCATTGTTGAGACTGAAGGATATAATCAGGGCATATGGGGGTAGCTTTGCTGCCAAGGTAATGCACACATTGCTTTAAACTTACCTTTTCTTCTGTCTCATTTGCTCTTGGTGTGTATTTGTTATTATATTTGTCATGGAACATCAAAAGTCTTCTCAAGATGCTTGCTTTTCTTTTTTGTCATTGAACTTTACCAGCGTAGTTGTTAATTTACTTTGGAATGCTTAGTTTTTATTCCCGTCCCTGGATGGAGTGAGAGTCAAAAAATTTCTGTCTATTTAAACTATTTGGATCAATGCCTCACGGATTTTGACCCTCCAGTTCATCGTTTTGGTCCTTTTCACCATTAGTCATCTTCTCTTTTAATGTATAGCTATTCCAGTTAGAGGCTGAAAATTCTTTATAAATCACTCATGACATGTGAACTCTTCATATGAACTCCATACAACAGACTTGACTAATGGTCATGTTTGCTTTGCAGTGGTTTAGGATCTCATAACTAGTGATTCTAGCGATTCAATTGATGGTTGGTTGAGTTGATGTTAGGGAATGCAAGAGGATTGGGGATTTGACTTCTTTCCTTAACAAAATGTTTTCTTTGTTGGTGTTGATTAATAGTTCTAGATGTAGGTTTTGAATATGACTCAAAACGCAATATCTGGGGTAGTGATCGTCTAAGCTGGTAGCCTTTACAAACAGAAGGTGTACTTGCATAGAGATATTTCAGTTATAATGCTTGTTCTCAGTTATAATTCTTGTTCGCAATTCTTGGTCCTTTCTTGAAGTTGAGTGCTTCTTTTTCATATTTTTCAGCCTTTATCTTTTACAGTTCTGATGAAACAAAAATAATCCATTTTGGTGTTTAACTTTGTAGCTTGCTCATCTCGCTGAGATGGAGGTAAAACATAGATGCAATCAGGTATTGGAACTTGGTTTTCCATTAGGTGGACTTGCCAAGCTTTTTGCTCAAGAATGGGAAGGTGATGTTACTGTTGTTATGCCTGCCACACTCGCTCAGGTACATGTCAAATGAAAATTTTACACCTCAGTAAGGTGGCAGTTAAAACCATGATATCAATTAACCTGGGACCTAGAATTGTAAGGTGTATATATACGTTTCTTAATCAGTGTAGGAATGGTGAAATCAAAAGCTCATCAATCTGACCATATATGATTTAAAACCCATATTTTCTGATCATATTTCCGTGCGTTGTATGGCATGTGAATCAATTACATATTTCTGTGGTCCATTGTCAAAAAAAGAAAACAGAATTATGCGGAGTGAATTAAAAGACAATCTTTCCCATGGTGACTTACTGGCTGTTTGAATCCAATTCTTGTTTATGATGCAGTACTCAAAAATTATTCAAAACCCAAATCACTTGGAGCTTCAAAAGGCATCAAACCAAGGCAGAAGGTGTACATGGGAGAAGCTTTCTGCCATAAAAGCTAATTGTGATATTGAGCTTGCTCTTGATGAGTGTGTTTCTGTTCTGAACCACATGCGTAGACTCAAAAGGAGTGCTGAGAGAGCTGCTGCTGCTTCTCATGGCCAAGCAAGCTCTGCGAGCACATTGAGATTTAGTGCTTCAAAAAGAATTCCTTCTTGGAATTGCATGGCAAGAGAAAACTCAACAGGTTCACTTGAAGAAGACTTCCTTGCTGATGTTGCTTCAACATTCCATCAAGGAGTTGGTGTGGCTGGAGGAACTTCTACTGGTAGGAATTTGAGAACTCAACGCAACCTACATCATGATGGAAGTGATAGTGAATCTGAAAGTGTAGATTTGAATTCTTGGACAAGATCTGGAGGGCCTTTGATGAGGACTGCTTCTGCAAATAAGTTCATTGACTTTGTGCAAAGTCTGGATATGGATTCTGAGCTAAGGAAAGGCTTCATGGCTCATCCTAACTCACCTGGGGCTCAGATGGGAGGCAGGGATCCATATAATCAGATCTCAAGAGTGACAACGCCAGATAGAAATTCAGATAGTGAGTTTGATCAGAGAGATTTTAGCAATAGAAATTCTACTGGTGGTTCTAGCATTACAGTCACCGAAGGAGATTTTTTGCAGCCTGAAAGAATCCATAACGGGTTTGTGCTGAATATTGTAAAGAAAGAAGATTTGGCACGTCCCAGTAGGATCCATGATTTGGAGAATTACAATAGTGAAGTTCCTGAATGTGTTCAGCTTGATTGTCCTGAAAAGGACATGGATGCTAGCTCAGAATCGGACTATGCTGCAGACGAAGACAACTCCCCTGCAACAGATTCCTTGCATAAATCAGCTTCGGCTCTTGATCACACAGATGATTCTGTCGTTCATGACATTCAGGAGAAGCATGTCGTGGATGGTTAACTTTGAGTTTCTTCTGCATTACTGTTCCAAAATATTGGGTGGAGTTGATTCCCGGGTTACTGTCAATCAAAGGTTTCTGTCACAAGTGGAGTTTCATAGACGAGATTCAGAGTATGTTTTCGAAAAAAAAATTGAATTTCTATTAAACGAAAACTACAATACTAAACAAGTTCATAGAGGTTGCTCTTAGTAGTGAATTATAGAAAACAATTCAAAGCAATCTAGCAGCATCAGGCTCATGCTATTGTAAACTAATTTTTTGCGCATGCTATGCAACAATTGTAATCCACATGCTTAGATTTCAGCAAACGAGATGGGATTTGACCCTCTCTCCATCAATGCATGTGTATGCTCATGAATGTGTGTTGACTTGTGTCAAAAACATCACGAAGACACGAAGTTTATTTGCCGGGAGAGCTGCTGTCCACTTGCCACTTGAGTCCATTAGCTTGTTGACTTGATCTTCATCACTCTTGCTAGGCGAAGATATTTGATTGCTTTGAGCCGTTTGTGTGTTGCATTGCATTAAGAATTGAAGGGCTTCATTGTAGTCGGTCGGACACGCCCATGCGCACAGGTCCATTGTGGTCTGGTGGAAAAAAATTAAGTTTTTTTGTTTTTTTAACATTAACATAGAAAAAAAAACTCAGTCCAAAAAAATAGCAAAATTTAGCTAATAAAATTGGCAACCCGTGAATTACATGTGTCACTATAAACTTTTAAATTATTAAATGGTCTAAGCTAGAGATCTTGAGTGCGCATAGAAACTACGAGATAAGTGCCTCTAAGCCTCTTTCTTTCATTCTTTTTTCTCTTCTTTATTTGTTTTTATTGTAATTTATGTCAAGTCATTTAGTAATTTAAGAGAGTAGTATGTATCATCTGCTACTCATTAAATTATGTTATTTTTTATAATATTTTATGATTATACATGTATTTTTAAAATAATGTAATAAATTCCAAAAAAAAACTCGTGAAAATTAAGGTCTGTTAATTTTGATGGGCTAAATTTTGTTTGGAGTGCGTCGTTGTTGGAGCATTTGCTTTGTGCTAAGTATTATTTCTTTCAAACTAGTCAAGGCGGCCATATTAAAAAAAAAAACCACACGAAACCAAGAACGACTAAAGGAGAGTCTGACAAATTGACAGGGCAAGATGGCTATGCGGCCATTCTCATCTCCTTTATACAATTCCTTCTTCTTTTTCTCTCGCACGTGAATTTCATTTTACACGTGTTTACACGACTTCATCGCCATTGTTGCCGAAATCACAACAGTGAAGAACATGACGATAGCAGCAAATTCTATCAGATTGTCTCACATCGTTTATTCATTTAAAACTCGTGTTGATGAGATGAAATGGCATTGAAAAGTTGCTGAGAATGTTTGAATCATGTTGCTCATGGTCTTGCTTATTATTCAAGTGGGATAGCTTTTCTTGAATCGAATGCGTGTCTTCAAGTGCTCATGGCGCTGAATCTATCGGAACCAAGACATTATTTATATATTTATATAATCATAGATGATAGAGAATATTCTAAATTATTGAGATTAGGTTTTAATTTATATTTTGGTTTAATTTATTTGAATTTTATGATCATAAATGATAGAAAATAATCTAAGTCATTGAGATTAGGTTTTAATTTATGTTTTGGTTTAATTTATTTGAAATTTTAGTTAAGGTTTGTTAATTAGATTTTATTTCTCGGGTTTGATTTAATTATTATTGAGTATTGTATTTAGTGTGCTATAAGTCCAATTAGTTATTCTAGTTAGGATTTTAGTATTTATATCATATTTTCTAAACGTAAATGAGTTTTTGATGAATTAAATAAAAATTATAAAGTTGCATATTTTCTCATTCTCTATTCTTCTCTTTTCTATCTTTTTTCTTCTTTTTCTTTGCTTTTATTTCTTAGTTTCTTTCTCTAAAAGCTTTTTTTCTTTTTTGTTTAATTCCTTTTTATTTATTATTTCACATCAACCTATCAACATGAAATATACAGGAAGTGAGTTTTTCATGTTATGGTAAAATTACTTTATTTGCCATTGGATGTAATTAAATGGGAGCCTTGGTGGGCGCCAAAGGGTAATTTGATCTTTTTTAATGGCCTATTGGTCATTAAAATATTGTTTGAGAGCATGTTAATTTTTTTAAAATTCTTTGCACAAATGTGTTTACCTCAATATCAACAAAATCTAGAATTGTTAATTAATGGTTATTCTGTCCTTTCAAAAATTTTAAAACAATAAAACTACTTATTTACCCTGAGTCAGAATAAAAATTGACTGATGGATTTTTTGGTTTTTTGGCTTCTTAGAATATGGTAAAAATACATTTTTACCATTAGAAAAGACAAAAAAAATGCATTTTTTTAGGGTTTTTTTTTTAAGTTGGAAAATAATTTTTTATTTGAAAAAATTATTGGCGTATGCAACGTCATCCAATAGATAAACCTGTCATTTTGTTGTATCTTTAAAAACATCATTGTGTTCTCTTCCTGCTAGTATGGACAACAAATGATTAGTGGTTTTTTTTGCTGGCAGTCATTTCTTTTTTTTTTCTTCCCTTATTTTCTCTCTCTTCCAAAGAAATGCACACACTTTATCTTTTATTTTTTTATTTTTCAATTTCAATTCTTATGTTTTTTATTTCTTATTTTCTTGCTTGACCCTTTTATAAAAATTGTTTATGTTTTCAGTTTAGTCCTTAAATTATATTTTTGTCGTATATTATGTTTTCAATTTCGGTTTTTATTTTTTTTATTTTCTGAAATTTTTTCCTTGGCTTTTTTTTGTTTTATTGTTTTATTTTTTTTCAATTTAGCTCTCATTCTTTTGATTTCTTTTTTCTTTTGTTAAATATTTTTTTTTTAATTTAACCCTTTTTAAATTTTCTTTATGTCCTTTAATTTATTTTTTATTTTGATTTTTACCCTCATTCTTTTAATTATATTTTTTTGTGAGATTGATTTTTTTTTTTCTCAGTCTCATCCTTTAACGTTTGATTTGTTAGGGATTGAGTTTTTTGGTTTTTTTCATTTGTGGTGTTTTTTGATTTAATGACCCGAGTCACAAGTTTGAAAAGTTAATGCAGTTCAATATTTTTTTTTTTCTTTTTTTCTTTTATGATTTTATCATTCTACATTATGTTTTTTTTTAAAAAATTGATTTTGTAGTTATTTTCAATCTTTTTTCTATCGGTTTATCATGATCTTAAAACATAGGCCACAAGTTTTGCAGGCCTTTTTTTTAATAAAGGTTTTTTTAAAAAAAAAATATTTTGTTTGTATTTAATTCTTGAAGAAATTTTTTTTTTTTATACATATGAGCTTTATTTTATAAATTAATATTTATTTTGAAATAATATTTCTAATATATTCGGCATTGCATAATATTTTTATTTTATTTTATTCAATTATTTTTATATGTGTTTCAGTTTCTATTATCTTATATTGATTTTAATAAATAAATTTAGTAGACATAAATAGATAAATATCTCATTTTATAATATTAAATATCTTAATTTATTTTTTTCAGTTTTTCTTTTAGTTATTGTTAATGATTTTTTTTATTTACATTAATTAATTATTAATTTATTTGATTAGATGCTTGCATGACATTTTTAATTTATATATATATATAGCTTGCATACCCAATTTATTTTTTAAAAAATAAATTATAACGCACAATAAAATATGAATCAAAACACTATATACAAAACATGACATGTACGAGAGTTAGTATTAATACTGACACAAATAATAATTTTATATTATTTTTTTAATATAATTTATAAAGTAAAATTATTTTTATAATTTAATTAAATAAAAAAACTGAATTCATAACTATTTAATCGGTTAAGCTCTGAATAATATTAAAAAAAATCATTTCAGAAATTTAAATTATCATATTGAATGATTTAATATTTATCTCCCATGAAAACTACCGTGAGCCCAAAACGAGAATCCCTCTTGGAAGGGTCAGTGTGATGGAATGAATATAGACGGACATGATCAATCACCATGTCAACTGATCACAGGTTATGGTGAAAATCATTGAAGGAGGAAACATCATTTTTCCTTTGAATCTTTATGCACGCCCAGTAACTCTTTAATTGAGGCAGGTAAAAAAATTTGGATCAAGTGTGTTTGTTTTTTGTACTTTAAAAATATTTTTGAAATCATTTGAATGTTATATATATAATTTTAGATTGTTTTGACATGCTAAAAATAAAATAAAAAAAATATTTCTAAAAATAACTGACAACAATATTTGATTTTCATGTTTTATTGATTAAAGTAGGGTTAATGTTAACTATAATTTTAGTTTATGTAACTGAGATTTTTCATCCAATTATTTTTAGCTGTTTGTTTTGAAAATATACCTTGAAATATGCTACTTCCAAAGCCTTGAACAAGAATTAAAAAGAAACCAGAACTTAATTATTTTTCTCTTTTTTTTTTTGAAATTAGGTTTTTTAAATATTTTTAAAAATAAATTCTATACTTTTTTGCCTTTTATTCCGAAGTCATATTAAAGTAGGGTTTCGTGAGGTGTATTACAGAGTCAATAGTGAAATGATATTCTTGAAGACAAAATGATTTGGAAGGACCTTTATTGTGATAATTGTGATAAAGTGTTTATTGAAAAAATGCATAGATCTATGCATGTCAATGAATATCTATGAATCATGTTTGGGCATATTCATATATACCCTACGGATAACCCAATAAATAAAAACTTTAAATTTCATATCCCGTTCATCTATTATTTAAATACTATTTCATTATTGAACATGATAAATATATTAGATGATGAAATTATAAATATTACACAATATGTAGGTGTGTATCGTGTCAATATTAGAATAAGTATATATTACATTGTATTAAAAAAATATAAATATTCTGCATATATATATCTATATGATACAAATATACATATCGTAGATCAAGTTGAGATTAGATTTCACAATATTTATTAAATATCCATTACTTATCATGTAAAGCAATTATCCAAAAAATTTATCAAAATAAATTGATCTTAATCAACATCTATCGAATTCGGGTTCAGATAAAATTGTTGCACGCATGATATATAACGAAAAGAACACGTTAAGAAGAATTAAAAAACAAAAAAACAAGGGGTAGAAAGCAAATTAAACAAGAGAAAGTATAGAGCACGAATAATGAGGCATATGACTAGTTCACATTCATCATCAAAGACAAGAACAAAAGGAGTGGATATGAACAAGTCAAAACAGAAAACACCATTTTCTATTTTCCTCTCGTTGGATGCTTCTTCTTATACTCAATTGACATCCCATCGTGAGTGCCACCCACTGAGTTCACAAGGACCGAATTAGCCATATTGTGGGCTGTCATGCCCCAAAGTAACAAATAAAAAAACAAAATAAAAGGAAAGCGACTTTTTATTGTATTTATTTCTTTTGTTTTCTTATGATTGTTGCGGAGCTGTCCATGTGTGAATGCACCGTTGTGCATCCTACAGGACACTATTGTATTATATTTTTTAAATTTACTAACCGGTGTTGGAAAATAAAGTAATGATTGTTTTTCAAGTGTTTTTTTAAATATATTAAAAAACATAAAAAAAAATATTAATTTAAACTAAAAAAATTAATTTTAAAATATAAAAATAAACAATTTTATATTGCTCAGTCGGATATATGAACTAATTCAGGATGGGCAAGGACTGAGTTGATAATCTAAGTTAATATAGATAAATTAAAAAGATGTTTTAATTTTTTTCAAAACAAAACATAAACAATTATTAAAAGATTAACGGAAAACTATTAGAAGTAAGGTTTTTTTTTTTATATAACTTTTTACATTTTATCAAAAAAAAATTTAAAAATAAGGGATTTTCTTCGAAACTGTTTTTTTCCTCATCATCGTGCCTCGTTTACCGTATCATCTTCTAGAATTCATATAACATATACTATCTCATCAATAAAATAATATATATTAAAGTTTTCAATGTATAGATATCAAATAAATATTGTCATGGTAAAAAATTACAAAATATATACTTATCATGCTGTCAACTAGTTAATTAATTAATGAAAAAAAATGGACGGAGATTCGAACCTAACACCTAGTAAGTATTATATGTTTTTTTTAGTATTTTTATGACTTTAATTTTGCCGTAATTGTGGAGCTAGCCTTTGTCTGCTTTCTCACCCTCTCCTCAGTTTTCCTTCCTACCTATGCATAAAATAGAATAAATGCCAACCATCTTTAGATTTCCTCCTACCATTATAAATTTATAATAAATATAGCAAGTTGTGAAAGTGATGGGTTGATATGTTTTTTAAGTCAAACTATGGGGTCACTCTCCTCGTTCCTTCTAGCTTAATTTCTTTCATTTTTCCAATAAAATGTTTAGTTAATTAATCAACATCGTGTATAGTGTATAGTTTTATTCGTTAGTATAATGTGAATATTGTTTTAATTTTGATTTGTATATGATAAAACTATATCATCAATATAATCCAAGTAATGTGTTCTTTGATAATTAGAATAATCTATATTTTTTTTAGGAGCTAGCATATCAATGAAGAGATTGAATTCCATCTTTCCTCTTGATTTTATTTGTCCATGCACCTTCTAGTGCTTTTTCATGAAGCGTACGGGCAATTTAAATTTCAATTCTCCTCTAGCAAATTAATTCATGCTCTCAAAAGGCAATATACATGTTTTATAAAGAGTCAATGACTATGAAATGAATAAAAAATATAACAGCTATATATATAAAAAAATAACATCAAATGAAGAGACAAAAGATAAAAGAAAGAGAAAAATATATTACAAACACATCAGAGTTTCAATGATAATATTTTTAATATATCATAAATATATTGATAAAATGAATTTATAAACATTAAAAAAAATCATATATACGGAGACAACAATACACTCCGGAGCTGATATTTTATCATCATCCAACCCACAAAAATACCAATATATATATATATATGTATATATATATATATATATATATCATTGTGTTCTTTTTTTTTTTGGTTCGGGACTGGGACAGGGGGCCAAATTGTAAAAGTGGATTGAAAGCTCGACAATTGAATTTAGATATCAACAATTGGGGTAATTGAGGGAATGGCTTCTTTCTTTATAGGGTTCATGGGAAACCAAATGAGAAAGCTAGGTGTACTTCACTTGTGTTGCTTGTCAATAATACAAGTCTACGCAAAAAGTCAAAAGAAAAGGATGTTAAAAATGATAAATGATTTTTTTTTTTTAAATGAAAGACTTGGTGGTGGTAACTTGGAAAGCCTCCAGCAATTGCCAATGGAGGTCTAAAAGTTGATTTTTTGAAGTCAGAATTGTAAGTTTGTCCAACAAATTCATGAGACGAATCTCCATGGAAGCCTCTTCCTTCCTTTCTCTCTCCGTCTTTTTTGCAATTATTTTATTACCTTCTCTGAGAATATGAAATGGCATATTCAAAATCACATCTTCGCTTTCTATTGATTTATTTCTTAAATAAACTAAATTTTATTTATTTATTTATTAAAATGAGTGTTTGGATCAGTTTGCGCACACCTCAACTAATTTTATGAACCTTGAAGTTAACAACCAGGTAAGTCTTTAGTGGCGATCATATGACTCAAACCTGAAATTATAAAAAAAATAAAATTTTTAGTTTCAAACTCTAATCACTGGACCACCTCTTAAATGATTAATAAACTAAACTTCTTTGAACCGTTGGTATGCTTTTGAAATCTTAGGATCCCAGAAAAAGTCATGCATGGCAACAAATGCTTAGCATCTTCCTCGAAAAATAACCCAGAAAATTCGCCTCACAGACAATTCAACCGTGATCACAATGAATTTTAAAGGTTCAATTGCTTGTATGTAATGTTGAAACAAGATAGCAAAAAATACAGATTTAGTCAAACAAATAATCCCCCAAAAAAAAAAAAAACATGATTAGTAAACTTGAACTAAAAATTGACTTGGTTAATCTCTTAATCGTACTTTGATTTAAGTTAAACTAAATCAGATGTTGATTAGTAAAACTTAGTTGATCAAATTGATTTTTTTTAAAAAAATTAGCTAATCTAACGAAATATTGATTAAACTATGTTGGGCAATGCTAAAAAAAAAATTATTATTATTTTAATAAAAATAGTTGATTTGTTCACCAGCAAGTCGATACAATGATCCAATAACTTAGAATTTTCTTTTTCAAAACAGTAACAAAGTTGGGGGATTTGTTAATGAAAGAATTTCTTAAGCTATAGCTAGGTTATTATAAGTGTGTGTTTGGTATTGTAATGTATTATATTTTTTAAAAAATATTTTTTAATTAAAAATATATTAAAATATATTTTTTTATATCAACCTATAAAAATCATAAACTTTTTTAAAAATTATTACTTTAATATTTTTCATACAAAAAATCAATTTAAAAAGCATAAACTATCACAATGCTAAACCTTAAGTCTCTGTTGAATCATGAATTTATTATATATTAAGCTAAAAGAGTTCATTATTTCACTCTAAAACTATTGATATGCCCTTTAAGCTTAATTACATTAAGATAGGTCTTAAAATAAGAAAGTTTTTTCACGGGATACATTAATTATTACGAGAAAGAACAGGTTAGATAGTATTTTTACATTTGTACGGAGCATTGTGGTTACTTAATTGCCTTTGAAAGAAAGAAAAAACTTGTGTCAATGGTCATTTTGGTCCTTGACTTAATTTTTAAACAAGTAAATTATTTCATTGCCATTAAAAATTAAAAAAAAATGCTTTTGACTTGAAGGTTATTTTTTCTTTTACATTTGGTTATTTAGTAATTATTGAGTGTCATCGGAGGTAATGAGATAATTTGATAAATAAAAGAATAAAATAAAAACAAAGATGGATGAATAGTGACCGCCACCTTTAAATAGTGGGTGCGGTGTCGTCTAGTGGCCAAAACCTAGCTTCCAAAGCATCGAGTAAAGCACCTCTGCGTCCCCTCTACAAAACAATGATGCGTGTTGCATAGTTGTGATCAATTTGGCACATGTTAATGTTTTTTACCTTTTTCTTTTCTCCTACTTGATTTTTATATTAGCCTTTCAAATAATCAAATCAGACTCTCAAATTATAGTCCTTAAGATTTAGTCCCTACTCTCTTGATATATATATATATAGAATAATTAATGAAATTAAAGATTTTTTTTTAATTTTAACCCTTGTAGTTTTTTTTTATCTTTCAAATCTTGGTTTCATTCTTTTAATTACTATTTTTTTTTATTTAAGGTGATTTTTTTTTTTTTTTTCTTTCACAATTTAATCTTTCATGAATTTTTTTTTCCTATCAAATATAATATTTCTTTTATCATTTCTAATTTTTTACCATGGTATTTTTTTAGATTGATTTTTTTTTATTGTTTCATCCTACAATATTTAATTGGTCGGGTGTGTAGCTTCCTAGGTGAACTCGTGTATAAAATTTTATGGCTTGCGGGTTTAAGGTATTAATCCAGGTTTATAAAGTTTACTTGGACTTCTTTGTTTGTTTTTTTTTTTGTTTTGTCCTACAATATATATATTAATTGTTTTATATGAGATCTTTCAATTATTTTAAAAATAAAAGGGCTTGCCTTAGGTTTTTTTATTGTCTTTGTTAGATTTGTTTTTTTTTCTTTTTTTTCTTGAAAGGAGTTTTGTCTTTAAATTAAATTAATTGATTTCATCCTTCAATATTTTAAATCTGCAAGTTTTGAGCTTTTAGGTTTAGCCCGGATCGAGAATTTATGGTTTGTGCGCTTGAGAATTTAATCCAGATTAGTCCTAGTATACAATTTAATGGATTATAAGTTTGAGGGATTAACTGAAATTTACTAAGTTTGCCTTGATTTACCTGGGTTGTTTTTTTTTTTTTTTCATTTTTTTTAAGCTCTTTGTGTTTCTGTACATTTTGTGAATTTATTATTCACTTTTCATGGAACTTTTTTGTTTGTTTGAAAGTTACAAGGTTTAACTTGGTTCTTTATTTTTAACCTTGGTTGAATGTAGTTTTTTTTAAATGAATTTTATTTTTTAATTAAATTAAGTTAATTATATAAGTGTCAGCATCATATGCTTGATGGTATTTTGTTTTTTTTTGTTTTACTTTACAGATCATTGCTGTTACCATACATGCTATCTCTTTCATTTACCGAATTCTTATATTTTTTTTACTCTTTTTAAAGTGCTGTTACGGCCTCGAGCACGGCGCTGGTAACTATTTATAAATCACTAAAAACCATGACACGTGGGTAGTGCCAACAAGCCCAGAGCTTTGAAGCTAACCTTTGATAGAAAGAATCTTTAGCACACGGCAACAAGAAAACAGGGGGGAGCAGTGCAAAACTCTTAAAGAAAATCAACTTTCAAGAAAAAAGAAAAAGACATCTTCTTTTCGGTTCTCTCTCCTGTGATTGCCAGACATGCGGAGGCGGGTCCCAGCTGCTCCAGCAAATCATATCTCCAAGAATTTCTTTTTATTCTAATTACGCGGTTTCCATAGCACAACTCAACAGGTTATATTATTGAAAACAGCGTGACTTGTTGAGATATATTTGTTTTTTTTTTATTTTTTTAGTTTAATCTAAAGTCTTAAATAATATTTATCCCACATAAATCAAAATAAATGATTTACTAAATTCTTTCTTATTCTCAATAACAATCCATTTAAATTTTAACAGGGTTCCTTAACTTATGATGATAATTATCTATAGAAATAATTAATTACATTTAAATTAAGATTTAATAACTTATCACGTCAGTTAATAATTATGACAATTATCAGCTAAAATGACCAGTCCTGATAAATTTAAATTTCAACATAAAATTTTAGTGAGTTAGTAATTACGTCTGTTTTTTTTTTTTTTTTTTTTTGATGCTGTCGCTAATAAAAACTACATTAGAACATAGATTGAGAATTATTTTTTAAAAACTCTCATAAATTGGATGAAGAGCCCTATAATGTCCAATTATGGATGAGAATTTTTGTTGGAAAGTTGAAATTTTCTTGGATAAAATTAATATTTCTGGAAAACATCAAAGAAAGAAATGAGTTCTTGTTAGTTAATGTTGTTAGGTCATTATTTTCTATTATCCTAAATTTTTAAAATGAAAGTGGATTTATGATATTTAGAATTATCTTGACAAAGAAGAAAATTTAAAAAGCATTGCATTTTAAAAAAAACTTATTTTATTAGAAAAAAACACCAGTTAGTATAATTACAAAACCATAAAAATAAAAATAATAAATTATATAAAACAATTCACACAGTATATAAAAATAAATTCACAAACTGATCAACTTCCATCTGTCATACCAAAGAAAAATTCATCTGACTAAAATAATAACACCACGAGCATCCACGTATAAAAACTTGAGTTATTGGTCCTTAGCGGTGAAAGGAGGTTGTTTTTTTTCTCTGTATTCAGGGTTCAAATTTTATTATAAATATCTGTTATCCTTGCGGTGTCTTATATGCTTAATGGGATTTTACAAGATATTTAGTGGACCGGGATTAGTTCATGATATACACAAGCTGACCCACAGCTATATAAATTAAAAAAACCATTATATTATAAATACATACATATAATATAATATAATATAATATAGTATATAAATAAATTTACAGCCACTACGCACACCGAAAAGAGAGAGAGAGACATATAAATAGTGTGCAATTCCCAGGGAAGCTTCGTGGAAGCTGCCTCAAATGGCTGTCACCAGACTCACCACACTCCATTTAAACACTCACCTTCGGCTCTCTTGCCTCTCAACAACCTCCCTTCATTATTTCTCTCTTCTCTGTCTTCTCTACACTAATCTTCTCCATCCGTGTCTCTATCAATTCTCTAAATTTCGCTATGAAATTCATCAAAAAACTCAGCCCGAAAAGCTTGTTCGGCACCAAAAAAGACCGATCCATGGTATCCAGATCAGATCCATCATCGTTTGGCTCAGGTACCGCCTCCTCCTCCTCCTCCGCGTCCTCCTCCGCTGCAGCCAAGACCGGTTTTCGGACTCCTACCAGCATTTTGCCACAAGTATCGGGTGACTGGACCGATATCTCAGCCGATCTTTATTTCGAGTTGACCCAGGCCTTTAAGCTAATTGACAGGGATAACGACGGCCTAGTCTCAAGAAATGAGCTGGAGGCTCTTCTTACCCGGCTTGGAGCCGAGCCGCCGAGCGGCGAGGAGATGGCCGTTATTTTAGGCGAGGTTGATCATATTAGTGTCGAGGCGCTTGCGAGTCGTCTCGGCACGGCTTGCGAGCCGGCTGGGGACGATGAGCTGAGAGATGCCTTCGTGTTTTTTGACTCGGATCGTGACGGGAAGATAACGGCAGACGAATTATTAAACGTTTACAAGGCATTTGGCGACGACAAGTGCACGTTAGAGGATTGCAGGCGTATGATAGCAGTGGTTGATAAGAATGGAGATGGGTTTGTGTGCTTTGAGGACTTTTGTCGTATGATGGAGCTGCGGAGATGATCATGATCATGTGTGATAATTATATCATAAACTATAAATCATGTGATGATGGTTGCTCTTAAAAAAATGTCGCTTGATTTTCATCTTCTGTATTTTGTTTTTCTTCCTCATGGGGATTGAATTGTTTACTAGGTTTTGTGGGGTTAGTTAGGGAAATGGGATCTAGAAGAGATCAAAGAAAAAGATCAGTCAATGAGACGGTTGTGATGGATGATCTTGTTGAGAAAATTGTACTTCCCTCAACCGTAATACGAGAAAAAAAAAATCACAATTGTTTTCTCGTAATTATGTGCGAAAATGTAATGCTAAAATTCTTCGCTTGATGATATTGCTATACAATTACTTATCTTGCTATAAATCACCTTATATTAAATTTTTATATATTTTTAAAATAAAAAATATTATAAAACATGTTATTTTTTCACATGTCCAACCCTTATTATTGTTATGTCTCTCCTCTTTTAGGATAATCACCATGTATTAAAATTATATATATTTTTTGTTTTTTTAAAATTTGTTTTTAATATTAATATATTTTATACTCTTAATTTTTTTATTTTTAAAAATTATTTTTTCACTTCACTCACTAAGCTTAAACGGTCACTAAGAAATGCTAGTAGGCTTATCTTTTTTGAAGTGAAATTGTGTTGCTTTTTAAAAGTATTTTTTTTATTGTATTTATGATTGTTTTTTATAATATTTTTAATACTAAAATGATATTTTTAAAAAAATTATTTTTAAAATTAGTGTATTCAAAATGATTTAAAAAATATATAAAAAATTAATTTTACGATTCAAAATATATAATTTTTTTTTTAAAAAAAACACGGTGCGAATGTTCTTTTAAACGGTCACTTAAATGCAGTTTAGGAATGCGGTTTGTACCGTATTCTAAAAAATTTAATTTTTTTTTTATATATTTTAAATTGTTTTGATGCGTTAATTTTAAAAATAAATTTTAAAAAATAAAAAAAAATATTTTAATATATTTTAACACAAAAAATACTTTAAATAACTACAACCACTCTTTTAAACATGCTATTAAAAAGAAGCCAGCAGGATCGAAACTTTGTGTCTCAATTTTCAATTTCAAGTATTAAAGTTATCTTAACTAAACTTGTTTTGTCTTTTATTTTAAAAATATCTTTTTAATATTTTAAAATTATTATAATATGATAATATTAAAAAAATAAAAAAATAATATTTTAAAATAAAAACTACTCTGATAAACGATCCCTTGTAGATTTCTAAAACACCCTTTTAAGCTCTCATGCACAATAGGTTAATCAGAAGAAGCCCGATGTGCAGGTTCATCAGGAGTTGTCTCAAAATAAAACAGTAACTAAGGGCCTAGACCCTAATGTGCAGGAGGCTAGCAAGAAACCCCATCTGCAGGTTCATCAGGAGTAGAATTGCCAGGAAATAAACGCCATCTTCTCTCTCAGAACACGGCTTCGTGTGCAGGTTCATCAGGAGCAGAACTGCCATTAGCGCTGCAGTTATTAGATAATGGTTCTCCACTAAATTGCTTTTTTATTGTTAATTAGGGTTTGAACATTGGTTATGAATCTCTCTGAACGAGGATGAATATTATTGCGTATCATTGAAGGCTGGGCCTAGTGGCTCAGGCAGACAGGTTGTCCATTAAAATCATACTGTTTTTGATAAGGTTTCGAGCACCAACAATGGGGTGTTGACAGCTAGCTGATGGAAGGGATTGCTAGGTCACGGAGAGTCAATTCGTTCATGTCAATTGCTGCATCGGGTCTGATTCAGACTCGTAGAATTCCACAGGATATTAATTTGATGGAATAAATTATAACAATTTTCAACAAAGTAACCTAGAGTTGAATTCCAGAACTCTCGGTCACATACAAGGGGTCGACAATCGAAGCAAAAGTTTCTGTTGAAGATTAAATTAAATGAATGAGAAAATAATAATTAGGATATTATTGAAGTGGAAGATTGAAGAAGAAGAAGAAATTTCTGTGCAAGAAAAATCCAGGAAGGAGGGAGCTTGGCGTCCTGATGCATGGATCAAAGGCAAGCAAGCATCGAGTCATTGTAGATCAGCTGGTCTCCAGCTGCCACCAGCAATTGAATAAATGACTCGTAAGCAGAAATTCTTTGTAAAAGGTAATAATTCTCAATATATATAATTTTAGGGATAAAATCCACAAAATATAAACATGTGAATGACACCTATTGATGATGATTCTTTTTGCAAGTATACGCTAAAAAATTACCTTAACAAGAAATAATGAATGAAATTATTAAAATTAGTTGATTTAACTAATTATCTAACATGAAAACTCTATTCATAATGTATTTAAAATTTTTGGGACTCCTTCAAACTTTAAATTAAAATTTATAAGTGTTGAGGTAAGAAATGAAAATCTTATTTTAATTGATTTTAAAGAATAACATTTCATTATATTTTATCTGGATGAAATAGAGTCTTTTTTTTTTAATATGGAAGATATTAAAGAAAAATTAGAAAAGAAATTAATAAATTATTCTCATAGTCATGGCACAAATTGCAAGGAGTGATTTGATTTGTGTTTGCAAGTTTAGTGTAAGGTATTTATATATATAAAAATATATATATATATATATATATTGAAATGAAGTTTTTTTTTATATATTTTAAATAAATATATCAAAATCATTAAAAAACATCAATCAAGCAAAATATAGTTGGAAATCACTTTAAAAAACATATCAAACCACAAAAACAAATCATCCCTTAATTATGGATGATGCATACTCTATTTTTCAATCTCACGAGTTTAAATTTTAAAACCAATATTTAAAAAAAAAACTATATATTTAAATAAGTATTTCTTTTTAAATGGAGCCAAGAATTTAAAAACAATTATTGGAATATCATAGCTTGCCGTCTTCAAAGAACAAAAACAAATGAAAATGAATTTCATGCAATCAAGACAAAAGCAGGTCGCATTCAATTATTCATTATAATTTTTGGAAGTAAAATTTAGGCCTTGATGCAAACCCCCTTATCGCCAAGCTTTAACTCACAGTGGAGACGGGTTGATCATCCAAAATTACTCGAGAATAGTACTTTGTGGATATTTGCGACACCGTTTTTACTGATTAATTTTTTTTTTTTTAAAAAAAACAATGAAGTTATATGAACACAGGATTCCCTTCTTTATCCGTTGCTATATGATTATTCTAATTAAGCTGAATTATTCATTGCTTCAATTTAATATTCCAAGTAAAAATTAGGGTTCTTTCATATCACATGGACAAAAGAATGTCGTTAGTAACGTCCAAAAAGTTATTATTTTAATATAGTGTAAAATGACAATTATACTCTATGAAAAAGTATTTGAAATTATAGTGCAAAGTACTGTTTAAAATATTTTATAGTTAAAAAATATATTAAATTAATTGTTTTTAATATTTTTTTTATATTAGTATATTAAAAATATTTAAAAAAACTAAAATATATCAATTTAATATTAAATTTTTTTTTTTAAAAAAGTACTTAAAAGCATAAGTAGAAGATGCGCTAAACACTACTAAAGGATCCCATCTGGCAAGAGAAAAAAAGAAATCTGATAATTGTTTAGTAATAACCATGTAATTGTGAGCAGCATTATTCTTGCTGACAATCTTGGAAACTCGGATCAGTCCATATTAAAAATTATAGTTTCTGTTGCAGTCTTTCCATTATAAAAACAAAGAATCTCAATCGCAAAAATAATTCTAGCATAGGTAGTAACAATTATATGTTAATATGAACACCCGATTTTATTAATTGAGTATAGTTTACAATGAACAATTTGTACTATAAAAATGATTCAATACTATTTATATTAAGAAAAATTTGAACACCTAATATTTCAAATTGGATACATTATATATGACTAATTTTTTATTGTAAAAGAATTATTTTGATATTAAAAACTTTGTTTAAAAATAATACTTGTGAAATTAATTAGATTTTTAATCAAATAAATACTAATACTATCCCCAATTTGTTAATTGGATATGTTATATATATCTAATTTGAATTACATAAAAATTATTTTGGACATTTTTTTTAAAGAATAATAGTTGTGCAATTAATTTGACTTTTAATTATATATCAATACTAACTTCTCAAACTTTGATATCCTATGGCATCGGAATCAATAGATATATCTAAAAACTCTAGGAAAAAAAAGGAACAAGAGTTTATAAAAAAAATGGAGTGTGCATGATTGTACAACCTTTTTCTCTTTGATTTATAGTAAGCTAAGAGCATTTATTTTTAATTTTTTTTGCTCATGTGAGATGCAACAACAGTCCTATTTTCTGAAACCTTTTTTAAGCTAAATTCAACCTGTAAAAAATTATGACTTGTAAGATTATAATTTTTTTTTATTAATATAGATATCCAATCCAGCTTTTATATATCTCGATTAATTCTATAAATTTTAAATTAATAATTATGTAAGTTTTCAATAATTTTAAAATTTAATTATATAAATATATAAAACCTAACTAATTAAATTATATCTATATACTTGAAAAAATTCATATAACACACGAAGAATTGTTTTAAAAAGATCTCTTATGGGTTATTCTCAAGCGACCCACATGCCATGATATTCGCTGGAGAATAACACCATTTGCCACACGAATTGGTTTAAAAAATATTCTTTGGATTATCTAATGGTGTTATTCTCAAGCGATTATCATGCCATGCCACGATAATTATATCTTAGTCCAATTTTAGGGTTGTTGAATCATTTACAGGTCACTGAAAATGGGCGGTTGTGGCCTGAAGTGAGAGGTGGCAAAATTAATGGCTAAAATAATGTCCGGTCATAATGTTGGTGGGGATCACGAAAGAACACAGCACTTTCAACTACGCAACATCTTAAAATGCATCACTATATACTTTTTTGGGTTTACTATGGCTGGGAAAATGACGTTTAATGTCGATTAATTTGTCCTCTTTTTATAATTAATAAGTTAAATAATATAGTCTTGATAAAGACATCATAAGCGTACGTTTCCTCCGATCTTAAAATCTTGTCCTCCTTAACCTTCTTCCGGGAAACTTCCTTTGCCTCTTTCAAGAATCATAAAAATATTGGCTGGACTTTGTGGTTTTGGAGGTAGCTGACACTCGCTTTTAGGTGATTTTTTAAAGGGTTTTTTATTTTAAAAATATGATTGGCTTAGTATTTTATGATGATTTTGATTTATTAATATAAAAAATATATATAAAAATTATATTTTAATATATTTTCAAGCAAAAAATTATTTTAAAAAACAGTCTACATTTCAATCTTAAATACTTCAGGACAAATAATTGGTTTCAAACTTTGATTTTGGTTTGTTGTATATTTTGATGTTATCTTGGTACGGTAAGCTTCTATATCAATATTTATTCAATAATGAGTTAACTTTTCACTTTGTTTTAAAAAGTTTTTTATGATTATTTATCTGATACGGGAAAATTATAAATTTATCTTAGACTTGTGATTTTGATGGATTTTTTTTTAATTGTATTACTTTTTATTTTAAATGTTTCTATACAAGATAAAATTATTATTTTTGATGTATTTTTAATTAAAAAATACTTAAAAAAGCAATTATTATCACAATTGTATACACCCCTGAACTCTACTAATTACATGTTGTACACATGCAAGTAGTGTTGTTGGCATTTCTAACCTCTAAATTTTGAAGAAAAAAAATCCTGGTTTAAAACAAACTGGAAAATCTTTGAAGAACGCAACTGTAAGAGAAAAAGAACCAGAGACTGTATTAGAAACAAGCACAAAGTTGGAGGATTATAATATTGGATTCCTCCCTTGCCTTGACTCCCATCTCATAAATCCAAATCGGACCACTTGCTGTCAAAAAGGCAGCCATGGCAGAATAGCTGGATTCAATCATGCAATATTCGAAGCTGATAAAATGTTAATTTCAACGTCTATATATCTTCCATAGTGGAAGGCCCTACCAGCACCCAATAACCTGAGATACGTGAAGCAAGCTCCAATATAACTTTCGTCAGCATCGTGCATCTGATTTAGAGTGCCAACCATTTTGACTCGAGCTTGCGTTTTAATGGAAGATCATTGAAAGGGGCCGCATGATTATGACTCACGCAAATGGAATAAGGTGTTTTAGACTAATATAAATTATTTATTGGGATCTTATTTAACAGTTTAAGTTATTAGGTTGAGATGGTTCTTTGACATGGTATCATAGCCTTGATGACCAAGTAGTTACGAGTTTGAATATCACAATTCTATTTATTTGATAAAAATTAAACAAGTAATGCGAGCATGTGTAAATTTCAAGCCCTAAATACGGCTTTCACTTGAAGGGATGTGTTAAAAAAATAATATAAATCATTTATTGAGACCTCACCTAACAACTTAAGTTTGGGGTTGCGTTTGTACCTGTGTTTTGGGAAATTTTGATTTTTTTTTTGCTAAAATTGAGGGCGGTTTGTACTTTTTGGATCGTTTTGATGTGCTAATGTCAAAAATAATTTTTAAAAAATGAAAAAACATCATTGACATGTATTTTGGCACGAAAGGCTATTTAAAAAAAAAAAAAAACACTGTTATAGCCATCTTCCCACTTCATTGATGTAGCTGAAGGCAGCTCACACAGGGGAAGAAAGAGCTCCAGTTCTTGTGGAAAGACGCTGTAAGTCAACGAGAAAACTGCAGTATGAACGAATGATTCTGATTACACAGAGCTTGTGCCGTGGGGGACAGGACACCAAAAGCTCACAAACCATTAGCTCTGTGGGGCTGGTGAGCACATGTTAAAACCCTATCTGGTGTACCTAACGATATAAACTTATGGTTGGTATGGTAAACTGATTTTTAAGTTTTTTTTTCTTTTTATTTAAAGAAAGATCTAAGCATGTTTGGTTGGAAATAATTTATGGTTTCAATTAAAAGTTTGTTTATAACTTATAAATTATGATTTACACTATACCCTTTCTTCATAAAAGCTGTTTTGAATTGTTTTTACTAACCTTGTTCTTAATTAAAGTCATTTAAGCTCGTTTTTATCATAAATTATTTATAAAATCAATTTTTGAATTATGATTTAAAGTAAAAAACCATAATTAAAAAATCATGCCCAAACAAAATCTAAACTATTATGAATCTGAATTTGTACTGTTTAATCAACACAAAAAAAATAGTCACAGAGAGAAGTAACCATGTATTCATTATTTATTTTTATTAATCTTACGGATTTTTTGAATTAATTTTAATACATTCAAACTAATTTTTTATTTTTTTTTAATCAAAATAATTGTCTACTATATTTATAGAAATTACTCCTATGAAATTTGAAGTTTGAACGATTAGAAAAGAAAAATCTTTTGCCAAACATATCAAAACCTCTATAGGCTCTAAGGTCACGAATCTCTTATTGTTTGCCCCTTTCCTTTTCTCTCTTTATTTTCACAAGAAGAGAAGTGTCTATTAATCATGGCCCTCGTCCGGGGCAACGTTAACATCAAAACTAGAGGTCCACCGTGAGACTAGCGACAAGGCATTCAGCCCATAGAGGGTGCCGACATGAGGAAGACGGTTTTACTATCATTTATCAGATTTTTTTATTATTAATATAAATACTCTTATGAATATCTTAACTAATTTTACTTATTTTAAAATTAATAATTAGATAAATTTTTAATAATCCTGAGATTTGTAAAACTCAAACTAGTTTTAGCATTAAAAAAAAAAACTAGATTCTAATATTGAATCATGTGATTAGGAAAGGCTAATTAGGCCCCTAATGTTTGAGAATTAAATCAAATCACACCCCTATGTTTATTTTTATGAAAACTTATTGTTAAATCACTGTTTCTTTTCCCACAACAAGAAAAAGTTCCCATATATTACGAGCCAGGCCCAGGACATAGCCTTAATTATTAGAGAGGTCTACCACAAGTTTAGAGACAATTGCTTTCAGCCCAGAGTCTCTTTTATGGATGTCTAGCTAGAATCTAGGTTCGAAGTGGGGGATTACTTGCTCATGGTCGAGGGACGACGGAAGTGAAGTGGCTTTGCCTTTCCGCCGGCTCCCTGAGGAGGCCCCCAAAGGAGTTCAATCTCTTTGCCTCATCCCACCGGTGATGAACCTCTGTTTCAACCATAGCTGTCAGGTCGACTCACGGTTTATGTGGCCAATAGATAGGGTTTTAATATGTATATTCTATATTCATAATAAAAAAACACAATTTTTTTCGTGTAAATATATAATATGTATACTATTAGATTTTTAATTTTGCATTGAAAAAATTATTTTCTTTTAATATTTATATGATGAATTTTAATATGAATTAATCCTTAACAATGAAAAAATGATGGGCTTATATGCATAAAGCTGTATCGAGTAATAAAAAAATATTTGATAAACTCATGGGAGTGAGGCAACACCTATTTTTTTTTATCCCTCCTTTAACATGAATCCAATGCCCTTTCTATCCCGGGAATATTTCCTCCAATGCTCTTTAAATTCTCACTTGTAGAGAAATGTTACCTTGCTATTCCTTCATTTTTTTTTATCTGTTTATAAAGAAAATGTTCATAGAAAAAATTTAACAAGTCTCTTGCAGTGTTTATCAGGTTGCGTCAAGTTATGAATTAACTTGACAAGTCACATAATCTTACTAGGCAAATTGCAGCCCGAGTTTTATCTTTTACATACTAACCAGGACCCAAAATCACTTGGGTGGTGGTGGGTCAACCAGCCACGCCGAGCCATGCTTGATAACTATGGTTTCAACTACTATTTTAAAACTCGATTTGACTTGGTGGTTAACCCATGACTAAGGTAATTTGAAGCCTACACTAAATCAGATTTAAAAAAAAAATAGGAAGAGAATTAACATGTCATGATCCAATAAAAAATCCAAGTTGACCCGTAACCAAGTCATATCGAGTAAACCCTAATCAAAACCCATTGACTTTTTTTCTTCTTAAAAATGATGTTATTTTTTATTTTTTTATAAAATAAAAAAAAATTAACCTGGACCAGCCCATTTAATTAGTAACCCAAAACCTGTCCCAAGTCTATGCTCAAACCAGGATTAAAAATATAGTTTCAACAATCATTTTCCTTCAACAAAATCAATTTCTTTTGATTTAGGGTTAATAGTGCTTACCCCTTCCTTTAATTATCAGTTTAAATGAGTTTTTGAGAAATCAAATTCACATTAATTTCTTTTAATCCGAGTAAAGAGATAACTTAATTTGACATACAGAAATTAATTAAAAATTCCCCTGAACTATAAAAATGAATTTAACAACAATATTGCTAGCTACACTAAATAGACTTTTTTCTTGATCCGAGGATGACTCAGTTTTGTTCAATATCCCGTCCCATCATATTCTTGGTGTGGGGAAATGAAAAACAAATTATAATTTTGGATGCAAAAGCTAAAATAAAAATTATTTACAATACAAAATACAATTTAAGAAATAAAGTATAAAGAAAACTTTTAAAAAAATATATTAATTTTTTAACAGTGCTAATGATAATATTAAACATGATCAAACTCGATAAATCAACTTAGAATTTAGTGGAATGAATTTCTTTTAAAAAATCAATTTAAATTAATTAGATTTAACTTCATAAACTCAACAAATTCTCTTGTATTCTGATTAAAATCTAATATAATTTTTTTTTAAATAAAGTTATTTAAATGAAAGTAAATTTGGTTGAACTCAAATTAATTTAAATAATTAGTGATTTTGACTCCAAGTTATAATTTTAAAGGATGTTCAAAAATATTTTTTAATTTGAAAAAATATCAAAATAATATTTTTTATTTTTTAAAATTTATTTTTAATATTTATTGGAGAAATAATTTAAAAACATTTTTTTTTCTTACCAAAAAAAAAAAAAAACCATGTTAAAACTGACCACGATACACTTCCCGTTCCAGTTAAGTTCGCAATCCAAGCAGGCACACCAAAAAGTCTCAGCTCCATTGCCACACTGACTGTCATCTCCATCTGTTTTCATGTTTCAATGCTTATTGTTAACCTCAAGAAAGTTACAACAACATTTGATCTCAGACTTTCATCTCCAACAACCTCTTCGCTTAAACTCCTTTATTCTACACTAACCTTAAACCCCAACACCAGCCAGAATCCTAAGACCCCACCAATCCAAAACCCTACAAAACCCCTAACAACACCCCAGCTCAAAACCCTAGTCCTTTCCCAATACTCCCATGGAAAGTTCTCCAATCTTATCCAAAACGTCGTTGGTTTACCTTCAGTCCTCCTCACTGCCTCTCAGAACCTCATTACCCCCCACAGCAATGATGGACTTAACTGCACCGAGTCGAACGAGTTGGCCGAGTCAACTCAGCCGCACCTCTCTCTTTTCCAATCCGTTTCGAAGCGTTTCTCAATTGAAGAAATGGGTCGTGAGATTTTTGAGAATCGGTTTGATATTGAGGCTCATTGTGTCAAAATGAGTGACGAAGGTGAGACCTTGGTTCTGCCAAATTTGAAACTTAAGGTTTTTATTGAAGCTATTAGGATTGTTTTAGAAATTGTTTATGATGATCGTTTTGTCACGTTTTCTTATGGTGGACGTGTTAATATGGGGCGGCATACGGCTATAAGGTACCTAAAGAATTCAGTGAATAATCCAAGTTGGTGGTTTAGTGTTTGTTTTAATGATGTTAAGTTTGATACAAGAAAAGTAGATAAGTTGTGCTTGTTTATAGAGGAGAAAATTAAAGATGCGATTTTGATTGATGTGATAAAGAGGTTGTTTGATTGTGGTGCGTTGAGGATTGAATTAGGTAGGTGTTATTTAGGGAAGGGGTTGCCTCAAGAATGCGGATTGTGTTCAATATTGATTAATGTTTATTTCAATGGATTTGATAGAGAAATTCAAGAGATGCGTTTAAGAATGAGTAAAGAGAATCCTAAACTCGATCAGAATGAGATCGGTGAAGGGTCTAGTTCTTCCTATAAGCCGCTAAAGATGCATGCTGTTAGGTACTTGGATGAGATATTAGTGATTACATCAGGTTCGAAGATGTTGACGATGAATCTGAAGAAATGGGTTTTGAAATTTCTGGAAGGCGAATTGGAGTTGAATGTGGATAGAGTAAAGACAGCTATTCATAGTGCGGTTTCTGAGAAAATTGATTTCCTAGGGATGGAATTGCAGGCTGTCCCACCATCAGTCTTGCATCCGCCAATGTCGGAGAAAGCCATTAGAGCAAGAAAAAAATATATTAGACAGAAGGAAGTTAAGGCTTTGGAATTGAAAAATGCTCGGGAGAGGAATAGAAAGAAATTGGGTTTGAAATTATTGAGTCATGTTTTTAAAAAGTCGAAGCAGAGTGATGGGTTCAAATTTGATTTTCAAATTGAGAATGAAGTTCGAGAAATCTTTCAAACTTGGGCAGATGAAGTGGTTCAAGATTTTTTAGGCTCCCTTGAAGAGCGTTGGACATGGCATCGAATGCTCACTGCTGGTGATTTCCTCTCCCTGAGGCACATCAGAGACCAGTTGCCACAAGAGCTGGTCGATTCTTATGACAAGTTCCAAGAGCAGGTACACAAGCATCTGTCACCAGTCAAGGCTAGAAAGGCATTGGAGGAAGAAGGAAGGAGAATCAAGGAAGAGGAGGAAAGGAAGTATGCTGAGAGAACCGTGGATGATCTGACAAAACTGTGCATGAAAGTCTCTGCACCTATTGAACTTGTAAGGAAGGCTGTTAAGATGGCTGGGTTTACAAATAAAATGGGTCGTCCCCGGCCTATCAGCATTCTCACTTCTCTGGAAGATGCTGATATTATCAAGTGGTATGCAGGGGTAGGGAGAAGATGGCTTGATTTCTTTTGCTGCTGCCACAACTTGAAGATGGTGAAAACTGTTGTAAGTTATCATCTGAGGTTCTCCTGTATTTTGACGTTGGCAGAAAAGCATGAAGCAACAAAAATTGAATGCATTAGGCATTACACTAAAGATTTGAAAGTCCCAGATATGAATGGAAGTGAAGAGGTTCACTTTCCCACAGAAAAGGAGGTAAAGATGATGGGGGATAAAAATCTTTCAGATCCAAAACCTGTAGACGGGGCTTTATCTTTGTTACTGATCAGACTGGCTTCTGATGAGCCATCACATTCCTGTGTCGGTCATTTTTGTGACAAAACTGATACTGTTATGTATCGATTGCGGTTGCTGCAGAACATTTTAAATGTGAACCCAGCCGATGAAGACAAGTGGGTTCCAAGGATGAGTGCAATTCATGAAAGTCTGAATCAGATGTGTCTCCCTCTTTGTTCTGGTCACAAAAGTGACTTGTATACTGGGAAAATCACCCTACGGGATGTTGACTGCACTTCACATGTGAATGTTGACTGAATATTGCGGTAGTAGCATTGCATTGGCGTTGGTTGTCAAGGCTACTTTAGTAGCTTGCATCAATCGGATCCTTCTCTGTCTTCCAAACACAAGTGCAGCCATGCAGTTGCTCTGCACATTGTTTTCACCTAGATTGATTTATACAATGAAAACGATGGTTCTCCTGATCCCAATTTATAATATTTCCCAAGTACATGAATAAACAATCCGAGGTACTTCCCCTTGTTGGTTTTAGTTAAAAACTTGATCACCAATTGAACAGACTGTTGGAAACTCCCTAAACATGACTTACCTAATGATTTCAGTTTCCCTGGCCCTGACCAACACCTAGGAAGAACCATATTTGACTCCATTCCATTCCCAGCCTTCATTTGATTCCACCAATGGGAGCGTTTTCATGTAAAATTCCTTTGTCAACTACGTCAAAATCTATGTAGATTAGACCAATGAAATTGGTTGACACTATGTTTTTCAGACAATTAAATTGGTTAGTGTTGTTAGTTCAGTTGGTTTGCTTGGCCCTAAATTTGTGACAGGAAACTCTTTCTCACAAAAGCAGTGTTACCTTAGTGGCTTACTGTTGCGTTGTACTTGAGCTTTTGGCGGGTGTCTCTTGGAAATTCAAACTTATTTGTATAAACAGATAGTTGTGTGTCAATGGTGCAGTGAGAGATTTCTCAATCAAGAATCTTTCTCCACTCTCCACAATTCCTTCACATTTCCGTGGCTTATTACATTTTCCCTGGTCTTCCCTTACCTCTAAACTCCCTTTTGTACTTCCCTCCCATCATCACCTATAAAAAAACCCACCATTTGCTTCTCTTCTTCTTCTTTACTTCTAAATTCATGTAAAGACCTCAAAACTCTATAAAAGATCCATGCTTCTGCCGTTATCTCAACTGTGGCCAATCAATCCATTTCCTTTGCTTCAAAGTTCACATCTTTACACACATTTTAATGATCTTCACAGTGCCGTATCAGTGTTAAAAACTTTACAAGAACCCGATACTCTAACATGGAATTTGATTATAGAATCCCATGTTGATTTTGGTCTTTATAGGAAGCTTCGTTGTTATAAAAGAAAATGAGAGAATTAGGTATTAAAGTCGATAGCTTTACATTTCCCATTAGTAAATAGAGCTTTTTGATCACTTAAGATGATTGTTATGTTTCAGGGGTGTTGTCCATGCGAGGGTTTGATTGAACGGACCCAACCTCATGGTTTTGTGATAAAGAACGGATTATTAGTTGATGTTTCTGTGCAGAACTCAATCTCGAGATGTATAACTAACTAGGTGGTGTTGAAGAAGTTGAAACTTCTCTCAGTGAAATTGACAGCAGGGATGTTGTTTCTTGGAATGCTTTGATTACCTTCTTCTATTCCTTCAAATGTTTCTTAAGACTTTTAACTTTTATTGCATCCGTGTTTGCAGAGACGGGAAATCTAATGGAAGGTGAAAGCTGCATTCTTTCTCCGTAAAAGCTGGGCTGTATGATGGTATTTTGGTGGCTTCTTTCATGGCTAAGTGTGGGGAACTGAGAAACTCTGTCAGTTGCTTGGAGAGATCTCTTGTAGAAGCTGCATTACTTGGAATGCCACCAGTCAGTCAGGGTTCATTCAAGGTAGGAGTTATGTGGAGGCCATTGAATTGTTCCGGCAGATGCTAGATTCAGGTCTTAAACCAGGAGCTGAGATTCAAGGCCGTCTTCTGGATGCATGTATGCATCTGGGTGCACTACAAATTGGGTGAAGGAATCCTTGACCACCTCAGACGGAGCTTGTTTCACATACAATGTGGAAACATCAATGATGGAGGGGTTTGGAATCCATGGGATTGGTGATGAAGCTGTAAAACATTTCGATAAGATGTTGGACGAAGAAATAGAGCCCAACATTGTAACCTTCTTAGGTCTGCTGAAAGTTTTCTTTATTCAGAACTTGTCGTGGAAAATATATATATATATATTTTATAAACAGTGCTTTTTTTAAAAAATAAATTTATGAAAAGTAAATTATTCTATTATCGTCGATAGTGTTATAAAAATAATAAGTTTGATTTTTTTTTTAATATTTGGTTATATCATGAAAAATAAACTGAAAAATAATTTATTAATGTCTTAATTTTTTTTCAAACTTATTAAAAAAATAAAGACAAAATCTTATAGATAAAAAAGTTAGAGGTGAAATTAAAAAAAAAATTCATAAATTATCTTAAATAAAATAAATAATAATAAAAATAATGAAAATTAAATTCGATAGATAAAAAGTTAAAAGATGATGAAGTTAAAAAAAAATATAATTTCATAAATTATTTCAAATAAAAATAAATAGCAATAAAAAAAATAAAAGACTAAATATGATAGATCAAATTTTAAGAGATAAGAGAAAAACAAATAATAAAAAAAGAATCAAAGTTGATATAAAAATCAACTTAGATTAAATTTTAATGGATAAAATTGAAAAAACAAATTCTTAACAAAATATATAGTAATTAAAAATTTGATGATTAAATTTGATATAATTAATAAATAAAAATACATTTTTGAATTTTCCATGACTTTTAGAAAATGTTTTTCATTCAAAATAAAAGAAAAGATACTTCCTAAAAACTAAACCAAATTTTTCTTTATTTGAAATATTTTTTTGTGTTCATCAATTATTTTAATAATTAATAAATAAAAAAATTAAAAATAAATTTTTTAAAAAACCACTTTTATTGAAATAAATAGGAGCTTAGCTAAAATCATACGCAAGGGCTATTAAAGATTTACAGTGACATCTCTTTGAAAAGAATTTGCGAGAATTAATAAACATATTCCAATTTAATGGAATCTTTTTAAGTGTCAATAACATTAAACGGTTGGATGGTAATTCAAATTAAACCAATTGATTTATATTAATTAAATAGATAAAATCTTTACATGTTGTTTTGATTTTTTTTAAAATAATTTTTTTTTAATTTTAAAAAAATTATTTTATATATACTCAATTAGTTCACTCATTCCATAATCTAGACCTTTAGTCTAGGCATGTAATGCTGGATTTGTGCGTATTTAATGTTATAGTATAATATACTTTTTTATTAATCTTATGAGGTTGGTTTGATGGATATCAGTTGATACTCGAGGGATTTCTCCCTCTAGGTTTTAAGGCCCTGTTTGTTTTTAAGAATTCACTTTTATGAAAACCATTTTCTTTACTTTTTCATGTTTGGCAAATACATGGAAAATTAGTCAAAAAAATTTAAATTCTGGTGAAAAAAAAAGTTAACTTTAATATCAGGAAAGTGTTTTCCCCTTTTTATTCTTGGAAAACACTTTCCTTTCCTTTTTCATTTACGGAAACAAATCACTCATTCTCTCTTACAACTAATCTCTTCAAAAAAATTAGCGTGGCTGTAAATCTCCTTTTCTCATATCTCATTGTTGGAACAAAGAATCATCTTTATCTTCAGGTAAATCTCCCTTTCCCATGTCTTTTTTTTTTCCTGTTCTATATTAATTGTGATTGTGAAATCTTGTGAGCTTGTTAATTCTTGAGAAAAAATCAGAACAATTCCATGTTTTGTTTTGTATAGGATCTCAGATTTTGCTTCTTTAATGTGTGTGTTTGATAATCTTAGATCAATCTTTAATTTTTCCCATCGCCACATTTCTACTCCACCACACTTTTTCATTTTTTATGGGTATTGGTCTAAGAAAAGAGAGCGTGGCTTTATATTCATGCTCTCGATCTCCAGAATATAAAGACCCTCGCCTATAGTACCATGCCTTGCCCGTGTTTCTTCTTTCTTCTTCTCCATTGAATTTCAAAGCTTCTTTCTTGTGAAATACAGCCTGTTCAGTTTCTCCATTGAATTTCAAAGCTTTTTTATTAATCTTGGTTTGTAAAAAATGACTTAAGATATAATATGATTTTATAAAATATTTTTTTAATTAAAAATATATCATATTAATTTTTTTTTCAGTTTTTTTAATACTTAAAATCTTCTAAAAATATAAAAAAAATTAATCTCATATTTTTTTTATAAAAAAATATTTTAAAAAAACATATAATAACACAAAAAGACTTTACCAAACACTAAAAAGTCACGTGCATGTCATGTGCCGATTAAAAAAATCGGTGATAATAACTAGACAAACTAAAACCAAAATTAAGGAGATTAGCCAATGATCGCTCTCTCTCTCTCTCTCTCTCTAGCTCACAACACAACACAACACAACACTTATTGTTTCTTAGATTTGTGTCTAAAACAGCTCAAAGAGGAGATCTTTCTCCAAATCTGCAAATGCCAATTTAGTTCCTTTGCTTCCTGCAAATCGTAGAAGCAAAACCCAGTTTCTATTTCAAGAGATAGAGACAGAGAGATGGGAGGGTACTCATGGGGGTCAGCCTTTGATTCAAAATCAGGGCAGATGATAATGGTGGCTTTGTTATTAATGGTGGGTTCATTTTACACTGGCACTCTTTTTGGCAATAACAATGCCTCCATTTATGTCTCTCAACTCTCCTCTTCTAATTCCTCTTCATCTCATGGTACTCTCTCTCTCTCTCTCTCTCTCTCTCTCTCTTGTAAAGTTTTATTTTATTGTGATATTTATGCAATCTTCTGCATTGCATGGTGTTTTTGGAGATGAATTTTGTTCTGTGGAATGTAAAGTTGGTTGGTTTTTTAATGCACTGGTCCCATTTTGGTATTTTGCTTTGAGCTTAACTTTTGTGGGTTCTTTTTTCTTGCTGTTATTTTGGGGTTGTAATTATGTTTTTCTTTATTTAATTGGTGTTCGAGTTTGCAAGAATTCAACTTGGTGGGTTTTGGATGGACCCATTTGGAAAATTTTTAGGCTATTTGGTTGAGAATTGTTAGTGCCTTGCTTTGATGGCTAATGTTTTGCTGATAAATCCTGTAAGCTAGTAGCAATTAGAAAATTAATAGAGAGCTCATAAATTGCAAGATGACATTTAAGGCCAAACAACATGTAGATGTCTTGATACTCTGAATATGGAAATGATACCATTTTCTTTGTTTACAGAAGCATATTGATTCATATCCTGGACGCCTCTTACCTTTTCTCACCAGTGAGATTGGAGGGTTAGATTGGTTATTAAGAAAATCTGTTGACAGATCACCATGAGAATCTATTGAATTGGCAGATTGGTTAATAGAATACTGTAATGTTAAATTGCAGACATTCTAAGTTTCTGACATATTGACAGAAAATAGATCTGGATGTGGCATATTTCAGTGGGGATCAAAGAAGGAAATACTCACCACCACTACATGGGACCAATCTTAGGGTGCAGCTGTGTAATTCTTTAATTTGCATCAAGCATATTTTCTAGTTGCATGCAATGTGCTATTTATCAGAAGGAAGCCTCGGGGAGTTCTCGTTGCATTGTTCACATGTGGATGTATTTTTGGGATATAGTCGTTGCTGCATTTTGGATCGACATTTTATACTCGTACATTCCAGATTTTCAACAACCACGTGTAGATTAGATGTTAAAACAATTCTTTAGACCTGGAATATCAAAGCTCATGCAGTAAAAAAAGTGATTATATGACCATGAACATGCACAAATTGTGTCTGTTTCCATCCTCAAACTATAGTTTAGTTCGCATCAGCCTTTGGCATGTTGGTAATGACTGCATATGAAACTTTACACTTTTGGTCTGCTACCAAGTTTAACAACTGTATCTTCTACACTTGCAGGTATTTACACATTCACCAACAAAGTTGCTCTTGCTTATCGACAAACTCCAATTGTAATCCCAGAAAGTGGGATGAATGTATGCCCTTTGAAGTTCAATGAGTATATTCCTTGCCATGATGTTGCTTATGTGAAAACTTTGTTCCCATCCTTGGATCTTTCTAGAAGAGAAGAGCTAGAGAGGCATTGTCCTCCCCTTGAGAAGCGTTTATTTTGCTTGGTGCCACCTCCAGAAGATTATAAATTGCCCATAAAATGGCCAACCAGCAGGGATTATGTGTGGAGAAGCAATGTGAATCATACACATCTTGCTGAAGTCAAAGGAGGACAGAACTGGGTGCATGAAAAAGATCAGCTATGGTGGTTCCCTGGTGGTGGCACTCATTTCAAGCATGGAGCAGCTGATTACATTGAGAGGTGGATGAACTTAAGCTTCTTATATCACTTATTCACATTCAAACTAGTTAATTCATCATTTCCTACGATGGCAATGATAATAGTAATTGATGATATTTCCAAAACCCAGGCACTATAATGTTCCATCTCTTATGATTTTTTTTTACTGCAGGTTAGGAAATATGATAACTGATGATACAGGTGATCTGCGTTCAGCTGGGGTTGTTCAAGTTCTGGATGTTGGCTGTGGTGTTGCTAGCTTCTCAGCTTATCTTCTTCCTTTGGATATCCAAACAATGTCTTTTGCTCCCAGAGATGGTCATGAAAATCAGATTCAGTTTGCTTTAGAACGAGGAATTGGTGCCATGACTGCTGCCATTTCCACAAAACAGCTACCATATCCCTCTAGCTCTTTTGAGATGGTTCATTGTTCGAGATGTCGTGTTGACTGGCATGAGAATGGTATGGCGCTTGAGCAGTGGCATTTGAAAATTATTCATAGGGAGAAACACATGTTTCAGATAAATGCTTCATGCTCTTCATGCATTTTGCTGCAATCCTTTTATCCAATTGAAATGATATAGTCAGCCAAAAGAAGTGATCTCTGATTTCTTAAATTTTTCTAATTGCATATAGTAACTAACACAAAGGAACAATAGTAAATCATACCTGGAACTACAAATGCATCTCTATGCAAGTTTATTATCCATAATTTGTAGCATTGCTTTTATGCATGCCAGCAGATTGCTGTATATATGAAATGCATCAGCTATCTTTGCAACCAAACAAGCTTTTAAATCAGTTTAGTGAAAGTGCACTATAAAGTTTTACATGCGATGCTACCCTGATATGTGTTGATAAAGATCATTATGGCCTGGCAAGTATATGAATTGTTGTTCATTGAGTTTGCAAGCTCCTGGACATTTTTTCCCCCAAGATCATTGAGTTAAAAAAAAGGCTGTTTAACTTATGTTTGGATTTACACCTTCTCCTTTAATTCATTGGGCTTTTATTTTATTGCAATATTTTTTTTTAGTGCAGGTGGTATTTTAATCAAAGAAGTTAATCGTCTTTTGCGAGATAACGGATATTTTGTCTATTCGTCTCCACCTGCTTATAGAAAGGATAAAGATTATCCATTGATTTGGGATAAGTTGGTAAATCTGACTTCTGCTATGTGCTGGAAACTCATTGCTCGAAAAGTTCAAACTGCAATTTGGGTCAAAAAAGAAAATGAGTCATGCCTCCTGCACAATGCAGAGATGAAACAAATAAACATCTGTGATACTGTGGATGACATGAAACCATCATGGAAAACACCACTGAGGAACTGCATACCAAGAAGTGCACAAACTAATCCTCAGAAACTGCCTCCCAGACCAGAACGTCTTTCTGTATATTCGAAGAGTCTCAGCAAAATTGGTGAGCTCATGTGCTTTTTATGAGCTTAAAGTAATTTAAAGTTGTGTTTGTTCATCCCTGCTTTTCCTGATCCCTGGTCATGCCTGAGTATGGTATCTTTTTCAAATTTGCATTCTATATTAGCTTTTAGTTTCAAAATCAAGTACACTGCAAGTGTAGTCAAACTGCATTATGATGAGCACAATGGAAGATATAGATATCAATATCAAATACATTTTATAGTTTCAAGTAGTTGGAAGCAGCTTGGGGGCAAGCTGGCTAGGATTGCCTGTGCTTTTCTGTCATCAAAATCACTGGGACAGGGTTCATGTGGGAAATTTCAGATGAATGACTAGCATTTAACCTTGTCATTCGTAGTCCCATTTAACTTGTCATTTGTAGTCTATCTCTTTGATTACTCGGAAAATGCATAAGCCATGTTAAATATTCAATCTGACATGATAATTTCTGCACATTTTTGTTGCAGGTATCACTGAAGAAGAGTTTTCTTCAGATGCCATATTCTGGAAAAATCAAGCTGGCCATTACTGGAAGCTGATGAATATCAATGAGACGGATATACGAAATGTCATGGACATGAATGCTTTTATTGGTGGATTTGCTGTTGCTTTGAACTCGCTGCCTGTTTGGGTGATGAATATAGTTCCCATGAGCTTGAATAATACCTTGTCAGCTATTTATGACAGGGGTCTCATAGGAGCTTTTCATGATTGGTAAGAGATTTTCAATCAATTCAGTTGTGCTCTAGCTATACTATGTGGATGCAAGGATCTGTAATATGCTAGTTTGCTTACCACACTTGTTTTAACTTCAGGTGTGAGCCATTCTCAACATATCCACGAACATATGATCTATTGCATGCCAATCATCTCTTCACACACTACAAAGACCATGGAGAAGGTTGCCTGCTAGAGGATATCATGCTGGAGATGGACCGCATTATCCGACCTGAGGTAACTGTTTCTAAAATATTTCATCTATCAAAGTCTTAAAAATCAGAGAAGTTATATGGTGAATGCCAGGATGAAGAATGGGATGGATGGGATTTAATCAACTAGATGTAAAGCTATGCCCAGCCTCACTGAATTATATTAGACATCATATGCTCGTTACACTAGCACATTATTTGCATTACTTGGAGGCCATTTTGTTACATGAATGCATGGCAAAGCTAGCATGGAGCTAATGTTTACGTCCCTTGGAACTTATTGCCATCTAGATCTGAGAGAATATATAAGATACTGATTATCTGATCTGATCTTGTTACTTAATATGGTTTTATCCATATGAACCTTTCTATGGATTGTAGCCTGACATTTAAAATCATTTACGCTTTTGTGTCTGTATCCCACATTGCATTTGATTCAGAATCTTACCAAGACTATAATGTGCAGGGATTTATTATCATCAGAGATGAGGAATCGATTACATCAAGAGTCCAGCATTTAGCTCCAAAGTTTCTGTGGGAGGTCGAATCACATGTTCTGGAAAACAAAGAAAAGAAGACTGAAACTGTACTAATATGCAGAAAGAAGTTCTGGGCATTGGTATAAGGTGTACTTTTTACAGTCTTTTTTTCATTTTACCCTTTGTATCTTGCATTTGGTCATCAGCTCATGCACCTTGTAGAATGTAAAGAGGTCATCAGCTTGTAGTAATTTATCATTTGCTTTGTGGTTATTTCATTTCTGCATGTTTGTTGTTCACTATATAACACACACATCAGTGGATATAAGACCATAGAAATTAGATTTTCTTCCATATTTCTTAGAAAACAAAATTGTACCAGCCTCCCAAGAACTATCCATTCCCCCATCATGGACATATTTTGCCGTTTTCGTTTTCATGGTATTCGTGCTCGGTCAATGCATATTCAGGTTCATTCTTTGCTTAAGCAGAGCCCATTTACCTCCTCAGCCAACAACTCAAGATTGCATTATATTTAAAAACCTTTTTCATACTTGCAAAAATGCTGCCATTGAAACATCTTGGGGGATGTTCAAGCTTTGAAGCTATATCCGAGCATGGATGGGCTCTAACCAGGCCTTCTCTTGCCATCTACACCTCTGAGTGCAATTTGTAATGGGCTAAATCAACCTTTTTAAAACAAATTGTTGATTTCAAAATTTATCGGTCCCAGCAGCAAGACCATTCAAGAAAACCCTTCACGTTTCAGGTGATTTTACTTTTGCTCTAATGAGGTTTTGAACCCGTCAGGCAAAGCTTTTGTGAGAGAGATGCTATATACGAGTGTTTTTGTGCCAAAAAAGTTTGTGATTTGTCTTTTTTTTTTTTTGGATATTGAAGAAAAGAAGTACAGTCTAACAGTCTGGATACAAGACAGGGCAGCCAGCAACATCAACTAAAGCAGCACATACACACTCGTGAAGCAAATCTTACAAGAAGGAAAGAGGACCCACTGTTATCTTATATAGGAGTTCACTTCAGAGTTTTAATATAAAGACGAAGGGTAGTATCACACCGGCTCATCGCTAGGATGATAGATTTATTTGATTCTAAAAAAATTTGCTTTAATTTTTTTAAATAAAACATTGTTTTGAGTAAAAATTGAAAAGCTCTTGGTGTGAGTAGATTGGATTTTGTTCAGGTTTTACTAGGTTATTTTTTAAATTGATTTGAAATAAAATCTGACTCGAATCAGGTTCAAGCCTACAAGTTATTGGATTAATCTATTGGGCTTAAGTTGAGTTTATTAACTATAGTATTTATAAAAAAAAAAATACAAAAGGTGGAGTAGAAAATCCAAAAATTTCTTTGGTAAATAATAATTAAAAAATGAAGTTTTTTTCCTTGTTAAATAAAGTCATAAGTCATGTGAGTCTTGAAGTCGTTCATTTATGGTACTGTTACAAGAGAATTTAGGATGAATAATGGATTCGAATAACTAGCCTGTTAATGTTTACAGTTGACAGTAACCATTAAACACTGTTTATTAATTGATGCTAACGTTTTCCAAGAATTAAACCTTTAATTTAATAGTATATTAATGTCACTGTTAAATCTAGCATACCTTCATCACTCATTGCTCACATTCTATTGCTCCTAGCTACTATATCGATTGTTATTGTTATTCTCAATAATTCATAATGTACAGGAGGGTAGCTAGGAACTCAGAAAAGTGAGAGAAGGGCTTGACTACAAGTTAAGAGACCTTGACCATGCCCTAGATGCCTAGCTAGCTGGGCCCATAGATAGCCATGCAAGATATACAGTAGTCCTATAATGGAGGGAGAGGGAGAGGGACAGTGAAGTAAATTTAGAAGAAGCAACGAACAAGCAAAGGAAGATAAAATCATCCTTTAAATGAAAAGAAATGGGTCACTGAAAAGGGAGCTGATAAGACAAGACAACCCCACGCTTGTCGGTCTTGCCCCCACAAGAAAACCCTACACCACACATGCAAACACACACGCACGGTCTCTAATTATTTCATTTGCAGAGAGATTGATGATGATGATGGTGGTGGTGGTGGTGCTGATACTCTATTGCCAGTGGTTGAGTTGACCCTTTGGCTTCTTCATATCATCATGATCACCCCTCTCCCTCGTCCTCCCTCTTCGTTTCAAAAACTTCCTTCCATCTTGGCTTTTAAGGTTTACAATGTTTCTCTCCATTGATTGATTTATCTATGTTTATAGCTTCTGCTTGTTGTCATTTTTTGCTTAGGATTGTGTGTCTTTGTCTGTTCTTGTGGTCTTATGAACCATTAGATCCCATGTACAATAAGATTATACTTCTAGTATATACATACATAATATATAGTTCTTTCTTTCTGTGCATCCCATGACAAACTATGAATGGTCAATATGTGACAACTTTGATTTTTTCTTGTACTTGTATACCGGCTACCCTTTTATATGTTAAGAGTTTGGCCCACCATTAATGGAGTATTCACTTCTCATGAAATATGATAACCTACTTGTCGTGTCGTACATTTTAGTTAAATTGATCATAAAAAGAGTTGATAGGATCGATGGCGGAACCAGAAATCTAGGATTAGAGAATGAATAAGAAAATATTTGATTTTTAGAGTACAGAACATGCATCATTGAAATGTATAATTGGAAGCTCTCCAAATGTTAGGAATAAAATATATTTCTTTTTTCAAAGTTTGGAGTTGCCATGGCCTTCTTTACAATCAATGTGTTTAGTTATTTGAACCATAATTGTCGCATCTTATTCGAGTTTTTTCGAGCTATTGGATTATTAAACTAACTCGGATTAATTATTTTATTTATTTATTAAATCATATCATTTTATTTTTTAAAAAAACATTATTTAGTGTTGATCATGCTAAGTTTGGTTAGATTAACTCATGGATCAATGGTTAATAAGGTTTTGATTATGTCAATTATTTTCGGTTTAAATTGAAATCCGACCTAAAATAAAGTTAGAGTCTTGGGTTATCTAGATTGATTCCTAAAACTAAATTAAATTTAATAAATACATGGTGAATGTATATAAATAAACAAAACCCTTGTTAGACCTCAATTGCAAATATAATTCTAAACAAACAAGTAGTAATAAGAAATCATAAGTTGGGATAGTTTCCTTCAACAAATAAATCAAGGACGATAGTGTACATTATAACTACTTGAGTTTGATATTTAACCACATGATAGTTGATACAAAGCCATAATCTTACCTTGGAATTCTTCGTATAAGACAAGGAGAATCACTAGGGCTACTCACGAGGCTGTATATTAGTTACCGTAGAACGACTAGCATAGGATTATAGGTTGGACCCCTAAAAAATTGCCCATAAATATCAAACTCTTATTCATGGGGGGCCATCTAGCTCCATGCCTTCCAACGGTAAAAATGTGGTGGTTTTTCATTAATGTTCACTTAGTTCTTGAAGTTTTTCAAAAAGTTTTTAGTCTCTATATTTTATTTTCCTTATAAATAACTCTTCAATTGGAACTTTTTTGGTACTCTTATTCTTACAACTACCTTTTATAGTTCTTATAGAGAAGTTTTTAAAATTAAGTCCAAGTAGGTCAAAAATTCATTTTATAAATCAGGATTTTCTTTTTAATTTCATCATTTATTTATTTTATTTATCGATTTGATCCCTTGGTTGCTATTTTTCTATTTGAGAAAATTTTAAAATTAATTTTTTTATTTCATCCTTATTAAGTCTTTTATCCTATCAAATTTAATCATTAATCTTTTTATTTTTTATTTTTTTAACTTTGCAAAAATTTTAAATTATTTTTTTTAAATTTTATCTTTCAACACTAAATTAGTTGGGAATTAAACTTTTTAATTAAGCCCGATTTTAAGATTTTCATAGATTCTGAGTTTGAGAGATTAACCCAAATTTAGAAGATTTGTTCGGGTTTACTTGGTTCCTCTCTTTTTTTTAAGCTCAAGTTTTTTTCATTTTCACCTTCAACATTTATTTAATTGGAAATTAAGCTTTGCTATTTTTTTTATTGCTTTCCATAGGATTTTTTTAGTGATTTTGAAAATAACCTAGGTTATCTTAGGTTTTTTAACTTGTTGTTCTTTGTTAAATTTATTTTTTTAAAATAAATTTTACTTTTAAATTAAATTAAATTAAATTAATTGATTAAATATAAGCATGAAATACTCACTTCATGATATTTTATTTGGTTTGCTTTTCGGGTCGTTGCTCTAATTGTACATGTGACTTCTTTTAATGTTATCATGTAAACTTTTACAATGGTTTTAGAATAGTTCTAGTGAGTTTGTTTATAGTAGTAGAGTAGTGTTTATAATGAAACGATGATAAGTCTCCAATAAGTTTTTTTTTTTCTTTTCTCGAGTATTCAAAGGTCATTTTTTATAGTTTATTATTATTATTATTTTTTTTTGTTTGCTTTATTTATTGTTGATGCTTTTTTAAAAATATTATTAAGTTAATTGAACTTAATCAAGTCAATAACATAAATCTTCAAATTTTTTTATTCTTGTAAAAACACTGACATCATTGATATATATATTTTGTATTACAAAAAAATAACTCGACCCATGATATAAAGCAAGGCATCTATTTAATGATATCTAATTTTCAAAGAAAAAAGATTCGACACAATGATGCGGCAAGAATAGGTACAATGTTTAGTCAATCTTTTAATTCTTACCAAACTTATAATTCTATGATAGTTTTGTAGCTGCCATAATTTAATTATGGTAAATACAATCATTTTCAAACAAGCAATTAACCTTAAGAAAGAAAGTTTAAATGGCTTGTTATACTCTTCCATTCCAATCATTAATTTTTCTGTTAAATAGGAGTCTAATCAATAAAGCCAACATAAAGTGAAAATATCACCAGCTATATATATCATAGAGCGATGGAGCCAAAAAAAAGACTAATTAAGAAAGTTGCAGTTCATCGGATACTAATCTCATCATCCAAGGCTAATTCTACCCTAATTTTTACGTGGGGTCTGAATAATTTCCTCTTAATTCCACTTTAAAGGTGCAAAATCCACTCATCGACAAGTCAAGCATCACAAAGAGATGATCTTAAAGAAGCTACCGATAGTTACTTGGTACATTATGAGAGCTATAAATCAATTATAACTACCTTCTGTTCATTGCTCCTTAATTTGCTAGTGATTGTAAATTTGGTATTTTTAAGGGCCATTTTTCACCATTTGATGTTTAAAAATTTAGTCATGATCAATCATATTTTAAATCCCACCATTGATTTTGAATTAAATTATTTAAATTAAGTTAGAAAAAAGATAATAAGTAGTTAAATTAAGTGTTCTTATCATGAATTAAATATGCTATTAGATTTGAATCTAATAGTTTAGATTTAATGGAGGTGATGTAAAGATACATGCAAGATTCCAATCTATAAATAGCCAACCAATCAATTAAATGAGTGTTTGATATTATGATGTATGATATTTTTTTTTAAAGTGTTTTTTAATTAAAAATACATTAAAATAATATATTTTTAGATTTTTTATTTGTTTTTTATATCAAGCAAAAAATACTTTAAAAAACAGGTTAGAATGCTAAAAAATAAATATTCATTAAATAAATTTGAAAAAAAAAAACATTACATCTTATTATAAAAAATGTCAGTAATACTAGCTTTTAGAATCTCTACAATTGTATTTGATGAATATCCCAGGATAAAAAAGATATAAACAAAAATGAAAAAAATGTATTTAATTGAAGATATACAGTATACATATGTATATAAATATAAATCTATATTTTTAAGATAGTTTTGAAATGAATTTCTATCATTTAAAAATAAAAAAACCATCTATCATTTTTTTTTATTTTGAAATAGTAAACCAAGGCTACATATTAAATATTCATATTGTAACGAAAAGACATTTTCAAATTAATGATATGGTAATAGAAAAAAAGCAATTTTAGTCCTTTTATTATATGGAATGTATGCATATCTACAACTTCCTAGTGTCCATAGCTACAAGCTTGAATCAAAGTCATCTCCAAAAGTTACAACTAAATTTTCCGACCATGAGGACCTCTTCTCTACCTCTGCTTATTTTCTTTGAGTTGTGGTAGAAAACAACATCCTTAAAACATGTCTACAAACCAACATCATCTACGTACTCCACCAGTTTGATCATATGACTTGAAGAACTGTCCCTGCTCCAACCTCTGCCCTCTTTTACCTCTTACAATTACACAATCTACCCTCCTAACCTTTAATCTTCACAAAAAACACATCAAGTAACGTCTATGGAAACCACTTATGTGTCACAAATTCTTCTTTGAACATGGACGAAGATCCATAACTAAGGACGAAGATGTTGAATGGTTACAAAAAAGCCATGGATACGAGTGGACAGGGCCATTGATAGATTTGCATGGGTTAATATTTCAGGATTACCTTTGGCAGCATGAAACAAAGACTGTATTTTTGACATCTTAAAAGCAAAAGGGAAGGTCATTGGTGTTAGAGTCCTATTAATGCAAGCAATATTTAGTTTGAATAAATTCCTAGCTTTTAGGAGTTACGACTAAGTCTTATATTCGGTTACCTCAGTTTTCGGGATGTGAAGACGTGGTTTATTTCTTTTCTGTTATGTTCCAGCTGTAATGGCTATTTAAGCCATAGAACTTCTGTTTAACAAGGATTATTCATGATCTATACAATCTTTAGTTCTTGAATACATCACAATTGGTATCAGAGCCTTGTGGCCTGACTGAGATTATAAGAGTGAACGAGAGTTTGAGAGTTTTTTTCTTTTCTTTCAATGGCAGAAGGAAGCAGCACCAGTTATGTGCCTAAATTTACAGGGCATTATGATCATTAGGCTGAACTGATGGAAAATCTACTTCGTTCCAAAGAATATTGGAATGTTGTGGATTGTGGCGTCATGGTGCATGTTGCAGGGGAAGCACGATCTTTTTCATCAGTGGTGACAGAACGTACTCAACTCACCGATGCTCAAAGAAAGGAGCATGAAGAAAACAAGTTAAAGGATTTGAAGGCAAAAAATCTTCTTTTTCAAGCAATCGAGAGAGATGTGTCTGAGACCATTCTTCAATCTGGGATTCTATGAAGCAAAAGTTTCAAGGTTCAACACGGGTTAAAAGGGCACAGCTGCAGTCATTACGATGTGACTTTGAAGTTCTTCGCATGAAGGAAGGAGAATCAGTGAATAATTATTTTGCCCGTGTTCTATCCATAGCCAACAAAATGAAAGCTCATGGAGAGAATATGAGTGAAACAACAATTACAGAAAAGATTCTTAGATCAATGATTTCCAAATTCAACTATGTAGTATGTTCGATTGAAGAATCAAACAACATGACTACCATGACAATTGACGAACTACAAAGCAGTCTTCTTGTGCATGAGCAAAGAATGAAGAGTCAATGTGAAGAAGAACAAGTCTTTAAGATCACTCATGAAGCAAACGCAGGAAGAGGACGAGGAAGAGGAATTTGGCGAGGTGGACGTGGCAGAGGAAGACAAAGCTTCAACAAAGCCATTGTAGAGTGCTACAGATGTCATAAACTAGGACATTTTCAAAATGAATGTCCTAGTTGGGAAAAAGGTGCAAATTATGCTGAGCTAGATGAGGAGGAAGAACTCTTGTTGATGGCTTACGTAAAGGACAAGAATGCAAAGAGAGAAGATGTTTGGTTCCTGGACTCAGGTTGTTCTAATCATATGTCAGGAAACAAAGATTGGTTTATGGACATGGATGAACAATTTAGACACTCAGTAAAATTAGGCAATGGTGCAAGGATGATGGTGATGGGGAAAGACAACATTAAGCTTGAAACTGAAGGCTTAACTCAGGTGATACGAAATGTGTTTTACATTCCTGAGCTCAATAATAATTTATTGAGCATAGGTCAACTGCAGGAGCGAGGACTAGCTATTGTCATGAAAGACAGAGCTTGTAAAATATATCATCCTACAAGAGGACTCATTATGCAAACTTTGATGGCTGCGAACAGGATGTTTGTCTTACAAGCAACCATGATTCCTCAGTCTTCTACGTGTTTAATAGCAATGGATGATGACTTAACAAGACTGTGGCATCGTCGTTATGGTCATGTGAACAACAAAAGCCTCAAAGTTTTGGAGAGCAAGCAACTTGTCAAAGGACTTCCACCACTCAAGGTCACGGACAAAGCCTGTACAGTGTGTTATCAGGGAAAACAACATAGAACAACCATTCCTAAGAAGAGTCAGTGGCGGGCTTTAAGGAAACTTCAGCTAGTACATGCCGACTTGTGTGGTCCAATTACTCCAACATCAAGCAGTCTCACAAGGTATTTACTATGCTTTATTGACGACTTCAGTAGAAAAGCTTGGATTTATTTCTTAGCTGAAAAGAGTGAAACATTTTCAATGTTTAAAGCATTTAAACAACTTGTTGAGAAAGAGTCTGGGTACAATATAAGTTGTTTAAGAACAGATAGGGGAGGTGAATTCACTTCTATGGAGTTCAATGTGTTCTGTGTCAATAATGGTATTAAGAGGCAACTTACTGCTGCCTATACTCCTCAACAAAATGGAGTGGCAGAACGTAAGAATCGAACAATATTAAACATGGTTAGATGCTTGCTTTCAGAAACGAAAATGCCTAAACTATTTTGGCCAGAAGCTGTTAGATGGGGATTACATATATTGAATAGAAGTTTAACTGTGGCTGTGAAAGGAATGACTCCTGAAGAATGTTGGAGTGGAGAAAAACCGAATGTCAAATACTTCAGGGTCTTCGGTTGTATTGCTAATGTACATATTCCTGACAGGAAGAGAACCAAGTTAGATGAGAAGAGTCATAGATGTGTATTTCTTGGTGTTAGTGATGAATCCAAAGCCTATAGGCTTTATGATCCTGATGCCAAAAGAGTGATCATTAGCAGGGATGTTGTGTTTGAAGAAAATGAAAGCTGGAATTGGACTCAGAGTACTGGTGAGGTCCAAAATGATGTCTTCACCTGGGAAGATATTGAGGATGGGGAAGTCAGTGACTATGATGATGAAGAAGGAAGAGACAATGACCATGTACAAGCAGCTGATCAGGGTACAGAAGAGTTGGGTGGAGAAGCTGATACTGCTACAGGACAAGATACAGAAGAGTTGGGAGAAGAAGATGATCCTACTGCTCCACATACAGAAGTAGAAAGAGAAGATATTGCAGGATCAGGGGAGAGAGTAAGGAGAGCACCTCGATGGATGGAAGACTATGTCAGTGGAGACAACATTCCTGACGAGTCAAACTTGGCTTGTTTCATGGTACATGATGATCCAATATGCTATGCAGATGCAGTAAAAGAACAAAAATGGAAGGAAGCAATGGATTTGGAAATTACAGCTATAGAAAAAAACAAGACATGGGATCTTGTAAGTCAGCCGAAAGGAATAAAAACTATTGGTGTCAAATGGATTTTTAGAACAAAGTTGAATGAAAAGGGAGAAAGTGGTGTCCGTAGTCCCTACAAGTGGTATCAGAGCCTTGCCCCGGAGTTAGCCATGATGGATGAATCCTCGAAATGCCGAACAAAAGGTGGTGGGCCCCCAAGCAAATCACGATGTAATCCGTGGATCAGCTCTATTAGATAGGCGGTGTGCTCCTGGTGCTTCACGGACGTGTCCTGGCTCCAACACGGTGAAGAGGAGTTGACCTAGAAAGAGCAAACTCTCAAGTCAGGTAGTGCTCTCCGGATGCTTCATGGACGTGTCCTAACCCCAACACGGTGAAGTGGAGAATGAAGAATCATGGTTGATAGAGAGTGGACGGATAAATGATTGTTTGAGGGGAGGCTCGGTGGTCCTTTGTTTGAGGGGAGGATTGTTGGGTATGCAACCAAAGTCTCACATTGGCTAGAAATGGGGAGGATCAAGGGTATATAAAGATGGTCAAATATCTCCATTGGTATGAGGCCTTTTAGGGTATAGCCCAAGAGCAAATCCATGAGGGCTTAGGCCCAAAGTGGACAATATCATACCAATGTGGAGAAAGTGGATAAATGCAAAGCACGTTTGGTAGTCAAAGGGTATGCTCAGAGGTATGGGATTGACTATAGTGAAGTCTTTGCACCTGTGGCTCGTTAGGACACCATTCGTTTGATCTTGGCTCTAGCAGCGCAAAAAGGGTGGATTGTTTTCCAGCTAGACGTCAAAAGTGCATTCCTTCATGGGGAACTGAATGAGGCAGTTTACGTAGAGCAACCAGAAGGATATGTTCATAAAGGGGAAGAGCATAAAGTGTTGAAGCTTCAGAAAGCTCTTTACGGCCTGAAACAGGCTCCAAGAGCCTGGTATAGCAGAATCGAAAGTTTCTTCATAAAAGAGGGCTTTGAGAAATGCAGTCATGAGCATACATTGTTCCTCAAACATGAAGCTGACGGTAAATTCTTAATCATTAGTCTTTATGTGGATGATTTAATTTATACAAGGAATGATGTAAAATTATGTGAGAAGTTTAAGAAGTCAATGAAGCTAGAATTTGACATGAGTGACCTGGGGAAGATGAAATATTTTCTGGGAGTTGAGGTCCAGCAGAGTTGTGAAGGAATTCATTTATGCCAAATGAAGTATGCTGGGGAAGTCTTGGAAAGATTTGGAATGGGAAGCTGTAATCCTGTGAAAAATCCTATTGTGCCAGGAACGAAACTGGTAAAGAGCAGTGAAGAAGCCAACATAAACTCAACACTATTCAAGCAGATAATCGGCAGCCTAATGTATTTATCAGTAACAAGACCAGAAATCATGTTTGTTGTCTGTTTGTTAAGCAAATTCATGACAAACCCGAAAATATCTCATATGGCTGCAGCAAAACGGGTCCTCAGGTATGTGAAAGGGACTATGAACTTAGGAGTATTCTACAAAAGAGGTGCTGAGAACGTGGGGAGCTTGGGAGTGAAGTATGAGAACAATTCTGCTAATCTTGAGGCTTATACTGACAGTGATTATGCGGGTGATATAGAAGATAGAAGAAGCACTTCTGGATATGTGTTTATGCTGAGTGGCGGTGCAGTTGCATGGAGCTCAAGGAAACAACCTGTAGTAACTCTTTCCACCACTGAAGCAGAATATGTAGCAGCTGCAGCATGTGTTTGTCACAACATTTGGATGAAACGAGTGCTCAACAATATCGGTTTTTCGTCATGCAAGTGTGTCAAGATTTTTTGTGATAATAGCTCAACAATCAAGTTATCAAAAAATCCAGTTCTTCACGGACGAACCAAACACATTGATATAAAGTTTCATTTCTTACGCGACTTGGTTAAGGAAGGTGTTGTGGAGCTGATACATTGTGGCACTAGTGAGCAAATGACAGATATCATGACAAAGCCGTTGAAGCTTGAATCATTTTTGAAGCTACGTAATATGCTGGGAGTTCAAAGCATGAAGGCATGAAGTTTTTTTAAACTGACTTACTTTCAGCAAGTGCAGTTTAAGGGAGGAGATGTTAGAGTCCTATTAATGCAAGCAATATTTAGTTTGAATAAATTCCTAGCTTTTAGGAGTTACGACTAAGTCTTATATTCGGTTACCTCAGTTTTCGGGATGTGAAGACGTGGTTTATTTCTTTTCTGTTATGTTCCAGCTGTAATGGCTATTTAAGCCATAGAACTTCTGTTTAACAAGGATTATTCATGATCTATACAATCTTTAGTTCTTGAATACATCACAATTGGCTATGATTTAAGTAATGCTAATGATAACTAGTCTCTAGTGTACGCGTATTACTTGTTACATCATATCTACAAATGCCTTGCATGATAGAGTTAATCTGAGCTTATATGGGAGTAGTTTCAGATACTTATTACAGAGATTACACCATCTTCCCGTCCAAAACTCTCATCAATTCAACACTTTGTAGATTATATTATCAAATCAGAATCTAAGGATGAAAATGATGTTATGTCACCCCACAACAACAACAATGATAAGGTTAACAGGGCTGAAAATTCTGTACCCTGGAAATCATAATTGGATGATGTGGTTATAATTTATCACCAATGTATTGCAAGGTTAGCAATTACCAATGCTCTATACATGGTTAGCAATTAACAAGGTTAGCAATTAACAATGCTCTATGCATTAGAAACAAAAAGGGCAGCTTGCAATCATAGGTTAATAAACTATACATACCAAATACTATTGCAAACCTGCTACTTGAGTGAAAATATTTGGTTAAAGGCAAATTCCAGCGCAAAGCCATTTTCAATTCGACTTATGGTGTTTTATAGGGTATTTGGTTAGCTAGAAACAAGAGGGTGTTCTTGGGAGATTGTACTGATTAGGATACTATCTTCGAGCTGGTTCTTCACCAACTGGCACTTTGGCTACATAGGAATTGACTTGCTGTTCAGAAGCTCAGATGGGATCCTCCTATGGTCAAATCTGCAAGGCGTTTCAGTTTTGTTCATTAAATGCTTGTTGGTATGTAGCTCATTTTATTTCTATTCTCCTTTTTTGCCTCCCTTTTCTTTTTTGTATTGAACCGCTGTGTTCTTCTTTTTTCTTGCTAGTTTGGCCACTGTCTTCATGGCACTAGCAGACATTTATAAAATCTCATCGTCTACTATAAAAAGAGAAAAAAGCAATTTTATAGCGACAACAGAATTTGGTATTTTCAGCTTATGAAACTTGATGGTATAATTGCAACAATCCAACCTCTATACGCCATAGTTGTAAACCTTAGAGCACTATCAGGATACAGTTCGAAATCTCCTTCCCTCTGTAGAGTAGTTTCTATTCGTTTTCCTCATCCGGGTCCTAGAAAATTTCATATCATTTATATCCACTTGATTAGGTGACAGAGCATGATGTTTCAAAAGCTTCCTGCAAACTCTTAAGCTTGTGTGCTCATCCTCCACTTGTTGATTTTGTCCATCTTTCTGTCTTGTGTCTTCTTTGACACCAAAAGCAAAGGACATAATTTCCATCTAAAGGCATAAAAAAGCACTTTGTGCTTTGCAAAAGCAAAGGTAGAATTATAATCTTAACCGCACTGCCTAAAGTTTGGAAAAGGAGGTCCAAGTGCACAAGTTGTTAATTAATACTATATGCTTGTTGTGTCATTTCTAACCTATAATGTAATTTAATACCTTATATAATGCATTTTAATACCTTTTCTCTTTCAATTCCTTTTCGGGATGTCCTATAATATTGTCTGCTTACTTTCTAAATAAAATATATGAACTCTCAATTTTATCTTTAATTATTTAGTTAATTGCACCATTTTCAATAAAATGGTATGGTGGTAAATGTTAAAATCTAAAAGCGAAAGTGACAGGGGGTGTAGGAACATTAAAGATTTTGAACAGCAATAGTAAATGATGGGAAGATTTCAAAAGTAACATTCACCAGTCACATCTTGGAGTGTTAACATCTCTTCCCTTCCTTTTTTGAAAGGTGGTGTTTGGGAATCCAGATATCTTATACATTATCGGAATTAGATTTCTCAAGAATGTAATAATACTAGGAAATACAAAATCTGAATTGTAGAATATTTGCATTTCGTTGGAAACCAGAGTCTAGAAATATATCCTTTTCTGTTTTCGGCTACTCATATATATGATACATGTACTCTTCATTATGACATTTAAACAATATTATTATTATTATTATTATAACTTAAAACAATATATTTTTTAGATTATTCTAGTTTAATTTATTTCTTTCTTTTTTAATCATTTCCCCTCTTTCTTTTGATTTCTAATCATATGAAGGGGTGTGGAAAAAGTTGGGATGATAATGAATATCCATGAATTAATATCTTATCTATATATCATGTTTTGAGTTTCTATTACCCGTGTTTTATTTGTTATTTATCATTAGAAATAAGAGTAATATGTATGTATTTGATACACACACACTTGTATGACAAATTATAAATATTAACACAGTATATTATTTGAATATTAAAGTATGCATATATTATATTATATTAAAAAAATATAAATATTCAGTGTGTATATATATCATGATGATTTTATCAGGTTTTGAGTTAAATTTGATAATATTCATATTTTATATCAATTTTCGATTAAGTTAAATTAAAATCTAAGACAACATATATAATAGGCCATTTCCAAACGCTTTTAAATTAGTTTTTGTCATGGTTTAAAATGAAAATTAGCTTGTTTTGGCCGAAAAATAGTTTTCAGATATCCAAATTAAATAATAAAAGTAAAACAAAGTTGATTAAAAATTCTGATCTCTTGCAATTCTTACTTAATGATTGAAAAAAAGGCTAGAAGTCATTGAATGGTAGGCAGAATTATGGCTTGAGCCTTTTGTGCAGCTCTTCTAGATCTGATTTTTTTCTCTCTTAAAGTTAGAATCTAATCTAATTAAACAAACATCTCCTTTATTTTGCTCCTCCACACTAAAAGTACAATCAAGCCAAGATAGGGAAATTTGGACCGTAGACGACCAAGACAATACGAAATTGAACAGTATCTCAGCTGAAAGACAAGAATGGCCCTAAAGTTTATCCAATCTACATTCTGATTCCTCCGGACAGTTCCATCAACTGAAGTTAAAACCGTAGACTCTCTAAAGACACAAAATTTACAGGCTGCACCGAGGAGATCGATCGATGCCAACCAGGCAAAAGGAATGAGAGAGACTTGAAAGGAAGGAAGAGGAGACATGTGAGATCTCTCTCTATCTCCCCTCCCTCCTCCTCTACATGACTAGCTCACTATGTGTGACAGTTTTGAACGTGGGAGTCAGTGCCTATCACACACAAAAATCTGCCAAAACCCTTAAAAAAAAACTAAGTACTAATCAATGTCTGTGATGTATGGTAACTGTATAAACCAGAGAGGGGACTGATACAGTTATTGACATGTGGCGTGAGCTTAAGACTTCTTTAGGGGCTTATGGGGACCGTTTCTAAGTTACAGTGGTCGTAGGAGTACGGTTCCATAGCCGTTTTTTTGGGGTAAAAAGACGATATATAGATAGAGTGATATAGGTGGGTGCCTGCTGCTGCTGCAGCTGGTTCTGGTGATGCCTGATGCATGGGTGCAGCCTTGCAGTAGCCAGCTGCCTGTTCGGACGGGTTGGGTTGAAAGGTCAGATCATTTGTCTACATCAACATCTTCTCACATGCCCCTCTTGTCTTGTCAAATCATTTGGAATCAATAAACCCCATGGATGAATCACTTCTTTCTGCATATTTGTCTTTAGCACTTCTACTGTACAGTACACAGCTACCTCCATCCCTACATGTACATATATACCTTCAATGCCTGTGTGTATGTATGGAGAAACCATTTTTATTTTCTTGTTATGTAAAAAAATGAAAAGCAACATAAAGTCACATCACATTTAGAAGAATTGATGTCACTGGTAGTTATTTGGAATTTTATTAGTAGTTGTTTTTTAAAATATTTTTTATTTAAAAATATATTAAAATTATATATTTTTTTATTTAGTAACAATTTAAATAATATGAAAAAATAACAACAATAAATAAATAAAATTAAAAAAAAAAATAATGCAAAAACAAAAAAAAGAACCATACTCGAGCCTATCTAAATTATCATACAACACCATACTAACCTAATGGAAGGAAAACTATATAAAAAAAATAACAAATTAAAACTTCAAAAAAGAAGAAGAAAACATGAGCTTAAAAAAATAAAAAGAAAACTAGGCGAACCCCTATTAAACTTGGTTTAATATTAAAAACTTACAACTTATTGAATCATGGATCTTAGTTCAGTCAATAAATTTGACTATCAACCAATTTAATTTTAAATGATGAAATCATTGAAAAACTATTAATCAAGAAACTTGCAAAAGAAAAAACAAAAAGGCAATAAAAGGAACGAGTATAAAACTTGAGAGAAAGAGAACTAAGGAGGATGAAATTTGAAAAATAATAATTAAAATAATCCTAAAAAAATAAATAACAATTAAAAGAATAAGTACCATATTTGAAAGATTAAAAAATCATAAGGGACAAAATATAAAAAACATTTGTAATTTAATAGGTTATTTATAGATTAAAAAATGGTAGAGGTGAATTGTTTTTAAATAGTGAGCTAACCCAATAGAATCAAACTCAAAAAATAAGAAAACAAAACAAAAAAGATTAAAAAACATGAGAAAAAGCTCAAAAAAAAGGGAAAAAAACCCCAAGCAAATCTAGGCAAATTTCCTAAACCTGGTCTAATCTCTAATGCTAGAAACTTGTGAAATCTTGGACCACGATTCAATTAAAAAAAATTAACTCTAAAAAAAATTTAACTTTAAAAGATGAAATCGTGTAAAATATATTCATAAAAAAAATAGTAAAAAAAACAACAATGAAAATAATAAAGACAAAATTTGATAGAAAAAAAAAAACTCAAGAAGGATGAGATTTGAGAAAAAAAATGATCCCAAGCAAATAAATTACAATTAAAAAAAAAAAAACAAAATTTGAAACATTGAAAAATAAGAAGGGGTGAAATTAAAAAATATTTTTAATTTAATATATAATTTGTAGATTAAAAAATGATAGAGGGAGAAATTATTGAGGGTTAGCTTGATAGAATCAAAATGCAAAAAATAACAAAAAACGAGATAAAAAATTAAGAAAACATGAAATTATAAAAAAGAAAAAAAAAAAAACAAAACCAAGCAAACCTCTTAAAACTTGATCTAGTATCGAAAAGTCACAACCCGTGAAATCTTTGACCTGAATTCAATCAACAAGCTTAATTCTCAACCAATTCAATAAAACAAATAGCGATGATAAAATTTAATAGAAAAAAACCAAGGATGATGCAATTAAAAAAAAATAAAAAATGATGCCAAATAAAATTAACAACAATTAAAAAAAATAAGAATCAAATTTTAAATATTAAAAAAATCATAAGGGATGAAATTGAAAAATATTTGTAAAAAATAAGCAAACTTAGGCAAATATCTTAAACCTAGTCAAATTTTAAAAGCTCATGATCCATGAAACCCTGAATTCGGGTCCAATAAAGAAATTTATTATGATCTAATTTAAAAATATAAATTTTAACTTTGTTGCAAGTGTGTAGCATTGTGGCGATCATCCTCTCAGATCGGGATTAACAAGAATGATATGGGTGGAAATGACAATGAATTTTTTTTTATCAATAAAAAAAGGAACATTAGTCGTACCTAATATTTTGAAAACTAAAAACCCTAACTAGTCTCAGAGTCTGGGTAAAATGACTGATTGCATAAATGAAGGATATTAGCACTCATAGTAGCTTTACCTAAAGTAAGCTGCCTTATTTGATATAAACTAAGAAAATATTATGTTTTCTAACTGTTGGCCTGTCTAAGGTATAAGAAAAGTTATTTTCAGTAAGAACGTCCTTATCATATCAGGTTAAAAACCTATTCTTCTAATGCAAACATAAAAAAATAAAATAAACTGTCTTTTTATTTAATGTCAGGAATACGTCATACATATAAATTCATAATCCCGTATATTAAAAGAATTTTTTTTTCATATCAGATATACATCTTACGTATAAGTTCATAATCCCGCATATTAAAATAAACAAAATATTTTTTTTTGGGATTTTTGAATGTAGGCCAAAATCACTTGGAATTTTACAAATTTGTTGTAAAATTCAAGCAATATTTTTTAAAACATGTCATAGTATTTTAGATTTATTTTTTTTAAAAAATGCTTAAATAAATTTAGGATTTTTAGCTATATGTAAGAAAAAAATATATTTTATTATTATTATTTTTTAGACTTTGTTTGACAAAAACTCATTTTTCTTTGTAATAAAACTACTAAAAATAGGTTTAAAGGGTTTTTGCCAAACACTTACTTAAACTCAAAAACCCTTTATCAAAAATTAAGGCAAACCAAATAGGATCTTAAATCATTTGATCTAAATTCTATTTGATCCAATCTGATCAGGTCAATTGGATCGTATTAAGAGAATTTTTATACAATTTAATTTGAAATCCAAACTTGTTAAGGAGTTGAGTCAGGAATTACGAAGTTTGACTTACCAGACCTGATTTCAATGATAATGTTTTATGTTCAAAACACTTTCATTTCAGCCCACAACATAAAACATGAAGTAGAATAGTATTGATTTGTATATAAAACAAGATTTTCACTAAGAAATGTAATAATATATACATAAATATTCAATTAGAATAACCCTCTTGAAATATATTATTGTGTGACTATCCAAAAAATAACCTATTTTTTATATAAGAAAATATCTTGAATACTATTTTAAAAATGATAGTGGTTAAATAACAAAGTTAGATTAGACTAATAATTAGTATTTGCTTGTCATTTTTATCATTTCTTTTAGAAATATTACTCATTTTTATTACCTAAATATACTAAAATATTTGGTGTGCAGTTTACCAGCTTTACTTTTCGGATCCATATATTTTTTTATATCTCCAACTTCATCTTTTTCATCCTCAATATTTTTCTTAAAATTTATTTAACATCATGATGACATTTTAGACCATCAAAATTGATTGGATAACATCAAATCAACTTTTATATAATTTAGTTTTAAATTCAAGCTAAGGAAGGAGTGGTTATAATATTTTTTTGTGTAAGAATTTTTTTTTTCTCAATTTCATCTTCAAACTTTTTTTTACTGGTTGGCTAAATTATTTTGAGTTGGATACGTTAACTGGATCATATCAAGAAAACTCTCACACAATTTAAAAATAAACCTTGACCAAATAAGGAGTTGGGTCGAGAAATTTTTTTCTTTAAATTTATCATTTTTTTCCTCAATTTTTTCTTTATATTTTTCTTACCGATGACCGAGTTATTTTTGAACTAACCAAGTTAAATGGATAATATTGAAATAACTTTATCACAGTTTAATTTTAAACCCGAGTTAGGTATGAAATCAAGTCCAAAAATTTTATGATTAATAATGTCAAATAGTTTATTGTGGCCTAGATATTTTTTTATTATATATATTTTTAAAATTAATTAGAGACCTGTAAACTAGTGTTTTCTAAATAAATTTTAACTAGTAATTACTTTACCTCCTTGCCGAAGCCATTAATGCATGAAGTGCAGGGAGAGCAGCTGTGCGAGCCTGGCCCATATTGCAACCCTGTGTAAAATAGAAGCTTGTGCTTTGGTTTTGTTTCCCTCTCTAGTGTCTGAACAAAGCTCGATACTGAACCAGCGTGAGGTCCTTGGCATAGTGCTTTCAATGATTTAAATAGCCTTTTTTTTATGCTCAGTCTACAGATGCACTGCACAAATAGTGAAATCTGGTAATTCAAATTGCTGTCATCTGAATTTTCAACAACACATTAATTAACATTAACATTAATTTTTTTTTTAAAAACCCAAAAGCCATGATGCTTTTACTGTGCAATTGCAGAAAACCAAAGTTAAAAATACAGAGGACCTAGATGAGTGTTCTGAAATTTACTCAAAAAATTGACTTTGATACTTTTACCGTGTAACTCATTCATTTTCAGTCCTTTCAGTTCTTTTAAAATTCATTTTTTATTCAAAACTTTATTTTTTTATTCTTTTGTTTCTAGATTAAAGTCGGGGAGGGTTGTCAAATTCAAGTTGTAGAGAAAAAACATTGATTGACACCAAGTTTAACTACCAAAATGGTTAATATTAATGCCAATAAGTTCTTTTTGATGAGAAAAGTTCCACTTGGATGCTCTTTCATCTTCAAGCATGAGATAATAGATTTGACCTCAAGAAATTTTTAGATTTTAAATTGATTTTTTTATTGTCTTTGGATTTTTTAAAAAAGTTATTTAAAGGCATAAACAGATTTATTTAGGTCTCTAGGGTGTTTTCTTAGTGTTTTTGGGTCAAATTATGGTTGAAAATAAAGTTTTAGGTGTAAGACACTATTGTCCTGTTTTTTCAGCAACAATATAATCACCCAAATTTAGGCATAGTAGGTGATGCGCTACTTGCTCTATTTTTTTTTTTTTTAAAGAAGCAAACAACATATTGTTTGCCCCTCAAAGAAAAAAAAATGATCAAAACCAGGCGCATAGGCTTAGACCGACAAACTTGTGCTCTTAAGCATTTTTTATTAAGGCTCAAGTGAAGTGGACCGCCTGGTCAACGCATTTGGGCATTTTTTTGGGGTACTTTGTTTTGTTTTGTTTTTTTTTTTGTTTTATATATATATATATATTTAATTTTATATTCTTATTTTTTTTGGCTTATTAGTTGGTAAGCTTTTGTGCCATGGATTCTATGTTTGTACCTCATTAGATAGAAAGTTAGGGTGCCATATCTTGAGGGGCAAATATATTTATTTTTATTATAGTTTGTGGCTCATATGTATATGCTAAAATGGAGCCGAATGGAGCAAAGCATCCTGAGGTCCATTGTAAATATATATTATGTAAACCTAGATTGACATATAGTGAAATAAAAATTCCTTACTCTTGTGAATGTAAATATTAATTTTGTCAAACCACGTTAAATCTTGTATTCTTTCTTGTTTTCTATTGTTTGCAATATTCATTAATAAATGCTGTAGGTTTCATAATAATTTTCATTGGTGTTCATGTGAACTGGTAAGTATAGCAAGAAATGTAACTATTAGTGATAAAACGACGTCTATCCTACAAGAAATTTATATGTACAAGATAGAAAATTATGTGTACTCCATCTAAAAATTATCAGCACCATTGAAAATATATAAAGAGAGAATTGGAGAAAATAGTCAAGTAAGGCCTTGTAGCTTACCTGAGCTTTGCTTGCCTAGACTTGGGCCTGACCAGTTGAACAATTATTTTTTTAAAAAAATAATTTTTCTATATATGGCTAGGATTTTTTTGGTTTTTTAAAAAAGCTTGGGTTTAAAATTCTTTGACAAGGAATAATGAGAGCATTTCCATTTGACAAGTAATTAAGGCAACTCTCTAATTAAGATTTATATATGTTCCTCCCATTTTATAGTTCTTAATGCAAAACAGAAATAGGAAAAAATTGAAAGGGAAAGGAAGTAAATTTAGAGCTCATATGGTTATGCTCATGCACACACCATATATATATATAAACTTTCATCTGCAGCTGGTATTTCGAAAGAAAGAAAAAAACCTTGAAACTTGAAAACCAACGATTCTATTCTTTAATTATTAATAAAAAAAACTTACGCATGCCTTTGTATTCGTCCCTTTTCTTTCTTCTTCAATTCCCCCCTCAAATATATATATATATATATATATATATATATATATAGACAACTTTTTATATATTCATATTAAAAAAAGTTCTATGTGCCTTGTTTAATAATTCAAAAGTTGATATGGGCTTTGATCAAAGGTCTATATATGATGGCCACCCTTAACTGAAAGTTACTGTAATTAAGGAGAGTCTCGTACAAAATCTAACTCAATTCATTGGCTCAAAGCAAGGGTTTGAAAGTTATGCTTTTAGAAGTTGGAGACAGGCTTTACAAACAAGATTTTAATAAAGACTTGATTACAAGCTCAGCCAAATCTCTTTTAAAGTGCACTACAGTTTTCTTACACTTTATCTGGCATCCTTAACAAACACTGTTGCAAGTTATAATGGACTAGCTACTGCATAACATTGGCTAGAGAATCCCTTACAAGATCACTCTATACATATACTTCAGGTTTTTTTTTTTCTTTCTTAGTTAATGGATGAACTTGTTTTGTGGCGCATCTTCGGAGTTCTTCGCATCAGAAACCAGTTCATGATGTCTTGGTCTTCATGGAGTTGGTGGTTCGAAGAGATCCCTTTTGGAAAAACTCCCGGGCAAACAGAGATTATGCTACAAATAAGCTGAGTGTAGCTAGGAAGACAAGCATCAATCTAGAAAAGAAGAGAAGGGAAAGCCACAAGTTGATGCACTCCCACTCAAACAAGTGTTCTTCCCATGTCATGATGGTTTGATTGCCTTATGCCCTAGTTGGTGGAAGTCAAAGGGGTTGTAAGAGAAAGTGGGTTTGCTAGGATCCCTTCTTTTCTTTTTTACAAGTGGGAGGTGGTCTCCCAAATGCCTGCAAGGTCATTCAAAAGTCTTAAACACCACCTTTTTGTTTTTTTTTTTAATTAATTATTAATCCCTTCCACAACTCCTATGCCCTCCTTGAATTTTCAATCTGTTCTCCTTGAATAAAAAATCTCTCAGAACGATTACAAAGAATATCTAATTTTCTTAAAAAAAAAAAATTATAAAATCTTCATGTATCAACTAGGAAAAACTTGATTAATTGTATATGTTTAGAAGTCTTTAAATCGAAGAAGAAACTCTTAAGAAAATCTCATGTTTAAGACTATTTTGAATGTTATAAATTGAATTTTAAATATAATTAAATATCTAAAATAATTCAAAAAATAAATCGGAAACTAGCCCCTCCATTTTGCTAAAGTAAGGAGAAGAAATTAATGTAAAATTTAGATTTTATCAAAAGTAAATATACACCACCGTTACAACCTCAACTACACCACCACAAAAACACACCTCATTTCATCTTAAGTCATATTTCTTGTCCTCAATTTAAATAGGATCTTAGAGATGGGTATCTAAATTTGATTTTTTCTGGGTTATTTATGGTGATGATAGTGGATGAGAATTGGAGGTGGAAAGAGTTCTTTGTTGTTAAAAATATCTAGAATATTGAGAGTTTTTTTTTTTTTGAAGGAATAAGATAAAGGAAATACGAATTCTTTTTAATATATGAATTCAATTTATTTGATAATTAAGTTGAAATTTAATAGTAAATTGGTTCAAAACATGCGGTAAGTGTTGGTTAACACTAAGTATACATTTAATATTTTATAAAAGTAGGTTGGTTGGATTCTTCAAGAGAAATAGGAGTAATTAATTGATAAGATCCATGCTTATATATATTGTGAATTATGAAGCTTATGGGCTATAATTTGTTCAATTAATTAATTAAATTCGTTTGATTTTTTTTGGTATAGGACTTATAATTATGCTCGGGCTCTCTGACGGAAGAGGACATAAACTGTTGTTTTATTATATAATCTGAAATATTAGATGTTCCTTCACATTTTATAAACCCTAATCTATAAACAACGATTTACAGAAGATATTTTAGCGGTCGAAGACTATGTCTTTTGTTTTGTTCCTGCCATTAGAATAGATATCTATCTACATCATGGCCACACGTACGAGGCTCGTAACCAATCTCTCATTTATATTTCTTTAATTATGTATAATTATTTTATATTCTAGCATATGGATCTATCAATTCAATTTTCCAACAGTGCATCAAAGCATATGGGACTAGATCCCTGTGGACATGAACATTATTTTAGACCGTGGGTATACCTCCTTTTCTTCTTTTTTTCCAGTATTAATTCGGTGCCGAATATGAGACACGAAACTTTCTATGTTCTTGTGCTGTTCATGATGAATAATTATGTGTTTCGATAATGAAATTCAACAACTATTTCCTGCATATTATTTGTTTAATTTAGTTTTATCAACCTCGTTTTATAAGTTTGTATTCAGCTAGCTAGTATCTTACAATAGAAAGGATAAATATATATATTTTACTGAAGGAAAATAAAAATAAATTTATTTTTTAAATAATTTCTTACCATTTCAAAATAGGATTGATGAGAATCTCAATTGTCTCCATTTCTTACCAAATGTTTATCTAAGAGTGTAAGAACTATTAATGAATATGACAAGTGAAATGCAAATCGCCCAAGTAGAGTAAATGATCAAATTATTTAATATATTCTCATGTCTTGATTATTATTGATAATAATTGCACTGGCCGACACCGAATTATAGATAGTCAACCAAGCAAGCGAGAAAATTCGATGCGGGTCCTATAAATAAACCTGATTTATTGAAAATATAGTTTGTGCAAGATTTTTTTTTTATATAACCAGCTTGTTCATGCAAAAAACAAAAAAAACTCTTTTGTTTTAAAACATTGAAGATTTGTTTCAATTATTATTATTATTTTTTTTTTTTTTGAAGAATTGTTTTGTTAAAAAATAATATAAATTATGTTATGAGACCTCACTTAATAGTTTAAGTTAATGAGTTGAGTTGATTTTTTGACATGATATTAGAACCTTGCAATCAAGCGGTTATAAGTTTGAATCTCATTATTTTTTATTTATTTGATAAAATTTAAACATAAAGTAATGTGAGTATGTGCACGTTTTAAGCCTAAAAAGCTTTCACTTGAGGGAGTGTGTTAGAGAATAATATAAATTATATTTTGAAACCTCGCCTAACAGATTAAATTATTGGATTGAAATAATTTTTTGATGTCTCATGATATAATTTATATTATTCTAACATGTTTTAATTATTTTGTTTTCTTTTTCTGAACAATACTGAAGAATTGTTTTAATTTTTTTTCCCCTTTTTCTGAGCACGAATTAGATTTGTTATGTCAATGTGTTTTTGCCGTTGAGTCCCTTTCCATGGTGAAATGCTATTCCTTCAATCAATAGACACAATATATGCTTTAGTTAACAAGTAAATGTTTGGTGATGCAGTAGTTACAAGTGCTTTTCAATTGAAAAATTACTAAATAATTTTTGTTGCTGCTGTTATATAATTATGATTTCATCTTTTAAAAATCATGAAAAAACACACAAAAATATAATCAATTTCTCATAGTTTTTTAAACTAAAAAATATATTTTAAAAAAACATTTTCAATCACATCACTGAGTGTTTTTGCACTGTATGCGTTGAAATAATCTAGAAGGTGATTTTCCACGATCCAGTCTTACTTTTTATACCCTCTACCTTAAAAGAATAGCCTCATCCTTTCTCCATGTTCATGAATCCAAGTCACCATATGCACTTCTGCTTTAATCAAAGTCACTAAACTCATAAGCTATGGCGTGCGTCTACCAAGAAAAACAGAAAACATTATAGATTATAGATCATCTGTGAGCTTTTTAGATGAATTCTCTATTAACCAGCATGCTAGTATAAGAATAATTACGGCCAGGTCACCAAATCTTGTATCAAGCTGCACCTGGTTTAATTAAAGCATGGGGTTAATTAATATCAAATTTCAAAAAAGAAATGTATCCAAAAAATGAATTATTTATTATCATTATTTTCCTTATAATTGATAATTAATTTCGTTATGATATGATAAGGCACAAAGTAGAAGTTCAGATCAACTAGCTACAAGAGCGTACGTACAAACAGCAAAATTAATATTATTGAAAATTATCAAGAAAACAGCTAGGAAAACCGCGTCAGTCTAAAATACATCACAGAAACTCCATTGACTACAGGGCAAATTAAGATAACTTTGGGATATTCGTTGTAGCCTCCTCTAGCAATTTCTTCTTGCTCAAACGAAACTGAACAGATGGATTGAATGATTTCTTCAGCTAGCAGGACACCACCAGCGATTTTAATTGGCCTTCCCGTTAGATCAACATAAAAAATACGGTTGTTTTCTTCTTCATGGGTTTTTATTTTCGAAGCCATATGAACGTTTTAAATGATTTATAAATGTCTCCAAAGTATTGCGGACGATTCTTGTCCCTTTTTTCCCTCAAGATCATCGAATGCGAATGATGAATGCATTATGTAATTGCTAAATCATTGAATGAAGTTATTCTTTTCACAAAATGGGGGGGTATGCACGCTTCTCATACATGATATTTTTATATAATAAAAAACGTAAATCTTCTGTCACTTCCCTTTTAAAAAAAAGACAGGTAGCTAGGTTTGTGGCATGCAAGAATATTTCAACACGCTAAGTTGCTAACATGATTGCTTACAACAATTCTCACTAAGGATTTTCACACGGTTGATCCTTTCATTGCTTCAACAGTGGTCAGACGGCTTAATCATAGGTGTCAAAGCCTAATGATTTACGCCAAGACCATGTGGACATATGGAAAATCTTTTGGAATAGTACATGTGGCAAACCAGATATAGTCAAATTCTTTACTAGTTAGATTAACAAGTGTTTGTCACCTTTATAGTCTGTCATTTCACCAGGTCAAAAATGGCCGACCTTCCATAGATAAAAATATGATGTTGTCTTCATCTCAAACCCTAAAAAAGATTGATGGACATGCAAGGAAGAGAGGGTTTCTGATCAAGTCTTTGAGAGAACATAGCCCGAGAGCCTTAATTGGTGGAAGGTGCACGATATTAAAGGATTCCCTTAATGGATGGGAGAATTGGGTTGCTTTTGTCTCGAGCTGACTCCAAATATTCCACCACTATAAATGGCAAGATCAATCGTGGAATTTTGACCCTACGTCCTCCACAAAACACCTTATATGCAATCCCCAACCACTTCCCTTACATGGAAAATTGTCCATATTACTACCACCTTACTAGACATCAAGATTTTATAAGATAGGACAACCTTACTAAATTCAAATGGGTTCCACCTAAGAGTCCCCGAGTCCAAAGTCAAAGTGGATCCTATCATTGTAGCCATTCAATATTAGACATAACTTAGTTGGACAACTTACCAAATCTATCTCCCATTTGGAGAGCGTATTGTCACAATAATTCGTGCAATTTTTCCTCCTTCTCCAGTCCTTGGAGTGATCAGATAAAACTTTGAAATTCTGTCCACCCTGGGTACTTCTGTAACTCTCAAGATCGAAAGACCCTGAGATTAGACATGATTGAAATGGACATGGAACTGTTTCTATTTGAAAAAGCCTTCAAGGAAATGACTGGTCAACTCTTGTTTGCTGAATGCTCGATAAATGATTGATGATATCACCAAGTTCAGCTCAGCGAACTCGATTCTTTAATTTCAAAACTTCTTCAAGACTTCGTTTGGAGTAAGAAATACACTGTTTCTACTGACTAATAATTTAGCTCAATTGTCCTCTTCTCTGGACTCTATACCAAGGGGGGCTTTGAAAGCGATGAAACAAAGCCATTGTATTGCATCCCAGGTGTAGTTAGTGAGATACCACATGCGGAAGAACTATATGAGTCCAATTTGAAAACGAAGGTTAAATGTATTGAGCCAATAATGGCGACTTCAATTGAGGAGACTGGAGGGGGGTGCCTAGATTCTGTAAGAGTTTAGTGATCTTGAGAAACTAAATGCATTGAAAGGTCCTATCCCTGTATGCGTGGAGTGTCTGGTAAACAATATTCCCTGTGAAAAACATAAGTGTAAGCTTCGAGGTTTGAGTATCTAATTCTTTGCTGTCTTTGGAAATCCTCAAGAGACATCTTTCAACGTTGAAGTAGGTGTTTGAACCATCGGATTCAGTAGCCTGAAGCTGAATAAGTGTTTGAACCATCCGATATTGAAACAGAATCATGATTAATGATTTTTTTGGCAATATTCGTTTCCCGTGAACTTACAGAAGTTTCATGGGAAGGCCAGACCGGCTTCTATTGTTGGCTACAAATCCCAGTACTCTTAGTAAAACGTTAGGAATTTCTCTGCTGATATAAAATATCGAAGTCCTCTTGTCTATCAGATGCTTAAGAGGTTTGCATCAATTAACAGCCAAAACAAAAAACAAAATCAACGAAGCTTACATCAATCCCATTTGTTACATGGTACCATCAAGACTTTTCACTTGTACAGTGCCCTGCTATTCCAGACATTTTCTTAATTTTTGTTTTCTTCCAAAAAGGATGCGAAATTAGCTACTAATTTCATTTTTAATATAAATGCAAATGGTCATTATGGAGTTCAGAAGATCATAAACAGTGCTCACTCAGGCCTTAAAGGGTGTATAGCCATTGAGGAATTCAATCTCTCTAAAATCAAAGCTTGGTTTCAGTACTCTCTCCTTTCAATATCTCATCCTCTTGAACTAAAGCTAAAACTTTCTCTTTTTTTACCTCGTGTGTTTTAAGCTATGTAATAAGAAACAGTTCTTCAACTACGTTCTTATATCGCCATTCCATCACTTCTATAAATGAAGATCCAAGTTTAAGTTGATAGGATATTGTTCGCTTGGAAACAAAACTAACAGTGTCAGTAGCCATACCCCTATTTAAATTCGGGTATGATTCTTTGTCGATTGATGGTGTCAAGTTATAAAATTTAGGTTGGTAAGTTCTATGTTCCAATAACGAGTTTAGTGTATGAATCTGATTTGACCAAAGTAAATCCAAAATTGTATCTTTTCAAGATTTGTTTTAAAGAGTTAAAACTATGTCATTTTAAAAAATAAAGAGGGTGTTTCGAATGATGATGGTTTTTTTTTTAAAGTGTTTTTTTTATTTAGAAATGTATTAAAATATTATTTTTTAAAAAAATTATTTTTAACATTAGCACATCAAAATAATCCAAAAACATAAAAAAAATGAACTTATTTTTTAAATTAAATTTTAGCCAAACTCTATTTAGGTCACAATCTCGAATATGTTAAAAATCTAAAAAGTCAAAATGAATTTTACTTAGATTTTAACTAGTTTGTGGATTAGCATACTGAATCAATTAAGTTTGACCAGGTCAACTCTTATTTGTTTCAATATAAAACTCGAGCCGGACAAGAAATAACACCCTCCGCGTGTGAATAAAGCAAAGAAAAATCTTACCTTTTGTTTTTTATTTTTTTCAATCAATGGGTAGAGTAAGAAAAATAAAGATGGAAGGGTAAAACAAGGGTTGAAAGGACTACTCAACAAACAAAAAGGACCGAAATGATACCTCCTTTATGAACGGCCATGGACAGTTTTACAGCAACATGAAGGTGCCTGTAGAAAACGTGAATCAATGCACCCAAAATAAAAACCAATGCCAGGTAGGTCCATCCCAATTATGGGTCAGTACTCAAGAAAAGTTTGAAAATGATGAGCAATTAAATTTATTTTCAATCGATCTAGCCAACACGGTAACACCCTTTTACATGGAAAAATAAATTTACAAAGCCAAAAGCAGAAGGGGACCGTGCTATAGATGGGAAAATCACAAGATATGGTACCAACTTGGCTATTAAAATATTATTGAAACCGTTGCTTTGCACCATAGAGATAAGAACGAAAGCATTTCGTCTTTTATATTCTTTCCTAATGTGGAATCTTGCATTATTATATGCTCTTTTACCAGGGAATGCCGCTATCCCTTTATAGCAATATTTTGATGGAATTTTCTCGATTATTGCTTCTATTATATTTTAATGAAAGAGGAAACAATGTTTTGTAATTCGGTCCGACCACAGATTCTGTAAAGCCATGCAAGCTGCTATTGCCCTGCTAGCTATACATTTTAATTAATAAAAAAATACTATATTATACAGCAATAATAATAATAAGCAAACAACAAGACAGGATATAGTAACGTGTGCTGTCCTCATAATCACCACTTTACCAATAATTAGGTTTGGGGATTTCGTTTTTTTGTCCAATAAAAGCTGAGAAATTAATTATAAATGTCCAAAACCGAGTTGGAGGTGGGCTTAGCCTCACTGTACCTAGCCTAGTTCAGCTGTTCAAGCGAGGACCCAATTAATCCTTCCTTGCATGAAAATAGACGTCAAAAATTTTAACTTGGAATTAACCCGGTTTATTTGGGAATATATTGTATTATGAAATGTATCAAAATAATATATAAAAAATATTTTTATCAACATATAAAACGCAAAATTTTTAGCAAAAAAAAATTTCAGTTTGCACTCCAAATGTTTATATTATCAAAATTTTTTTTAATTTTTTTCTTAAAATAATATTGATATTAAAAAAATTTTTTTTTGATTAACCTATATTAACTTATTCATCCATGGACTTAAACCTTACCTAAAATGAATAAATTTAATAATTATGTAAAAACCTTTAAATATCTAGTTGAATAAAAAAACTTATATTGAATTGGATTAAAACAAATGTGTCAAGGGGTTTTGTTGCAAAAATTTTCTTCTTTGATAGAGATTGACAAATTCAGATGAAACCAGTGAGTGTATTGGCTTACGAATTTTAGATTTCTTTGTGTTTTTGGAAACTCATTATTTGATAACCCATTCGGTGGAATTATGTTTTTTATTTTTTCATGATGTCATAGGGATTACTTTACCTTGATTTTGTTGCAATGATTTTCCTTAGTTTTTTTTTTTTTTTTTTTTGCAATAATTTTCTTACATGCATATCATGCAGAAACTTTTCAAGAACTTAACCAAGCTAATTCAGCCCTTTGCTTAAGTTGGATTTTTGATGATTATCGTACTAAAAATGCTAGTTTTTCTGACTTAAATGCAGTGAATATATACAACTCACGTATAGTTATGGCAAGTCACCATCGTTGTTAGTGTGTCACAGCAATATCATGTTACTGGATTAATTATGTTTGCAATGCAACTTGAGTTAAAAAGTGCACTTTATTACACTATTAAGCTTATCTAGATTTTATGATGCCAATAAGGGCTAGAACCAAGAGACAAGAAATAACATCACCAAAGTTATTTTTACTCTTTTGCCCTGACAAAAATAATAATTAAAAAAAAAGGGGAAAGGAAAGGAAAAGTGCACATGAGAAAGAAGGTCGGATTCATAAAATTAGATAATAATTAGAGTTGATTTATTTTTTTTTTATATTTTTTAAAAAATTATTTTAATATATTTTTAAATAATTTTTTTTTACCACGTTACTAAATAAGCTTTTAGTGAAATAAAAGATATTCAAGTGCACCAATGCTACAATCCTTCTAGTTATATTTTATTTTAAAAAAATTATTAATTTTTTTTTGCGGCCAGAAATTAATTCTTTTTTCCATCATATTTTAGATAAATTATGTACATTCAAATCATTATATTTATTTATTTTTATTTGATGATAAAAATATTTCGAGACTAACTTATATAAAATATGTCTAAATGCACAAATGATACAATCCCTTTTTGGATTTTTTTAGGAAAAAAAAAAGAATTATTTAACGGTACTCATTATATATTCAAACCAGTTTTTACATACAAGAGTTAATCCCTATTTCATTATATTTTAGATAAAGTATTTACATTCAAATAATCATATCTATTTATTTATTTTTATTGGAGATAAGTATATTTTTAGGCTAAGTTTTACATCAAGGGAGACTAAATCCTTAATTTTAATGCATTCAAAATTTAATAAGTTTTCTTGAATACTGACTTGTAAATTTTTTCTTAAAAAAATCAAATCTCTTTAAATTCTAAACCGAACTCTAAAATTAAGAATTATATTTATAAAAAAACTCCTTTTAATATTTATTTTTTAATAATTTAAATTCAAAATAGTAACATGAAAACAATCTACTCAACATTGTACACCGAGCAAAAAAGATTCTTTCCTTCGCTCTATCTAATTTATTTTTTTATTAATGCCTAGTTCATTCATTGTTTTTTCTTAAAAAAAAAAAAAAAAAGAAATTATTGCCTCGTATATTAATGTAGCAAGTTAATGAGGGCATGGTGGGCACCTAGTGGATACCTAACTCTGAGGACGTCCTACCTACAGAGAGTGTGGAGATGGTATTGTACAGCGATAGCGTAGAAATTGTGTATTGTAAATAAAATCTTGACATGGAAGACAGAGAGAGGGAGAGAGGAAATAAAAGGGAAAGGTGAGGGAGTGAAGAGTGAAAAGACAAGTCAAACGTCAAATCGAGGGTCTTGAAATCATAAGACAGTCAGTGGATGTGTTGTCAATCAATATGATTTCGTTGCTTAATAATAATAATAATAATAATAATAATAATAATATTATAATATTATAATAATTATTATTATTATTATTATTATTCGAATTTTGGAATTGGTATTCATCAAAACAAAGCAAATGGGGCAAACAATCCTCTCAGATCTTGCCGGGGTTGCTCTGAAAAAAGAAGAAGAATGATTAGATTACTGAATTAATTTATAGATCAATTTGAAATATTTTTTTTGAAACAACTCGTTTTTAAAAATTTATTAGTATCACTTGATAAAGTTTAGATAGGTAATGAGTCAACTTGTAATATCTTTTAAATTTAATCAAATCAATCTAAAATTAATTTAAATTAAATTTCACTTTAAATAATGTTGTGAGACATGAATTTATGTTGTGTGACATGAATTTATGGCAACAACCCGCCTGTTGGCAGAGTGTTTGTATGTTTATTTTCAATTATTTTTTTATTTAAAAAATTATTAAAAAAAAAATTTTAAAAAAATTATTTTTGACATTAACAAATTCAAATAATTAATAAACATTAAAAAAATTAATTTTTTTTTAAATTAAATTTCATGAAATACCTTTTTGGAAAAAGATTCCAAACAAAATCTTTTATTTGAACAGTGTTTATTTTTTTTATGTTTAAAATATGCTTTTTAACATAATTTTAATGAAGAAAATACTTGCACAAAGCGTTACAAAGCACGTATTCATCTTCCCTTGGCCTACTTTTGTCTACTGGACAGCACCAAGTCATGAAGCAACAAACGGTATAGAAAACAAACAATCTTTTTGGTTAGTGCACGTGCCAAGGTCTTGTCTCACGTGCAGTAGGTCTGACCCCTCCTAAAATATTAATTGAACTTGATGTTGTTGGGCACTAGTCCCGATATATGAACATGAACCCTCAAGACCCGGCCGACACGGTTCCCAATGACCCCATTTTTTTAAGTCCGCATTTACAGCTAGTCCTGGTACATGGCTACATGCCATGCCCTCTTCTTCTTCTTCTTCTTCAATTATTTTCTTTCCTTTTCATTTCTTAGCCATCCCTTTCTTATGGAGTCTTTGTCACTGATACATTTTTGTGTTGATTTTTGTTACAGATTCCCTCGCCCTTTCTGTAGTTGCTAGTAGAAGTGTTTGTGGTGACAGTGTGTAATCATGCTGTTTATAGCAGCATTTGGTTGGTCAATTAAAATCTTCAAGGCAAAACCTTTTCCTACTATCTTTGAGAGGTATCATTATTAATATTAATATTCACTCTTTTTTTTTTTTTAGCTTGGACCGCTTCGTAGGTTGGTCTAACCGTGATTTTGAAGATTTTTTTTAAATTTTAAATTGATAATTTTTAATGTTTTAATGTTATTTTAATTTTAAAAATAAAAAAATACTTAAAAAAATAACTCTTATCATATTTTTGAACAAAACTACAATTAGTATTTATTCATCATGTCCATGTCTTTTGAAATATAAATCTTCAAAGATTGTAGCCGATGCTCTTGCACTCGCAGGGCTTCTGTAAATTTGTAGTAATTTATGCATAATAATAATAATAATAATTGGAGCATATATATAGTTTGTGAAATATTGGGTGTGATTGATAGTGTAATTTGTCACTAAGAAGAAAAATATAAATTGCATAAAGTATGAGGTTTACCTTACTTTTCTACGCATTAATTATTTGGTTACAAGAACATAAAAATAAACTTGTTTCCAAAACAATTTTAGAATGGATTTCTACAAGGAACGTATCCTCTCTATTCCAATTATCTCTATTGTTTACATCATGAGATAATAGTTAAATATTATTTTATTAATTTAATGTACCATCACTCATGACTTTGAGGTCAAATATAAAAGTATGAATGAAATAAATTATAATTTCATAAACAATATCAATTTGCTAATAATGTACTATTGATATATCAAGTAATGAATATACTAATTAATGTTGTATTAATTAGTCTTCTGGCTAGCTTAATTATATATATACATATATATATGTCCTCTGGCATGGGATAAGAATATGCGTAAACTAGAGTCAATAGATTCGAGGAAGTGAATTGCCAAAAACCTCCATATCTTCATACTTTATAGGCAGATTGACAATGATTAATTGACATACTTTCTTAAGTACCATGACTTGCTAGGAAAGGAAGAAGATAAGGAAAATCCACCGCAACAGCAGCATCGCCACCGCCAGCAACACCGTCTCGATGCCACCTCAAATAATCTCCTGCTACCACCGTTTATTTCCTTCTTGCTCATCCCCTGCCTGCATTTTGATAACCAATTGTATATTTATCTAGACAAAGAGGGAGCGTTTTGAGTAATTAATTAATTAATTATTATAATCTAATTGGGATTGATTTAATTTAATTAGAGAATTTGATAATGTGGATAATAGTCGTGTCCCTGCTAACATCAACAGACTGCGGGGATCAGTGGTATCCCAGGAGTTTTGACTGGAAGTTTTAAGAGTTAGTTGGCCACTTAGGAAAATATAGGAACAGATTCTTTTTGAAGTTATAACCCTTGTCTTTTGTGGACAAAAATAAAAAATAAAAATCAAATTGTGATTTGTAGTTTTCTTATTGACTAAGTATGTGATCTGAAAATATTGAGAAAAGATTTAGGAAATTATAATCCCTGACGTGTGATTGGCTGAGGTAAAGCCTAAGGCCTCGTATATATTGAAGATAGCACTAGTTTTTTTGAGGTCCTACTTTTTTTCTTTTTCTTTTTCCTTTTCCTTTTTGTTTTTTCCTCTTAATCTTAGATCCTACGTATTTATTAACTAATAAATATTGTTATTTTACACCATGAATTAATTATATTAATTACCTAGAGATTGGCCACACAAGGCCAAAAACATTCAGTCATGTACTTCTTTTCATTGTATTTATTTTATTCTAAATGAATGAGGTTCAATTTAGGAGATGTTAATTTGTTTGGGAGTGTAATTATGGTTATTTTTTAAAATATATTTTATTCAAAAATATATTAAAATAATATTTTTTTTTATTTTTTTTAAAATTATTTTTGATATTATAGATTCAAAATGATCTAAAAACAAAAAAAATATTAATTTAAAGTAAAAAATAAAATAAAATTTAATTTTTTTAAAAATACTTTTTCAAGCTGGGTTGGATTTTTATTTTTATTTTGCTTTTCAACTCTTTATATATATATATATATATATATATATATATATATATATATAAAAGTAAGAGGAACCGAAGCAAGAGTTAAACACGTTCGTAAAATTTCTATGTCACTACATGATAAATAAGGGAAATTAAAAAAGAATAGAAAAAACCTTCAAATATTCCAATCAAGATAAAGGGGAGCGGATCAGAATCGCTGCATGTTGACCACAAATCAGGAATTTAATTTTTCACTTGATACTTTTTTACCATCTATATAATTATTATATTTGTGCATTAATTTAAATGCTTAAAGCTTTCATCTTTCTTTGTTATATTATAAGGGTAATTTAATTTTCAGAGACAATTGAAATTTGAGATTTTTAATCGGAAATCTCAAATTTAAATCATGAAAAGAATGAGATGATGTGTTTTTTATATATAAAAAAGAAAAGAAAAATAAGATAAAGTTGAGCTTTTTTATGTGATTTAATATTCTTAAATGAAAAGATTAAACAAATGGGATATATAAATGGAAGTCAAGCTATGTAGCTCATCATCGACTCTTATCTTTCTTTTGATTTAAGCACAAAAAACGTATAATTAAGAAATTTAAAGTTTTTAGTTGTAATTAAACTAATTAATTATAAACAGCACACAATTCCTTCATCAACCATATACAAACAAAGTGGTTAAAAATTAATGAATGAACATGGCCCATCATCCTTGTGGTCAACACCCTTCATAAGTCACAAGAATAATATCATTTTGCTTTTTTTTTTTTTCAATCAAAACTTCATCCACTCCAAGTTTTAAAATCGAGATCATGGACCAAGAGGTTTGTACGGATTAATTTTTTAATTTTTAACAAAATCAGCTAAGCTTTTTCTTTGTTTTTAAACTTAAATGGGTTTAAATCAAGTAATAAATATCTCATAAATTATTAACAATTCTATTACAATCCCGTTATTTATTTATTTATCTATAATTAATTTCCCACACCTTTTTTTTTTTAAATACCTCTGCCGCCCAGAATAGCCATCCATATTGATTCCCCCCCCCCTTCTCTCTAAATATCTAACACCACCCCTCTCTCTCTCTCTCTCAAACTCGAGAGAAAAGAATCTCTCTTTCTCTCTCTTTCTAAAACATACAGTAACACAACACACTAACCCACCATCATCACCATCATCCATAGCAAGAACACAAAAAAAAAAAAAAAAAACCTCTTCTTATCTTCTCTTCCTCTTGCTAACTGCCCTTTAGCCTCCACTCTTTTTTGTTTCTTTTCTTTGTTTCTTGCTCTTTATTGTATTATATATATATATAGCAAGCAAGAAGCAACCCTAGCTAATAAACAAAACCATATAAATAAATATACATATTTTTTGGAGTCATGACTCTTGAAGACTCTCTAAGATCTCTATCTCTAGACTATCTTAACCTTCTTATCAATGGCCAAGCTTTCTCTGATGTAACTTTCAGTGTAGAGGGTCGTTTAGTTCATGCTCACAGGTGTATTTTAGCAGCAAGAAGTTTGTTTTTCAGGAAGGTTTTTTGTGGACCTGATCCACCATCTGGGCTAGACCCATCCGGGTCCAGGATAAACACGGTTGGATCACCAGGTTCGAGGTCTAATGTGATACCAGTTAACTCAGTGGGGTATGAGGTGTTCTTGTTGCTGTTACAGTTCCTGTATAGTGGACAAGTCTCTATTGTGCCACAAAAACATGAGCCAAGGCCTAATTGTGGTGAGAGAGGGTGTTGGCATACACATTGCACCTCAGCCGTTGATCTTGCTCTTGACACCCTTGCTGCCGCTAGATACTTTGGTGTTGAACAGCTTGCAATGCTCACTCAGGTCTTTCTTCCTTGTAGTCAGTCATATATAGCAACTAGTTATGATCATTTCAAGATTTATTTTCCTTTCTTTTGTGCTCCTCTCTTTGTCCCTCTCTCTTTTCTCTCAAAATCTTGATGACTGTGTAGAGTATAGTACTCGTATGTTTTTTGGTTTTGGTTTTTGGGAAGTGGGAAGGTATTTTTGTGGTGGGTTTTTTGATTTTTTTCATTTCCTTTTTTCTTTTTTTTGATACATGGGAAATTTATTATCCCATGATGAAGTGGATGAGAGGTTGTTTCATGTTTCATAATCTATGTATCTTTATGTTCAACTGGCTTGTACCTGGCTTCCTAGCTCATTTCAAGCTGTTGAGTTTGATCCCACACTCATTTATAGTACCTTCTTTTCTTGTCCTAGGTCACTCAACACTTTCTTTTGTAGATGGTGATTCAATTATTGTTTCAATTTTCTCATAACAGTGTTTGTGAGCTTTTTCTTCTTCTTTTCCTCTTACTAGCTTCTGTTCTTTCTGCTTTTGATAGTTATCAAGCACTGTAGCATTAGTCTTGTACAAGTCAAATGTTGATTGCGTCCATGTAAGATAAGAGGTTTTTTTCTTGATTTCATGTATCATTTTTGGTTTCTTGAGTTGGGATCTTCCATCTTTATGCTGTACATATTAACCAAGACTTTCTAAATTTAGCTCTTCATCTCCAGTCTTTTCTTCCACAGTGTGCTAATTGAATTTATGTGAAACAAGCACTTTCCTCATTTGGGTAAAAGATTGTGAAAAGAGATGGACAAGATGATCAATTTTTTTGCATAAAACATCCCATCATACACTAATGCAATAAAAGGGAATTCTATTTGCAACTAATTCCATTTACCAATGCTAATATATATTCCCTTGTTTTCTGTTCCTCAGAAGCAATTGGCTAACATGGTAGAGAAGGCCTCAATTGAAGATGTGATGAAGGTGCTGATAGCTTCAAGAAAGCAAGATATGCACCAACTTTGGACCACTTGCTCACATCTTGTGGCCAAATCAGGCCTCCCACCAGAAGTCCTAGCTAAACACCTTCCAATTGATGTTGTGGCCAAAATTGAAGAACTACGCCTCAGATCATCTATTGCTCGAAGATCACTAATGCCCCACCATCACCACCATCTCCACGATCTTACCTCAGCTGCTGATCTCGAGGACCAAAAAATTCGAAGAATGAAAAGGGCGTTAGATTCATCTGATGTTGAACTAGTCAAGCTTATGGTAATGGGAGAAGGCCTCAATCTTGATGAAGCACTGGCTTTACATTATGCTGTCGAGAATTGTAGCCGGGAAGTGGTCAAAGCCTTGCTTGAGCTTGGTGCAGCTAATGTTAATTATCAGGCAGGGCCGGCAGGGAAAACTCCTCTTCACATTGCAGCAGAAATGGTGTCACCAGATATGGTTGCAGTACTTCTTGACCATCATGCTGACCCTAATGTTAGAACCGTTGATGGAGTCACCCCTCTTGACATTCTTAGAACCCTAACCTCAGATTTCTTGTTCAAGGGGGCAGTCCCGGGTCTAGCCCACATGGAGCCCAACAAGCTTAGGCTGTGTCTTGAGCTCGTTCAATCCGCTGCAATGGTTCTTTCACGTGAAGAAGGGAATGTGAATGCTACTTCAACCCTTATTTATCCATCAATGAGTGATGAACATAATACAAGCAGCTGTGGTAGTAATCTTGCTAACTTGAATCTTGATTCAAGGTTGGTTTATTTGAATCTTGGAGCTGCTGGTTCAGGTCAAATGAGATCAAGGATGGATGAAGATGACGATAGTAGCCACAACAACCAGAGAGATCATCATGCAATGAGTCGACATGATCCAACAATGTACCACCATCACTCTCATGACATTTAGCTAGTTCCAAGCCTACCTAAGTTCTCTTTTTAAATTATATAGCCATGACGGAGGATCGGGAGAGATGGATAGACAAGTAAAAGGCTTCATGAAAGTTCATGAAGATTATTATTGGATTATATTTATATATATCCTCTCTCTCTCTCTCTCCCTCTCTCTCTTTCTTGTCATCAATCTTCAATCAGTTCTTTCACTTATTGCCTCTTTTTTTGTTCTCCTTTCTCTCTGTTCTGTTTGGGTTGTTTCTTTTGGTTTCTGTAGGGCTTTCAATGACTCATCATATGAGAAGTGCAGTTTCATTGGAGATGGGATAAATCTCTTCTGATCTCTCATGGGATGAGACAAGGAGAGTCTGAGTTTTGCTCTCTTGAGATGAGAGAGAGACGCAGGTCAATCTTTTCAAACCTGGCCTGTCAACTCTTTTGTATTTATTGATAGTATCTAATTTCATGGCCTCTCCATTATGCCCTTTTATTTTCTTTTCTGTCTCCTCCACCCACCTTCCCATCATCTGAACATCAACATAATGCACATATTTAGGTAAATTAAGAAGAAAATATATATATTAACTGACCTTAATGCTAAAATTTAATTAAACAATAATAATCATTTTAAGATATAGCTAGGAAACGTAAAATAGAAGGAAGATTTTGGTGTCTAATGATGGTGGGGTTTCTTTACTTCATTATAGGCTGTTTGGACATGGATGATTTAGGGAAGTGAGCTGTCTCTTTTCTCTTTCACATTTCTTTTCTAAGCGTTCATGGGCTTTTGAGAAGACTTTGATTGGATGCAGTTTTGTCTTAATTATATTAGAAGAAAATCATGTGGTCATGGGCAATTTGATTGTTTGTCTTGCATGAATGCAAAATACCTCCTTGTTTGGTCTCTTGCAGTAACTCATGAAACTTAACAGTTAAAACCCTAGATGGTCTTAACACACTACTTTCTAAACCAATGGGTATCTTGGTTCCTTCCTGATCATCATCCTTTATGTATATACTCTATTTCCTTGCAGACATGGAATTCTCTCCTTTCTAAGCCAGTCTCCATGCTATACACCTTGTGCTCACTGCGGTTTTGCGTACTTCATTGGCAGACCCTCTTTTGAGTACTGTCCACTACTTATTTCAATGTTATTATTCCTTATACTCCAATGTACTTTGTGTGGTAGATTACCATAAAAGTTAAATCAGCACTAGTTAGCTACACATTTTTTAGTTAGAACAGTCAAAAATCAAAATGCATGTGTCCCGACCATTCAAGATCCATGCTTGTTCTATTCTAATTGGAGTTTTACCCTCCAATTAGAGTCTTAGTACATTGCTTATGTATCTGTAGGCGCATTATCGACCATGTGAAGCAACCTGGTAGAAAAGGAAAATGTTCAGTATTCTTCTTTCAACTACTTCAAATTGGATTTCATAATGTTTTAGCAATATGTGCATGGTACACTTTAGCATTTCACTGGTCTCAAAGGCCAGCTATTAATTAATTACTAGTGGATTTTTGATATCCTGAGGCAACCTCAATATGAACATTAATCTATTTTCAATTTGCTGATGATGACAAGCTTCTGAGTGCTCCCTCTTTAGTTGGTGATTAAAAGATCTGATAACTTTCTTTTCTTGGTGATCTAGTAGGTGATTTATCAGCATTGACGTTTGTTGTTTAGATAGATAGCCCAAATGAAAGTATGTAGAACTTTGAAGGATATGCTTGAGCATGAGGACTAGTCACCTGGTCAAAACATTTAATGTCAATTTATTCGTTCAGGAAAATAGGCAAATCAGCCACCTGCCAAACTTCTTATGCTTTGCGTGTCTGCTGAAAGAGTCGCGTAATTTAATGACCGTATAAATGCCAGTCCCCAGTCCACAGTTTGAAGTCCTGGATACCACCTTACTAGTCTAATGTCTATTGCATTTGGCAGCAGAGATCTTGGATTCAAAAGGGATTAGAAGGTGAGGATTTTAATGGATATAATATTCCTATGATGTTTGGTTTGCAAGGGATTGTCAGATTTTCTTTGAAATATGTCAGAGTCCTAATAAAAGAAATCTTGGGGCAAATGTGAACTGTTGTCCTTTTCAACTGTGGAGTTTGGTGTATGAACTCTCAGGCATCACTTTTCAGCAGTCTCGGAAATCTCACATTCACCTAATTAAAGGCTTAGTCTGTTGTCTTTGCCTTCTTGCCTCTTAAAATTCTTACAGCATAGAGATCAGCAAGTTTAGTCTGTTGTCTTTGCCTTCTTGCCTCTTAAAATTCTCACAGCAAAGAGATTAATTATCAAGAACTGTGAATTTCGTAGTATCCAAAACAACATATATATAATTTATTAGCCGAAAATTCGAAAGTTAATTTAGCCGCTAACCAATCTTTCCTAAGATACATTAACCAATTGCCTCATCTGTTTGTACGGAGTTTTAATGCTGTTGTTTTCTTTGTAAGCATGTCATTTGATATACTATTAGTATCTGGACATGATTAATTAAGAGCCTGCTTGGAATCTCTGGAATTAAATTCAATTCCGAAGTTAAATCAAGTCTTGTGTTTAAAATTATTTTGAGGACACTGAATCATAAAAATAAATTAAAAGGGAGACCCTTCATTTGCTACAAAATTCCAAATAAATACTCCTATTTCTTTACTCTCACAAAAACCCTTCTCTTCATGGTCTCCTTTTCTTCTTCAACAAAAGCTTTGGAAAAAGAAACAAACACTGATGAAACAAGAAACGATCACTGATGAAAATTTTGTTTACGCACACAATCTTTAAATAGGTCTTGTACTGCTACCTTGGGGTGTAGCAGGTGTATAATTACACATTTTTCGCATCATTTCTCATCCTTCTCAGACCAGAAAAAAACCACCATCTCGCAATCTGCAATTTGATACGAAGAGGCACAAAGGCAAGGGCCATTATTGAGACAAACATTTTGGTTTGATGAAAGAGCTTAGGATCGAGAGGGAATTGATGGGAGCTGCAAGCATTTTGTTGAGCTAAATGCTAGTTACTAAGAATTATGAACACTTGATAATTGAAATACCAAGCTTGTGGTGTGCATCATCAACATTTCAGATTTCTACATCTAATAGTTTAAATCCCAAAAGATTTATTCACATACCATATAAAAGTGATACTGCAAAGCATGGAGGCGGACACTTCAGGGCTGCAATGATCAATATGAGCTGCACCAAAAACAAAAATAATTTCAGCATCCAAACGGATTCAATTCCAATCGAAGGGAAATCCAACTCACAGCAAATAAAATTGTATCTCAACCCAACTTGCAAATGCATCATGATTTGTTATAGAATAATAATGGATTCTATTTTCACATGACAAAAAAAATGTTTTTTTAACAAAAATAAAGGATTTCTAAATCAAGGAAAAATAATCATGATTGTTAATTTAATTATTTAATTCTACAAGTATATATTCTAAATAATATATATAATTAAATTCAATTATGTGGTTTATTATTTTATTCCAAACATAAAAATTATAATGAGTTATCAATTAAATCTAAATCATATCTGAATTGATATGGATCCAAATTAATAGGCTATAAGGGTTACTAATCTAAGCATTTTCCTTTGTATACAAATGTTGTAGTTGAGTTCTTGTTTCATTTAATTCAAATTCATAGTTTACTCCAATTTATTTATTGTTTAATTTGGTTTTAGAAATTGAGCTCACCCTTGATTCTACTTTTTATTTTTGGTGTTGGATACAATTTGTTTTTTCCTTTTTCCTCAAAAAAAAAAAAAAAAAACATACACCCCCCTTTAAATGTCACCACGTTATCTACATGGTTTTGATTGAGATCATCATTATCATTTGTTATTAGGTCGAGTCTATACTTCGTTTCTTGTCTAATTTTATGCACTGTTAAGAACAATACTGTCATACCAAATAGTGTAAGCAAATTTTCAGATCTGGTCGAATTGACGATGGCTCACAAACAACGTTGTTGATATTCTGTCGAGTTCAGGCAATCCGGTTGTAAGGATTGGCTCCCATACACTATTGATAATAAAAAAAAATAGAAATAGAATCAAAGGGGTGTGCTCTCTCCTTGGCTACTAGGAACTCAGCCTTGATATATCGATGTCGATGATCTATCTTTGATTGAAACTGAAAGGATTATTGTAGCCTTTGATTGGTTCAAAATAATATTTATTATGTATTTATTTTTTAAATTAATTCTTTTAATCAAAATGGAGATGACGAATCGTGACACAACATATAACATGAATAAAAACTAGAGTTCCATGTTTTTAAAGGCTGCAAATTTAAACTATAAGGAAATAAACAAAAAAAAAAAACTCTAATGAGTAGAATAATACATCAACTATTTAGATAGAGGTTAAAATTGACATAATTAAAAGAATCCAAAATTAATTAGAAAAATAATTAAAATTAAAAATTAATTAGAAAAATAATTAAAACAACAAAAATATATTCTAAATCTAGTTTAAGGATCTTTCAAACCTTGGTTGGTTACACCAAGCTGACCCATATAAAATTATTTAATAAAATTTAAACTCGATCAAATAATTGAATCTAAATTTTATATAACTATTTTTAGTCAAATTATATATTTGACGCATCTTAATTTCTTCACAAGTTTTATTTTGTTTTGCTCGTGTATCCACTCTATAAATTTATTTATAGTACATTCTATATCATATTAATTTCTACATATCCAAATAAGGAATAAAGAGAGATGAGTTTCTAATTTTCTGGTTAGTGACGATAGCGACCATAGCATTCAATTTACTAGAGAAGCACTATAATTCTTTATGTTACTTAGTAGTTTAATTACTTTTGGCATTATATTAAAAGAATTACTCGTTGATTATTTATGATGCAAATGCTATTTATAATCTTGAGATAAAGAGCTCGTATGCGATGGCATGTATTGTTCGAATTGCTAGCTAGAAGTGGAAGGTAAAATCAAAACCGGCACAAATCCAACTATTTATCTACTTTCAACACAGCTGTGATGCAGGATTTGAGCACATACATATATCACATCTTTCTTTCAATCAATCTGAGTTTACTTTTTAATTCGTTGTTACTTTGCTTTCACCATTGTCAGCTAGTTAAATAATTAATTTATATATTATTCTTATATTAAGTCGTATTGTTCCTTTACACTCTTTATCCCAAGTAAAGTAAAAAATAATGTTTTGTACGAAAATAATCTATAAACAAACTTTTTACGTTATATTTTCATATAAAAAGACATGTCAAGATATAAATCATAAAATATATATATAATATATATATATATATATATATATATATATAGTAGACATTGGCATGAAGCTATAATGAAACCGACAAATGTTTGATCATTATACATGTTGAGTAGCATATCTGGATTTGGCAAGCCACATATATAGTAATGAAAACACCTTTTATAACGTCAAATCTCTAGCCAGCCAGCCAGCGTCTTTCTGAATTATTTTCGATTTGATAGAATATAAAAATAATTTTAGATACATAGTTATCGGGTCTGAGAAGCAAATATAGCGACCAATTAAGTGAAGTCTAGTTTTAAACCATTTTTTTTTATTATTTAAAGTGATATTATTTTAAAATAATCTAAGTTAAGACTCAAATTAATCCAAACAACTTATGACACGAGTCTTTTAGAAACAAGCTTTATTGTTTTATGTAATTAAAATTAGATGAATATTCCAAAGAAAACAATAGGATGCATGATAGACACCTGATTTCATCTTATTTGAAACACCATCTTAACGAGGGTTCATGAAGGGCAAACAGTAGGATCATAAGCAAGTTTGTAGGGCACCATGGGTCCAGGTTTATGTGCTCGAAGGAAGCAATAATGATGCATAAAAGTTGAATTAGAATAAGAAGAAAAGAAACAGTAATTAGACCGTGTATTGAGTTTTCTAAGGTCCCATTTGTTAGCTCAAGAATCATGGCAAATAATATTCGGATTCATGTTATATGTATGGCAATTTTTGGAGTTCTTTTTAAGAGAAAACCTTGCCAGATCATGTCGTCTTCCATGTTGAATTAAGGAAAAGGGTTTAAATAATTGAAAGCTAATGCTGGAGGACTAATGACGACTTAATGAAAAACTGATAGCCAGTAGTAATTATAGTTTGAGAGTAAAGTTTTTCTATCCTATTGTTGAGAGTAAGTTTTTGTGTTATCAAAAAAAAAAATATTTTTTTTTTCAGACAGTAAACAAACATTATTTTAATAATATTTTCACATAATATGGTACATCAAGGTTAAATATATTTTTTTCTCATCAAATCTTAAACAACTCATTAAATTCATATTCATATCAATGTATAACAAAAGTGTAAACATGATTATTTTTTATGGTAATAATTTAAATTCAAAAGCAAAAATAATAACGCAGGGAACAAAACTTATTAATTTACCATCGAAACCAAGATTTTAAGGATTGTTAATTAAATAAAATAATACCCTAATTTGATTCTCAAGGCAGAATTTTCGAAGGCTTAATGATAGCAGAAATGATGCTACTTTCTAGAGATTTTTAGTCGCTGATGGAACATCAGACAAGGAAGATAAAGACAACTGAAAGTCATATGTATGTAGTGAAAGGAAGCCAAAATGAGGGGACAATATTTGAGCAAGTACTCCATTGATGTTGAAAGAGCATAAGATTATTTCCAAAACCCATATAAATATTGATCGGGACACATGAACAAACGCCTTCTGAGGGATATGCAAGTGCAAGCCTTCAATGCTAGCCTACTCAGCATGCCCCAATAATTCAAATCTTGATCTTGATGGAAAGTTTAATTAGAATCTGAAATTATTTTTCAATGTTATTAGTGTTATAAATTTTAGGATTATAAAAAATTTATTTAATTATTAATTTCAAAACTTTAAAAAATTAATCGAGATATATATAAATTAACTTAAATACCTACCATTATCAAAAAAAAAAAAATCAATAATTCAGCCCTATTTTGTTTTAGGACAACAAGAAAACAAAATTATCAAGCTGGCCTACTGAAAAACAGTAGCGAGCTGGCTCCAGAAATTTATGCTGGAGGCTTAAACTGACTGAATTTTAATTTGAACAGGATGAGCCAAGCCTGGTCAATCCAATTGGTTAACTAGTAATTTTATTTATTGTGTATAATAAATAGTTCAAGGTACATGTTGAAAAATAAAATAAAATAAAATAAAAAATAAAATCTAATTTTACATGCAATGTTTAACAGGACCAATAAAATTAGGATTAATCCATGAATTCTAAGCCCATTTAAGGGGCAAGGGAAGGTAGACCCAACATTCAAATGATGAAGCTAAGTTGCTTGGCCCAACTATGAACTAAATATAAAAACTGATAATTTATAGCATGCCATGAACGTACATAGAATTGGTATTTAATTCAATAGGTATCCTACGCTTGTTTGGGGTGGGTTAAGTTTTTAATAATATAAAAAACGAGATGTTTAGGTAATAATTCCAATAACAAGTGATTGGAATGAGATATGATATCAACAATAAAATTTTTAAAAATATATTCTAATATCAAATAATAAAATTAAAAAATAAAAACAATGCTAAAAAAAAAAAACACACTTGATTCAACACAGCTGAATTTAGTCAACTTGCCACTTGTGGCATAAGATCAAGATAAGAAAATCAGATTTTTTTAAAAAAATAACCTAGCAAAAAAGACCAAAGCTAGATAAAAAAGGCAAAAAAAAACACAAGTTAACTTGACTAACTTGAACTCAGGATGACCTTATAGAAAAAAAAAAAAAAAAAACAAAAAAAATTACAAAGCTCGAGAGAAATGATTTCATAAAAAAAAACTCGAGTCAACTCAGGTTCATTCGACTAACTCGCTACCTGAGATGTAAGATCGAGATAAACTCACAAAAAAAAAAGTGGAACAAATAACGAAGCTTAAGGCATGATAACTTAATGTCAAAAGATAAAATTAAAAAGAAAATAGCAATCAAAAACAATGATGATTAAATCTTGTATAAAAACCAAATGAAAAAAAATAATGAGGAATTATATTGAAAAATAAAATAAATTAAGAAAAGAATAAGAAAATAGTAATCAAAAGAAAATGAAGACCAAAATTGGATAAAAAAACTAAAAAAAATAAAATGAAGAGGGGGAAAACAGAAAAGGGTAATATATATATATATATATATAAAATAATCAAAAGAATACAGATGAAAAATACATAGATATGAAATTAAAAACAAAATAAATAATAAAAAAAAAACTAAAATTGACAAAAATAAAAATTAAAAAACACAAATAATTCTTGGAAGGGCTTTCATAAATTTCTAGGCTAAGGGAAAGAATAGCGAGAGGAAAAGAAAAAAAATAGTCACCATCTCCGTTGTGAACACGCAATCCACCATCAGGAAGATGGCAAAGTGCCGCTCCAAATATCATCATGGATGATTGATTTTGATAACCAGACAGCCCCACACGAGCCGCTAAAATGATACCGAGCCATCATACGTGAGCGGCTTTATTTTTTTATTTAATAATATTAATATTTTTGCAATTACCAGATAGCTTTTGCAACATTGTCAACACCGTGTGTTCTTTCGGTGTTTTGAATATGAAATAATAGAGAGGAAGAATATATTCTTTGAAGAAAGAATTAGAAGGCTAGTGTAACTGATCCTCTTATTCTCTTATGAAACAAATAAAGAATCCATGGTTTTGTAATCTCATGAGCTGGAAAAACTTTGTTCCCCATCAATTTAGATGCTTCATCTTTTCATTCAAGCATCCTTTTCTCTAAGTTATCTACTTATCAAGCTCTAGGACGATCCATCTCACAATATGAGGCTCTCCAATATATTCCTAGGCATCAAGGCCTTACTTTATCACAAAGAAAAGAGTTGGGTGGTGTTGAATTTAATGGATTTGGAATCTTTGATTCCTGCCCAAAGAAAAAGCAACATCAGGAATCAATTCGTGCAAGCCAAAGTAAGCTTTTATCTACCCTGTTTTACTGCATATGCTGGGCAATGCATGGGTCTATTTATACAACCAACTGTCAAATCTCCATCAAGTATATTTGCATACTCGATTCATCAGTTGCTCAAAGAGACAGAACAAGTTCCCCTTGTCTTTGTGTCAAAATGCCTGACTTAGAGACTCAAGAGAACAAGCCTCCAGCAGGTTTGCCAGCTTTCTTTCTGGATTTCTTCAGACTTGAAATTCTTCAAAACTAACTTCTCGTTCTCATGTTCAAAGGATACCCAGGTGACACTCCCACCACTGGGAAGAAATGCTTCCCTCGCACAAAAAAGAAGGGAGAAAGAGGCTTTATCGAGGGATGGTAAGCCATGCAAGCTCATTATGGAAATGTTCATAAACTTCTCTGTATAAGCAATCTTGCAAACAATATAGATAACTAATGGTTTATAACCATGCCTTAAACAAGATTAAATTGCTGTTTAGTTCCTAGGTTTTCAACGAGATTATTGCCTGTCATGTTTGAAAACCAATAACATTAGTCCCTTGACTTTCCTTGACTGTTGTCTTCTTAAAGATCTTTTGGTTTGTTCTTAATCTCAAATGTACCATTTTAAGATATTCCTAGATAAAAATCTAAACAGTGAGAGTTTAGAGAAAAAACAACCTGACTTTTCAAAAAGGTGAGTGGATGAAAGTCAAGGAACTAGGTTATAGGTTTTCAAATATAAAGGAGTAAGAGCTGTGTTCAAAACTCAGGAACTAAGAATAATTACTCCTTGAACTGTGAATCAGTTGCTCACTGAAGAAAGCACTCACAACTCAGTCAGTCCTCCTAACTTTAAGTCCATCACTAACAACTTCTACTATTTCTATTCCTATTGCTAATCCATTTTTTTGGGGGGTTCTTATTTGTGCAGCCTCTTCGCTCTATGTTGCTGTTGGATCTGTGAAATGTGCTGCTAGATTGTGATCCAAATAGTGAAACTTCTGTACTGGATGTGTTGTCTTTGATTTTCCTGCTTTTCTGTGTGATCATATATTGTAAAAAATGTGGAAGATTTTATTAAAACGTCTTCAAACAGCCTGTAAGGTATTTCATTATTTGTCTCCTCATACAGTCATAGACTCGTATGCTCTGCCTTTTTTTCGACTTTTCTACCGATCGTTTCGCTCTGTGTTTTTCATCATTTCCACCTACCCTATGTCTCTAAGAGCGGGTTCTGTAGTCTGGATCCATTCCTAAGAGCGAGAATAGAACCCAAGCAAAGAAGAGTGAGAACTCATAGAACTCATGAAGACCAAACCCTCCAAAAGCCATCATTATTATTATTATTATTATTATTATTATTATTATTATTATTATTGCCTAGGGATCAGTAACCTTCCATGGCACCAAGCTGGGAAATGCACTAGTGAAATCTGTCTCAGAAAATAATTGGAGACAAACAAAAACTACGAGATTAATACTTTAAACTGATTTCTGAGAAGTAGTCCTTATTTGTCTTCCAATTTACCTTTTATGATTTCGGAAAAAACATGGTTTTAAGGTAGCAAGAGACCATGCAAATAGTCACCAGGGACTGAAATAAACCTATATGGTGATTTTGATTTAAATCATCTAAGGTTCGAAAACAGTCAACAGCTATTGCTAAGATTAAGAGGCTGTAATAAAAAAAAAATACAACACGTAATCTTTATCCCTAGACTTCATTTTCCCATTCATGAAAGAAAATTCATCATCAATCATAGGCTTTCGTGTAGGGTGGGCTTCATAAATATAACATGTTATTCTACATTGCCAGTTCTCTCAAGTTGGTGTGCAGTCAGGTATTTATGCTGAAGCTCCAAGCAGATTGACTAAAAGACAATACATATGATGTATCCAAAAATAAAAAGGATATGAAAGAATAAAATGACTAACCAACCACTGAAGGATGCTTTTCAATTTGTTTCCGAAGATGGGAACAGCTTTTCCAGCATGTTGTTAGAATGGATCCTGTTGGGGTCCACTTCTTTCCTTGCCTTGTTATATGCATCCACAGGAAAGCGCTTTCTTAACCTTGCTTGAAGAGCTGCAAGCTCATCCTTGTCCTTCAGAACCTGCAAATATTTTGTGAGGTTTAAGCAAGGATGCACTGAATTTTAATGAGAATGAATCAGTGAAGAAAATTTTCCATTTGATGCCACCACTCAGAATAAAGCACGAGTACTGTACTGGATAAGTTAAAAAAACGAACAGAAGATGAGATGCAACATATTTATCAGTACCTCAATTTTAGCCCAAAGTTTATAAGCGGAATACTTATCCCACAACTCCACCTGAGTCAGATGCCTGTAGTGGAAGAATTCGTCTGTGATTTCCTTTCTTTGGCGGGCAACCATTGTAGGAAGATGCATGATTATGCCAACCTGAAAGACAAGCAAAAAGTGTGTGAGCATGCTTACAGTGGTGAACCACCAATCAAAGCTGAATACTGAGCAACCATAAAAAACACAACATGGAAACTAAGAACAGATTGATGCATCGGGCCTATGCTTCAAACACAAGTTGACAATTCTTTAGAAGCAGATAAAAATTGAACAAAATTTTTAGTACTGAAGGGACAACAAAATTTTTGTCTTGCAGAATGGATATACATAAGAGGGACGGGCATTTCAAATCAGAACTAAATGAAATTTCCAGATCTCTAGAATTACATACTTATAAGTTTGGAGCATGGTGAGTACACCTGGACTTCCTGATTGAAAATTAGATGGACACCACAACGTTTTCACAATATATACCAAATCCAAGGAATTCAATAAAGTGAAAGGTGCACTGAAATTACCCACGAGAATATTTCATCCTCTGCTGAACTTGAAGCCGGGCTCATGGTGCTCTGGCTGCAAGCTGTCCATCGCTGCTCCATGGGAGCAGGTGCAGGCACCTCTTCTTTCTCTATGAGCTGCTTCAGCTCCAATATGAATTCAAGGTCTTTAATGCTTGGCTTGGCAAGGTTACCAACAGGAAAACAAGTTTCTGAGAACCACTGTTGGCCCCCGCAATCAAAGCCCAAAATTTCATCACTCCATCCCACCCTGTATCCTTCTGACTTCCTTCAGGACTCAGCCTCTGCACGATTGACCCTTACAACATGGTCTTTGTTGAGAGGATCAACAGCAAGCAGTTTATCTCTTAACTCTGTGAATGAAAGCTCATTTATGCTGTTTCATTATCATCAGATGATTTAGAAGCAGCAATCCTGCAAGTGACAACGTATAATTAACTGACATATCTATCAACAATGTATTAATGTAAGTTAATAAGTGGATAGATTGAAAGAACGATGACAGAAAATAGCATCAATTCCAAAGCTTAAATATACCACAACATAAAAATACCAAAGTAAATTAGAGATTTATAAGCAAGGTAGGAAAACATGACTGCAATATAATGGTTACATCAGTTCAAGAAGGCATTTACCTGTACTTTTCAAGTGAGTCCTTGTAGAGGTCACGAACATGTTGTGGTACTTCATACACAGTATATTTGGGTTTGGGCGGACCTTTCCATTTCGAGACAGGGTTGTATGTCACAGCCACAACGGTGTCTGTATATTGAATATGTCGTTTTCTTGTTTTTTTAGAACAATACGAAGTTAGATTAACCCAAGCATCCCTCCCAATCCAGTCAGAGTTTTATAACTGTCACTACGGTTTCCTCAACAATCAACGTTGGCCGTTAAATTCTGGCATTATCATCCCAGCAAAGTAATTGTCGGATCATTATTAATTTATTATATTAGCTTTTCCCGGGACCTGGATGGTCTTTCTTATGGACCATTTTGAACCAAGTGCCCCAGTTGATTCTTATCACAGATTGTTTTTCCCTGGAGTGCCAGAAAGCTTGATAATTCATGCCATTTCTGTCACCAGGCAAAAACCATTTGAATTTGCCTATCCCTTCTTTGATGGGGTTAAATCTGTTATCATGCTTCAATGAATCGATGTGAATGTTGCACCTGATCTACTGGATGGGTACACAAGAAAGATAATCATATCAACTTAGCAATAGACGAGGAAAACTGACTTGCATACCTAGGGTAGAGCTACAAATAGTATACAGTCCTTCACTGCTAAGACATCGCTTAATTTTCCTGTTCAAGCATCTAGTCCTGAACAACAGGAAGCTAGACATAACACAACATTAGATTGTTCTGTACAGTTCTTTCTTTCATATGATAAGGCACCACCAAACAACCTTGAACATAATTAAAAAGGATCAGGGTAATCTCAAGGTGAAACTAAGATGCAAATTCCCTTGATGACCATCTCTCCTCATACCTCCCAAATGAGTAGGCTGTCATAGGCATCTCACTTAAGTGAAAAGGGTCTGGTTCAATGCCATAATCTGTTAGGGGTCTGTTCTCAAGAATATTGTCATGATTTTGTACGAATTCAGGGATCTCGATCTCTCCTTTCTTAATGTCTTCCCAAAGGTACTGAAGGCGGCTCACATACTTGATCTTCCAATATAACCTACAAATAGTGCCAAAAAAGAGAGAGAAGAAGCACGTGAAAAAATCAGAAGAACAAACCCAGAATTTCATTGCAATTCATACGCTTAAAATCAAACATAAGCCATGGCCAAGTATGGTTGTTGAATAAGAAGTTGAAATATCTTGTCCAAATCCTGTAGTGACTTTTCATTAACTTTTACCTATTGGAATGCTTGCATTACAAAGGAAAGGCATGTGAACTGCAGTTCGTGCAATTGAAAACAACTGTAATGAGGATCTATCAGCTGATGCTCCATTCCATGATGCCAGCATAGAATTATGTAATCAAATGAATATATTTTGTCTGACAAGAGATCTTCAACTTAAGAGCTTATAAAACCACAGCAACTTATGGTATGATTGCAAAAGCAACTCTTCAACAACTAATAAACTTGAATTATCCAATATCTCCCGAGCACATTGCATATTTAACTCTAAATGCTGCTAGAAGCCACTCTTCCCACTTCTAAATATCCTGGTACACTTTTAGACTTTAAAGACATCTTCAACAAGGTAGATGAGTTATCTTATTGTTTATGTTTTACTAAAAGTTATATACCATAGTTGGCCCAAGTATTTTAGTTTATTGCTGCATAGATCTTAATATCAAGAAAGCACTCACCCTCCACTCAAGAAGAATCGACCAAGGGTTGCAAAGACAAGCCTTGAGCGTAGCCCTGGGTGAATGAAGTACACAGTTTGAAGCCTATCCTTGATGTCAGCAGGGAGCTCTTCATAAATCCACCTCAAGATAGTTACACCTGGTGAATTGTCCTCCTTTTGCACAGTACTGTGCATGTAAGCAATGCAGAAAGGGCCCTCAGGTAACTCACTACATATTTTATGGAAAATATACTTCTTCAGTCGCTCCCCACTCACAACTTGTGCTGCATACCACAAAAAAGCACATGAAACAGAAAAAAAATGACAATCAAATAAAAATAACATTCTGCGAGAGGCAAGTTTCTCCAGTGCAACCCTTAAAGGAAAAAAATCTGACTTCCACAACATATTTAATGTCAATCATGTGAGCCAATATCTCTCAATTCTCTTCTTATAAACCGAAAGACACTAACTTTGAGCATATTTGAACTTAGCTAACTAAAAAAACCATAGTTATTTTGGAGTTACTGACACATTCTGTCCAAAAAACGTAACTTTGATGGCGAAACTGAAGTAGAGACACACGGTAATCAAACAGTGAAGTAGCTGATTCCCAGATACCTAGAAGTGAAACTTCCACTACTAATAAGTCGAAACAATACCAGTGAAAATCATCATCTTGCAATGCACTTTTACAGTTAGAATAGAAGATATAACCCTCTACATAAAGTTGCAAAATTTTCTCATAATAACACAAACAGTAAAAGGGAAACAAAGCCATCAATCAATCTTACAACAACCTCAAACAAAACAAGACACGACCCATTAACAAAAGACATTAAAAATTACCAAACACTCACAAACAAGCACTCAAAACCAAGAAAATAAACAAACTTTTCAGAAGGGTAAGACAAAGACTGCGTCTTTGTTATCATTACCAGGAAAGTACTTGCCAACAATACGAAAGATACGGTTTCCAGACTTATCAGAACCTTGAAGGGTAAAGAACTGCAAGAGATCAAGATCAGAGAAATCTTCATCTGAAATAAAATCCTGAGAGCAATCATGCCAGTTTTCAGGTTCTGGGTTTTCTTGATTTTGTTCCCTTTCTTTGTTTGTGAGAAAGGGTCTAGCATCCATGCCTAAATCTGATGCTAACACAAGTACTGAGAAATCGTCGCTTGATGAGGATGCCATGTCTAAATTGATGACCTACTTGGATCTTGGAGTGGCTCTGGTTTTGTTGTTTTGGGATTTGACCCGTTTGGTACTGGGACAGTGAAAGGATAAGCTACAAAGCCTCTAACTAGAATTTTTTTTTATTATTATTATTAAAAGTTAAACTAAATTATTTATGATAATTATAGTACTGAGGGATTTGTTGAGTGCTGAAGGGATTTTGTGAATTAGTTAGCTTAGATTTTTGTTTCATATATAAAAATAGGTTGCTGTATAGTTGGTAGACGTTCGGCACTGTTTGGGAATGAGTGCCACCTTTCATCAAATTTCTTTTCTTTTCTTTTTTAAATTTAATTTTTTTAATATTTTTAAATCATTTTAATGTATTATTATTAAAAATAATTTTTTTAAATAAAAAAATATTATTTTAATATATTTTTAAATAAAAAATAATTTAAAAAATAACTCCTAATATATTTCAAACACACTCGAAATCATATATCCCTAATAAACCAATATATAATGATATCTGATAAAAAAAAAAGGATAAAGTACATTTGGACCCTCCAACTATCAACAAGGTTTCAATTAAGTATTCCATCTTGTAAAAAGAGTCAATTAAACGATTTAGCTTTGACAATCAATACATGATGTTATACAAAATAAGAAAAATAAAAGATCAAGAAAAGCTCTGAAGAACATCTTGGCCAAATCCTAAACTCACAGAATTCAAGAAAAAAATCCATTCGTTGATAGATATTTATTCGGAGTACAAGTAGATTGGGTCAAAATATCTCTTCAAGACTTTTTGTTTTTTCCTGTTACCACTTACCATTTATTTATATAATAATATGATGGGTTTCAAACAATGTTTAACTTGAAAAAGCATAAAAAAAAATTATGTTTTTTTAATCTAAATATCATTTAAAATGCATAGACAAACATAACCTATAAGTTAGAAAACAAGACATCCCATACAAAAGAGTAGAAGAGACTCATTCATTGAATATATATCTTAAATAGATAAACACAAAGAAATCAAAGTATTATTGAGAACAAAAAAAAGTTATTGAAGTTAGAAGCTGCAATTTGTTGCAGGTATAAACAGCCAATAGCAGCCCTAAATCTATGTTTTTTTATAGGACTACTATCTATCACATTCATCAATTGTGTAAATTAATTGGTTTAATTGAACCCTTTTCGGGTGGAAGACCTAATTCAAAACTTATTAATAGTTGAATAGCCTTAATGTAGGTTTTCTAAAATCGCATGACTGCTGTTAAAAATATTCTTAAATTAATTCAGGGAAGTGTGGTTTAACTTATTAAATTTTTAATTTGTTTTTTAGAAATTTCTAATTTAACTATCACAAACCTTACATTCAATGAAAATATATATAATTATTAATTTTAAAATTCATACACACAAATTATATTATAAGATATACCGTTAATCTAGAAAAAAAAATATTTTTTTTATTAACTTGGGTGTCAGGGTCAGCTTACACGCACCTCGACTAATCCTACGAATCATGAAGTTAACGACCATGTAAACCTCTAGTGGCCATCATATGAGCAACCTAGGGTTTGAACCTAAGACCACAGAGGGAGCAAACTTCTTGGTCCCAAGCTTTTACCACTGACCCACTACCTAGATGGTTAGAAAAAAATATCTTTTTTTTTATTTACGTGGGTGTCCGGACCAGCTTACGCGCACCACGACTAATCCCATGGCCCACTGAACATTCTGCAAATTCAGTGAGCATGTGAGGCACCGCGAGGGTGACAGACGTGCACAATAAAATTTGAACCCTGATACAGAGAAAGAAACACAAGCTACTTTTATCATTAGACCAAGACCTCAAGTGTTAGAAAAAAAATATCCTTTTTTTTAGTTTAATGTGAGTGTCCAGGCCAGCTTGTGCGCACCTTGACTAATCCCATGGGCCCTGAAGTTAACGACCATGTAAACCTCCAGTGACCATTATATAAGCAATTTAAGGCTTGAACCTGAAACCACAGAAGGAGCAAACCTTTTGGTTCCAGGTTCTTACCACTAGACCACCACCTAGATGGTTTGTGGTTTAGAAAAAAATATCCTTCATTGCATATGTAGTGGTGTCTCATGTTCACACACGTTGTCTGGTCATTGTCTGAATGGCAATAGGGGAACCCTTTAGATAAGTCATAGCATCATCCACTGTATATTTCTTCTATTTTCTCCGGATTTTGTCACTCAAGAAAAGAAAAAAGGAAAAAAGAAAAAGAGAGAGATTGAAAAGGTATAAAAAGTTTCAATGACACTCTTTCGAGCTCCAAGAAACGATGTTTTTTTCCCTTTTTCGGGTAAGCCATTAACTCTGAACCTTATTTTCTTGTTACTAATATTCTTGATTATCCCAGATACTTGAAGAATCTTTGATTTGTTGTTCTTTATATATTGCTGTAGTTTTTATTACTAGTTGGTGATAATTTGAGTGCATGTAAGAACCCAGTTGCTGGTTTTTGTTTAATTTTGATAATAGTGTATTGGTTTTGCCAGGGATTGGGATCTCAGTTTAGAACTGAGAGATTCTTGAAGGCAGCCTTGTGTTTTTAGAAACTTGTAGGGACCCAGTTGGGATTTTGGAGGGATATTTGATAGGTATAGTGGAAGAACTATGGATACTTTGTTGAAAACACATAACAAGATTGAATTTTTGCCTCAATTTCATGGGTTTTCGGAGAAAGTGAGTAATTCGAGCTCCGTAAAGATTCAAATCCAGGAACTTAGGTTTGGTCCCAAAAAGTTTTTTTCAAGAGGGGGGAGGAATGGTTGTGTTGAGGCTAGTAGTAGTGCACTTTTGGAGCTTGTACCAGAAACCAAGAAGGAAAATCTTGAGTTTGATCTTCCTATGTATGACCCATCGAAAGGCCTTGTACTTGACCTTGCAGTTGTGGGGGGAGGTCCTGCAGGGCTTGCTGTTGCGCAGCAAGTTTCGGAGGCAGGACTCTCGGTTTGTTCGATTGATCCATGTCCTCGGTTGATTTGGCCTAATAATTATGGTGTTTGGGTTGATGAATTTGATGCCATGGATTTGCTTGACTGCCTTGATACCATTTGGTCTGGTGCTGTTGTCTATGTTAATGACAAGACAAAAAAAGATCTTGATAGGCCTTATGGGAGGGTTAATAGGAAGCAGCTGAAGTCCAAAATGTTACAGAAATGCATATCCAATGGTGTTAAGTTTCACCAAGCTAAAGTTATCAAGGTTATTCATGAGGAGTCCAAGTCTCTATTGATTTGCAATGACGGTGTCACAATCCAAGCTGTCATGGTTCTTGATGCAACTGGTTTTTCTAGATGCCTTGTTCAATATGACAAGCCATATAATCCAGGTTACCAAGTGGCTTATGGAATTTTGGCAGAGGTAGAAGAGCACCCGTTTGATGTTGATAAGATGGTTTTTATGGATTGGAGAGATTCACATCTGAACAACAATCTGGAACTAAAAGAGAGAAACAGCAAGACCCCTACTTTCCTGTACGCAATGCCCTTTTCATCTGGCAGGATATTTCTGGAAGAAACTTCCCTCGTAGCTAGGCCTGGAGTACCCATGAAAGATATACAGGAAAGGATGGTGGCCAGATTAAGGCACTTAGGTATAAAAGTGAAAAGCATAGAGGAAGATGAGCGTTGTGTCATTCCAATGGGGGGACCACTTCCTGTTGTCCCTCAAAGAGTAGTTGGAATTGGTGGTACAGCCGGTATGGTGCACCCTTCAACTGGGTATATGGTTGCAAGAACCCTAGCAGCTGCTCCGATTGTTGCTAATTCTATCGTTCAGTATCTTGGTTCTCATAGAAGCTTTTCAGGAAGTGAGTTATCAGCTAAAGTTTGGAAAGATTTATGGCCCATTGAGAGGAGGAGACAAAGAGAGTTCTTCTGTTTTGGTATGGATATTTTGCTTAAGCTTGATTTACCTGCCACAAGAAGATTTTTTGAAGCATTTTTTGATCTGGAACCTCATTATTGGCACGGATTCCTGTCATCTCGACTGTTTCTACCTGAGCTTGTACTTTTTGGGCTTTCACTGTTCTCCCATGCTTCTAATACTTCTAGGTTAGAGATTATGGCAAAGGGAACTCTTCCTTTGGTTAATATGGCCAACAATTTAATACGGGACAGAGAATAGATGACTTGGAGTCAATTGTCTTCTAAATCTGTTGCATCTACATACTGAAATTTCTGTGCTATTCCCTATAATTGTGAATAGAGCACTATGAACCACCTGTTATTTTCATGTATGTTAACTACGTATCCAATCCATAGCTCACACACACTCGTTTCTTGTGGGTGCAAAGTGCAATAGATTCATTGGTGTACTCTTGTTTGTCCAAAAGTACATTTCTAAATCATTTTGTTTATTGATGCCCTGCGTTGTATAGAATGAATTCGTTTCTTTACTTGATTACCATTCATTCACTTAGAACTCCTGTTGGATACTTCTTGAAATTCAGTTAATAATGCCTGAAAAACGAGTTATATCTGCAAGACAATTCTATAAAAACCAGGGATGATATGTGAATGAACGGATTGAAGTGGTTATTACTGCTAAGAAGCTGTGATGCAGGGAATACATGCCTCCCTGAGCTTGAACTATCTCTTTCTTGGGATGTAGTATTGCTAACTTCTGTTTCTGGTACCACTTCAGAGTGGAAAGGATGATTCTGATGTGGAAATTATGAGATCACTATGGTCTTGTTAGGTTGTTTTTGGATGTAAAGTAAGTTTTGTTGACGTGATGGAGATGATGAATTAAAGAATTGGGAAGTTTCATGGATTGAAATTATAAACCAGGTTGCATATAGTGGCATTCATTTGTTACAGGTAAAGGACATGTATGAAGCATGAACACCACCACTTTGAGAAATCAATAGATCTTCAGTTAGATACACATGTTGTTTCACACAGTCAGACAGGTACCATGAATGAAACATCCTCAGACCACAAACATTTGCTAATTCCTAATTCAATGATGAAAATGGAATCAAATGGGTGATGGATTCCGGAATGGGCCTATGCCAAAAGTATGGATTTTCTGTTGGGTTGTAACACTTTACAGCGTACGAAGCCTGGATGAAACTCAAAACAAAGTCCCAGAGTTGCACCAACTATAGCAAGGAAAGTCCATGGGTTACTGTAACAGTTCTCAATGCCCTGATTCGCCTAGGACTTAATTTTCACTGTTAACAGACTCTCGAATTGCCTATATCAATCATATTTTCATCATTACGCCCTTTTGAATTCCTCTATCTCGTTTTAAATCTTGATGAACATGTATTTTTTGTCTAAGCTATTTTCTTTGATGAAGAGACCTGCGAGTCTAATCTTCAGCTTCTCAGCATCGTTTTGGGTTCGAATAACCACGGTGGATAGGATCAATTACGATAAACATAGGTTCATAGTACTTCTTGAAGTTCTTCTCGCGTGGCATCAATTAATGGAACCTTTTGCATCCTTGGTTTGGTTTCTTGTATATGCAACCCCTCGAAAGTGGCATCCTCCAAGGTCTTCAACTCATCCTGCAAACTGCAGCTCGCAAGAGATCTCTCTTTTTCGTGGATTGTGATGATCACCTGTCAGGTTGCCCCCTCAACATATATGTTGGCCATCGGCAGATTCTCTACTTGCAACCTTCCCAGCACTAGGGGTGAGCATTGGTTCAAACGATTTCAAGTATGGCAGTATAAACTAGGATGTGGTGATAAAATCAAGTGTATTGCGCGCAGTTGTGACTACAATCTTGGCTTTCTACTTCCAGAATCTGTGGTTGGCACTGCACATAGAAAGTTGAGCTTGATTATCTCGCTTTCATTTAACTTCATTAAGGCGTCATGTCTCGCATCCTTTCTGCAGATGCTTTACGTAAGACAATTTTCTTCTCTTTCTGTTTGTGTATTCCAAATTTGTTTAGTATGCTTTTCTTTCCTAAATCATTGTTGATTAAACTGGTTCCTGGTGTTTAGGATGATCAAAACTTGTATGCATGCACTTTCAAACCTTCAGCTTGATCGGTGGTTTGATCAACGAACCGCATGTTTGGTGCCCGCAGAGGGTTGGCGACGCAGTTCATGCTTGCATTTACACGTTGTTAGTGGTAGGACGATGGCAATCACTGTGGACCTTAGAATGGCGCAGCTGATATTAAAGGTGAGCAAATTAAAGAACCAGATTATTTAGAATATCGGTAAAAACTGATTTGCTTGAAATTAACCGAATCAAACGGTTTTCTGAATTTGTTAGATAATGTGGTGAGGAAATTTTAAAACCAAAAAAAAAAAAAAAATTATGTTCAATTTAACTGAAAAAACCAACAAAACCAACCTAATAAATTTAACAGTTTAAGCTATTAGATTAAAAAAATTATTTAACAGAATGTTAGAACCTTGTTGATCAAGTGGTAATAAGTTTATATTATTCTTCATCTTTATTCTATATGATAAAAAAGTAAATACAAAATAATATAATGTATGTACAAGTTTTAAATTCAAAAAGTTTTTTCTTGATCGTTTTTTGTTTAAGCAAAATAAAAAATGCAAAAAAATAGCTCTATTTTTTTACTTTTAGCCTATTTAAACTTATTTGGTTTTAATAAAAGTAAAGCTAATTTAACGTGTTTAAACTTATTTAGTTTTAATAAAAGCAAACTTTAACCGAATTAAATCAAACTGATTAATTTTTATTTAATTTAATTTAGTTTAAGATGTTAAAAAAAAACTCAGTTTGGCTGGGTTTTTTTATTTATAAACCAAACTGGTTTGAATTAATGCTCACCCCTAGCCTTGGTTAGATGGAAAACAATAATATTACTAAATTAGATAATTGAGATTGAGTTTCATTTTGACAGTGGATGAAACATTTTGTGAGATGTAATCTAACAAGTGATGAACCAATGATTAAATCTAATTAGTAATTAGATTTTGAAGCACTTTAAGTAAATTAGTTTAGTGATTAAATAGCAAAAAGATTAACAAGATTAAAAAGAAAAAAAATATTGTCAAATAATCTACATTGCTAAACTTATTTATTAGGGAATTTCATTCCTGATCATAATTTCTTTTTCCTCAAAGTGTATTATTATTATTTTTTTGTTAAGAATTACACTATTTAATACTGGTTTATAAATTTTAAATCAAGGATTTACGGACTAATTTGATAAAAATTAAATCGGATGCATGAGCGAAACTATAACAATTATTTTTGAATAACATAAACAGGTTTTTATTTGACAAATATAGGGAAATCAAATAAGAGCTACAATCACAGTACTCTCGTTAACTTAAAGAAAATCACACACGAGCACATACGTAGTCGTATCATACTGAGGCACTCAGGTATCATTAAAAAACCTCCATGGAATTTAGGATTTGAACATTTGAAGCTGCCCCTTGCATCATCACCTCCGAAGGGAATCTTACTGGTTATCTGGGTATAGTGTTTTATAGGTCTGGATGAAGGTAAGCACGAGGGCAACGATTGCACCGAAAAATGCCAAAAAGGTCCAAGGGCTGCTAAAATGATCGTGCAACCACTCTGCTACCCATTTCTTGGTGACATTCTTGCAATGCTTCTCAATTCTGGATTTAACATTACGGTAAGCATTAGAGTCGAACACCATGAAACGGGAAATTTCATTGAAGAGATCTGCAACCTCTTGGTCGCTTCCAAGAGCATTCAATAATATGCCTTTTTTCCGCAGTTCTTTCACATCTTCAGGGTGATCAATCAATGAGTCCATGAAGTATACGTAAGAAGTGACCCAAAACCCCTCAGCTGATCCAGGGCATGCTTCATGGGCCAGCAGGTTTAAAAGCAAGGACTTAGTACAGTCGTCTATGACTATTCGAGGAAGCGTGACTGTTCCGCCACGCATTGTTGATTCGTATTGGAGATCTGTGTACTTATCAGTCTTGCTTGGCTTGAAGTGGATCCCCACCGACTTCAGCTCCATGACATAACGATACGAACTCCATTGACCATCACCCATTTCAAAGGGATTTTTTTGGTCTCTTCCCCCCATGAATCGGTTGTGAAAATAGTCGAGAAGATGGACTGGTTGAGGTATTTGACGTGGTTGCGTTATTTCACCTGGTTGAGGTATTTGACGTGGTTGATTGTTCATCTTTGGTGCTGGTCGCCATGACCAAAATCTGCAATCCAAGCCCTTTCCATTCTCCTTGTCTCTACTTTTATCTCTGGGAAGTCCACGAACTTCTTCCATGAAATCTTCCATCAGCTTCTTTCCTTCGGCATCACCAAACCCTAAGCTCATCAACTTCGTAAGAACTTCGTAAGGGAGTTGGTTCTCTAGTAAGAACAAGTCACGTTTAACAAAATAAGCAAGAACTCGATTACTTAGCTTCAGATTCTGAGGCTCGCGCAAGAAGCAGAAGATAAATTGGAGAATGAAGCAACCATCAAGGAGCATCATCTCCGTGAATGCGTTGTCGTCCAAGTCTTTTGTTGAACCTTCATCATAGCATTTCCTTGCAGAGTTGGCCGATTCTGCCACGTCTCTCTTCAAGACTTCCCTGGGTTTCCCACTCTTGTTGACAAACTGTTCCAGCATTTCATTCTTGAGGCTCTGCATCTCAGCAAGCTCATGAGTAGGATCATTGTGGTGGTAAGGACCAATAGATACCACAAGGGGATTGTAGCAATCCTCGTTGCTGGATAGATCATTCCTACGAAATATCCTCGGAACCCTGTGACATTTCTTAGAACTTTCCTCTAGTTCAACTGGAATAACAATACATTGTTCTGTAGTCATTGTTATTCCAGAATACTCCTACCAAACAAAGCCTTCTATCTGCTTTGAAACACAAATAATAGATATGACTATAAAATAGAACACACAAGGGCTAGTCTCAAATATATACATGATGTCCCTCTAGTCAGATTCTAAGGATTTTAGCTTTCTTGGAAGCAAGTTTAATTTTATGCTGCTAAATATATGCCTTTTTTCACTGTATTAGATTATCCAAATCACTTTACCCACGAATATTAAAAGAGTACACATTATCGTGCTTCACGACCTGAAAATTTATGTAAAAAAACTAATTCATCCTAAAAATTTAAGTTATTAAATACATAATTTATATTATTCTCCAATACACCAATCAAGTGAAAGTTATTTGAGTTTGAAAATTGCATATACAAACATTATCTTGTTGTTAATTTTTATCAAATAAACATGAATGGTAAGATTTAAACTCGTAACCACGATGTAATACTATATCAAAGAATCAACTCAACTCTTTTGGGTTGAATTGGTTCTTTGATATGGTATTATAGTCTTGATCGATAACCAAGCATTCATGAGTTCGAATTTCATCATTCTTATTTATTTGATAAAAAATAAGCATAAAATAATATAAATTTATGTAAATTTCAAGTTCAAAAAAACTTTTATTTAAATTTTTTTATTAAAAATTAATATAAATTATTGATTATCTTGCTTTCATTTGGCTTCATTAAGGCGTTATGTTTTGCATCTCCTATCTGCATATGCTTTACGTAAGACAATTTATTCGAGGCTTTATGCCTTCTGATAAGAATTAAATCTTCTTTGTTTAGTACTTTTTCGCTTTTGCTCTTTTTTCTCTACGAAGTTTAACTCCTTTTCCCTGTCCAAACGTGTACTAGGAAAGGCTGCCTTGTACAGCACAAGGAAACTGGCGACAACCTTCTTTTCAGCTTCTCTAAACAATTGGCTAGAAGTTCTTTTGGCAAGGAATTAAGTTGGCACAACGAGGTTCACTCTTGCATTATCTCTTTGGTGAGTACCACGTTGCTAGTACAGTTCTAATCATTATGCACTGGAACGGTCTCTTTCACGTTGTTGCTTCATTCGATGGAACAATATTCTCTATCAAATTTAAATCTTTCAAACAATTGGGTAGCAGTGCTTTTCACTGGCATGGAAGATGGAATCAATCTCACTTTGCATCATCAGTTTGGCATGCTTGTAGTAATTATGGATTGGAACACTGTCTGTACTTGGTTGCTTCAGTTTAAACATTATTTCAGCAAATTTCACTGTTAAAAAGAAGAAGAAAAGAATTAATTGGACTTCTGTTAAAGATTCCTGTGTTGCCCAGGACTACACTTTTCTTCTCTGTTTGTGAATTCCAAAATATATTATGTATGTATGTTCAATTGTAATCTCAAACCTTCAGGTCGATCAATCGTTGGATCAATGAACCGCATGTTTGGTGACAGCCGAGGGTTGGCGACATGGTTCATGCTTGCATTCACACGTTGTTGGTGGTAGCTAGGAGGATGATGTCAAAGCCTAGCCACGCATAACAATGCGGAGGCTGTATTTGTCTCCAAGACGACAACCCAATTTAAATTTGTTTGGAAATTAGAAGCTGAAAAATCGCATATTAATGAAGTAACAGAGAATAATTTTCATAAAAGAAAATATAAAAATAAAAGAATGGTAATTTAATAACATGCTACCAGAAAATAATTTAATAAGCGTTAATCTATTGCAATTTGGAGACTAAATTTTTAATTACTTACAATGGTAATTTAAAATGTTTATCCAATAAATGATATAAAAAAGTTAAGCGACAAAATTAATGGACATGGCAAGAGAAAAATGCATCGAGAATTCACCCACACATACATTTTTTTCAATATCAAACAGTAAAGCAAAGCAAGCAACGAAAAATTCAACCCCGAGAAGATGATCTGGGAACCATATATATATATGAAGATACAAAACTAAAGAATCAAAAGAACGTTCAAGAGGAAGGAATGTTTCATTACGTGTTAAGTGTTTTATTTTTTATGCATATTTTTTCTTTATAGTTGTGATTATATGTCTATTTATAGGTCTAAAATCCTAAAAAATTAAGAAATTAAACTAATTAAAGAAAAACTTATTGTGAATAGGAAAAGTAATTTTGCCGACTTAATTGGTCGATTGATTCCTTCATTTTTCATAAAAAACAAGAAAATCTAATTTATTTTCAACACTCTTCTTAAACTTGATTTCTTATAACTGTCAGTATATCTCTCATCTTAGCAAAAGTATCATGTTTGAGTGGCTTAGTGAAAATGTTCGTGACTTGGTATTGGGTCTTCACATACTTGACTTTAACTTCCTTGTTTATAATGCAATCTTGTATGTAATAAAATCTTGTGTCAATATGCTTACTTCTATCATGAAACACATGATTCTTTGCTAAGATAATGACCAAAATGAAAAAAGACAATCAACTTAGGGGCTAATAATTGAGTTTGACAAGGGTGAAATTACATAAAATTAAAAGTTTGGAGGCAATTATGGGTGCAATTAAAAGAAATTGAAAGAACATGGACTTAATCAAAATTTATCAATCTCAAATTAAAAACCCTAAACAATGCATCATTCAAACTTAATGAAAAGAATGTGAGTGACACATTGTTCGTTAGACCAACCTCTGTTTTGATTGATCGAGTTGACAACTTCAAACAAAATAATACGGAGTTACAAACCTTCAAATTATACAAGGTTGGATCCAAATGAAATGTGTGAATCCCCTCCACCAACTTCAGGTGGTTTCAAGTGACAAAGACGTCAAAATTGCTCTGACGAGGTCTCAAAAGTAGGCAACTTAATCAACCATGACTGAAACACACTTGTGCAAGAAACGACCTTCTTTTCATGTGTTCATACACAAAAGGCTCTTAAAAAAGTTATTATCAAGAGTTTACAACATTTACCTAAAGATCAAGAGGTTAGAAATGGATCCAATACCTCTTAAAACCCTAGCAAAATCTTATAAATACCCATTTAAGAAGAGAGCTATAAAGGAGAAAAAAAAGGAAGCAAGGGAGAAAAATAGGAAAATATTAATAAAAAAATCTTAGTCTAAAGGTTCAAGAGCTTAACATAAATATTTCCTAAGTTTTGAAAGGGTAGTAAGTTGATGAGAGGAAAAACTTTCAAAAAATAAAATAAAAGAGAGAGTAGTTATTCTAAGTATGTTTTTTTTTTATTTGAAAGTAGGCCTTTTCAGCCTTCTTGAAGTTTTTTTTTTTTTTTGTGTGTGTGTGTGTGTGTGTGTTTACAAGCACAAAAAAGAGGTTTCAAATGCTTAACAAATAATGTTGTATTCACCTTTTTATTGGTGTGATCTTTAATATCAAAAACATCAAAAAATATACTTAGAATATTACAATAACATTATAATATCAAAAACATCAAAAGACTTTAAAAATAACACAGTAAATAAAGATCACACTAATAAAGAGGTGAATACAACATCATTTGTTAAGCATTTGAAACATCTTTTCTATGCTTGTCAACATATATATAGTGTTGTTTTAGTTTTTGTTTAATTTAAACAATGGATGTTCTTTCTAATTGTGGTCTGTTCATGACCAAAATGAGTTTAGAAAAATCAATTTTGAATCCATATTACATGAACATATAGTCTGTTTTAAATTGGTAGTTTTTCAAATTTGTTACCCCATGCATGATATTGATGTTTTGATTTTATTTGTTAGTTTTTTAGATTCATACATGTTTATGTATAGTAGTGTGACATGTTGGGTTAAAAACATGCTTTAAAAGCCAAAAACACCATTTTCTAGCTTAATAGTGGTTGCTTTTTTGCAAAGTTCATGGCTGGGTTTCTAGGCAATGTTGCGTTTTTGGGAAGAACATTGCCTTAGCCCCATGATTCGGACCAGTTTTTGTCCATTTCTTTGCACTAAACCCTTCGGGCAACATGATTAGTTGATAATTTAGGGTTTATTTGCATCAATGACAAGTTTTTGATGAAATTTAATCCTAGGATTTCAGTTTTGAATTGAAACCTATTTTGACAAAATCATATTTATTCTTTGATAATTAAAGTGAATGGATGTTAGATTATTGATCCCTACATGATTTCTAACATGTAGATGCCTTTTGTTTGACCATATCTGGTCTAATTTGGACTTCAAGTTGCTGGGTTAGGTTTGGGCATGTGTTTCATGTTTTTGGGAAGAACATTGCCTTGGACCCTTGATTTAGACCAATTTTGGTCCATTTCTTTGCACATAACATTTCTTTATGGTTGATTAGTAAATAATATATGGCTTATTAGCATCAATAACAAGTTTTGATGGATTTTAATCCTAGCATTTTCATTTTGAATCAAAACTTATTTTGATAAAATCGTGACGTTTAAATGATAATCAAAGTGAATGGTTGCTAAATTATTAATCCTTGTATGATTTCCAACATGTATGTGCCTTTGTTTTGACTGCATTTGGTTTGATTTAGGTTTCACATTGCTGGGTTTGGGTTTTGGTGTTCTTGGTGTACTTTTATTTTTTTAGTGTGTGATCCATTTTGTTTAAGAATTTTTTAGTTTTTATGTTTTTTCATTTAATCCTTTTTTTTTTTACTTTGGTTTTATTTTTGGGTTGTTTTTTGGTCAAATTAGGATTTTTTGTTCGGTTTATGATCGAACATAAAAATTTTGGTTAACCTGGTTAGGTCAAAATTAAGTCAAGGGTTTAAGACCCTATTTGGTTTTCCATGTTTTCGATAAAGTTTTTTTTTTTAAAGGCTTTGTTTGGCAAACAGCCCTTAGACCTATTTTGGTAGTTTTATTACAAGGAAAAATGAGTTTTTTTGCTAAATAAAGCCTAAAAAAATAATAAAATTCGTTTTATTTTGCATGTAACCAAATTCTAAATTTTTTATGCATATTTTATTTTTTATAAAAAAATAAATTGCATTTTTATCATACTTTGTAAAGAATTCAAGAATCAGTCATATGGTATCATAACTTGTTTATGATTATGCGTTAGAACTTATACGTAAGATATATTCTTGATATTATCATAATAATTCATTTTATTTTTTTATGTTTTTTCATTAGAATGGTTTGGTTTTTAATTTAATAAGATAAAGACCTCATTATTAAGGAGAACTTTTTTTAAAACCATATATAGACCAAAAATTAAAAAACATAACATTATCTTAGTTACATTAGACAAATAAATAATGCAGTTTACCTTAGGTAAACTGTATTAGGAGCACTAATACCTCTCTTTTTTACGCAATAAATCTCTATACCTAGACTCTGAGACTAGTTAGAATTTCCAATGACTAAAATATTATGTAATAATTTTTATTCTCTTTATTTTAATAATAAAGGAAAATAATTTCTTGTCCTTTCCATCCATATTATTCCTATAAATCCTAGTCTGGAAGGATGATCATTGCGATGCCATACACATGCGACAAGTATCAAGTAATGTTAAAATAAGATCTTTCATCTTAATTTCATAACCCTTCTCCAACAATTTCTCTCAAACTCAATATATTGATTTTTACAATTAAGATATAATAGACATTACTAATAAATTGATGACTATCATTTTTCAATCTATTAAGAATCATATATTTCCATTTGATGGAAATTTTTTAATGATCTACAAAAGTGACATTACCTTTAATTGATTATTCAAGCTTCATAAACTTGTGTTTATCTCCATGCATGTGATTGCTGGCACAATTGTCTAGATACCACATGTTTTTTTCCCTTACATTCTATTATTATGGACTAGTATAAAAATGGCTTTTTTTCTCCCTTTCTACTACAAGATTGACATTCTCTTCAACCCTTCTGGTTATATTCCAACAATCTTTGGCATAATGATCTATCTTCTCACAATTGTAACATTTAAGTTTTGTTTTGTCAAACTTGGGGTAAGATTGCCATTGTTAGTTGAACCAGTCAATCAATTTGCTTCATTTAGTAACCGATTAACCTATTGAGACTGCTTCGACCTCATCTTCCTCTACCTCCTTAGGTATATCTATAACCATCTTGCTTCTCTTTTGAACTGTTTTTTTTTTTTTTTTTAAGAGTGCTTATACACTCATGTCTTTTTGAATGTCATTGACTCATTCTTCATGGACTTGTAGTTTTCCCATGAGTCCATGAATAGTCAAAAAGTCTATATTTTACGATTCTTTTATTGCGACCACCATATAATGGGACTTATTTTGTAGCGAGCGTAGAATCTTTTATATCATATGTGTTTCCTCCATCTTCTCTTCATATATCTTCATTTGATTGTATATGGCCAATATTCTAACAAAGTAATTTGAAATACTCTCTAATTCAAGTATATGTAGTTTTTCAAAGTTACCTAATAACTTTTGTAGGTATACCTTTCTAACATTGTCAACTCCTTAGTATGATTATTGCAAAACTTATCATGCTTGCTTGGAGGTGGTTGCATTAGCCATTATCTCAAAAGTGACATCATCTAGATATTGATGGATGATTGTGAGTGCTTGTGGATCCTTTATTCATGTCTTTTGCACGACTTTTTTTTGGGTTGAAGTCAATGTTACTTCTTCTATAGGCTCCTTAAAGCTTTTTCAACAATTTCTCACACATCTTGGGAACCTTGATAAACTCTCACACGATTACATCAAGTTTCATAATTATTTTTTATTAAACGAGGATATTAAAGTGAGAAGCTTGTATTGGTCATATCAAACAATAAAAAACAAGCTCTAATACCACTTTTTGGAAGAAAAAATAAGTGTAGTAGGATTTTATGGACAGTAATGCAAAGATACAAAACTAAAGAAAAGAAGAATGTTTGAGAGGAAGGAATGTTTCATTAAGTGTTTTCTCTTCAATACACTTTTTCTTTCTATTACACTTATTCTTTATGTTTCTAATTACAAGTGTCTAAAGTGCTAGACAGTCAAAGAATTAAACTAATCAATGGAAAACTTATTCTAAACAGAAAAAGTAATCCTGTCAATTTAATTGGTCGGACCGATTCATTTAATTTAATTAGGAGACAGATTCTTTTATTTTTCAGAAAAACTAGAAACTCAGTTTATTTTCAACACAGACATCCAAATAATCCACATTATTAAGGATAAAAAACCACACACGAGAAATTCTACGATGCTCAGGTCGTAACAACGTACCATCCATCATAGAATTTTTCTCGTATAGTATTTAGGGGTAATGAGTAACATTTGTATCTGGGATTCTGCAGATGCCAAATGTTTTCGGTGGAGTTGCTGATACATAGGCCTTTAAGGCAGTGACTATAATGCCATACAGAAAAGAATACTTAATAACGATACCATAAATAGGACCCTTGTAATGGAGGATCCATCGTTTCAAGGTGTTTTTGTAATGCGACTCGATGGCGCTTTTAACCTTTATAAAAGCGTAGGGGTTGGGCACTATATTGTTCGCTATCTCATTGAAGAGTTCTGCTACTTGTTTGTCGCTTCCAAGAGTAGTGAAGAGTATGCCCTGGGATCGCAGTTCCTTCACATCTTCAGGGTGATCAATCAATGAATCCATGAAGCATACATAAGATGTGATCCAATCTTCGGATGTGTCAAGGGTTGCTTCATAGGCTACCAAGTTTAAAAGTAAGGACTTAGTTGAGTCATCTATGCTTAATGGAGGAATATATAGTCTTCCTGCAAGCCATGTTGGCTTGAATTGAACATCAGTGAAATGACTAGTCTTACTTGGCTTGAAGTGGATTCCAATATCCCTAAGCTCCTCCGCAGGATAATACCTGTGCCAGATCGTTCGAGTATCATCGTCTTGCCAACTTGTCTTAGAAGTATGATCACTGAGATTATTTTGGTGCCCCACGAACTGCATATGGAAAAACTCGAGAAGATGGTCTGGCTCATGTTGATCTCCGCTTAGGCCACCTAGACTTGATAGTGATTTTGGAACTAATTTGCGAAAAAGTTTTGATATCTTACCCCTGCACGATTCTCTTCTAGGAGGTATTGCACGAATGTGTTTGAAGAAATCTGCGAACAATTTCATCCCTTCTCCTCCTCCCTGACCTGACTTTTTGTACCTAAAGCTCATCAATGATTTGAGAACAGAAAAAGGGAGTTGGTTCTCTAGTAAAAACAAGTCCTGTGCAACCAAAACTGCATCATGACTGCTTATCTTCAGATTCTCGGGCTTCTGCATGAAGCAGATGAGGAATTGGAGAATGAAGCAACCGTCAAGAAACATCATCTGGTTGAATTGGTCGTCCTTGTTGAACTTTGCTACTATGTCCTCCACGTAGCATTTACTTGCACCTATCTTTAATTCTTTCACCTTGCTCCACATTGCTTCAAAGGGCATTTCGCAATCTTTTACAAACTGGCGTGCCATCGGAAACTTGAGCTCCTCCATTTCCTTGAGTTCTTGCTTCCCATGGTGATAGGGTCCAAGGGAAACCATCGACGGATCGTAGCATTTCTTGTTCTGTTCAATTTTACGAAACGTCGATGGAACCCTCGGAACCTTTAGCCCTTTCTGTTGGTAATTGCCACCAGCTTCTTCCGTCATTTCAGTTGTCATCTTTCTCATCCACTCATCACATCTAGTCAAAGAATGTGAGACTGAACCTGAAGAGATCACAATTTCTAGTTTTTTATCCTCCATTCTAAGTAAATATTGGTAAATGTGGGTTTTTCTACTTAGTTAATGCACATCTTCAGAAGAACACGGTTCCATCTTATAGGATTTCTAAACGATCTGCAAGCTTGAAGTGGAAGTGGCGTTTAGTTTGGAACAAGTATTTTAGCTTACTTGGAAGGAGAGCTTACTTTGTTTACTAAAGCAAGTGGTCAGATATTGGCAGAACAGTGAAATCAAAAGTTATTCTATAATACAAAATGTGTATGATAAGAATTAAGCAAATAGTTTAGCTGCAGATAAAGTGAACTAATGTTTATGGAAAAATTGATGCAGGCGGAATCTAATAAGACAACAAAAAGAAACACAATAATTTAATAAGCAAAAAAAGTTGCAAGTATGAACCCAAATTAAATACAATGTTTTGTAGATTTATTTATTGTAGGAATAGCTAATGCAGCGTTTTGTAGACGGGATTCTCTTCCTTTCAGGTATACCTAGGCTTACCTTCAGGTGCTTACCCGAGAAGAATTTCAACGTGGAAGCCAATAATGTGGAAAGGCAGGATGTTAAACGTGATCATGTAGAACTTGCCTTCTAAAATCTGTCCTGACTGCGTTACCTATTTACTATATATGACCATTTTTCTTATGCCAAAGAGAGTGATAAAAATGGTGACGAAGCTACAAAGAAGGTTTCTGCAGGCTGGTACATTAGATAAGTGGAAGTTATGTAAGGTGTCTTGGTCTCCAGTAGTAAAGGAAAAACAAAAGGGAGGCCTAGGGGTGCGGTCTTTGGATGGCAAGAATATAACACTGATTTTTAAATGGCTATGGAGGATAGGGGATCAGACTAATGAAGATTGGAAGGAGATTGAAAACACAAACGAGAAAAGCAGCAAAACAAGAAAACTGAAGTTGTTGCAAGCCAGTGGTAGTGTTGCTAACACTATGGAGGATTGTGATTCTTCTGACTCCTTAAACTCAGGAATCCAACAAGGAAATGTTCGGTTTCAGATCACTTGTACGAAGCATCAAGACAATGGGTTTGACAGTGAAAAGGAGACTCAAGAAATGATACAAGATGCTGTGGCTCTAGGTTTGGGAAACCCGCAAGAACTAAAAGGGTTCAAAGAAGGAATAATGAGAAATATTGATAGAGAAGTTGATGAGTGGACATCAGTTAACCAGTTGTAAGTTCTTTATCCTGATAAGTCTAGCCTGCCTTGGTCTTTTGCTCTTTTTATGAATATCTTTGCTTGGAACAGCTGTGGTTTAGGCATGTCACACAAGAAAAATTCAATCAGGAATAGGCTTATAAAAAATAATATTGGCATCTGTTTTCTTTTAGAAACAAAGAAAAACAACTGTTGTGACTCCTTCATTAGAAATCTGTGGAATATTGCAACTGTCAAATGGGCTTTTCTAGAATCTATAGGGAAATCAGGAGGGATTATAGCAATGTGGGACAGCTCTGTCTTTGAAGTTAGCTCGGTAGAATTTGGGGGGCAGTGGATCAGCCTATGCGGCACGCATATTCCCTCTTCCTTTACTTGTATGATAATTGGTGTATATGTTGCATCTTCAGTGAAGGACCGTGCTAATATGTGGGAAGAAATCACCACTCTTAAGTTTGCTTTCGAACTGCCATTGGTGGTGCTAGGCGACTTCAACGAAACTTTACACGCTCATGAGAGAAGTAGTGGTCACCTCAATTCTTCAGGTTCAACTTCATTCCGCAAATTCATATCAAACTGTGAACTGGTTGAATTCAATTTGCAAGGGCATCGGTTCACTTGGTTTAGGGGTGGTTCTATGAGCCGCATTGACAGAGCTTTCGCTTCCCCGGACTTTCATCTACAGTTCCCGTCTCTATCTCTCTGCCGCTACCCTAGAGGGCTGTCCGATCACTGTCAGCTGATTCTCCAAAGCCCGGAGGTAGACTGGGGGTGGAAGCCGTTTCGTTTCATAAATTGCTGGCTGTCGCACCCTTCTTTCTTAACAGATTTTGAGGCCCTCTGGTCTGAAAGCTGCAAGGAATTTCCAGGTGAGTTTAGTTTGATTAAGAAGTTGGGGAACATGGGAAAAAAGCTGAGACAATGGAATAAATCCACTTTCGGGGATCAAAATTTAAAACTTGCAGACATCCAGAACTCCATCACAACGCTTGAGAACTTAAGCGAAGTGCGTCTATTATCGGAGACCGAAAAAACAAAGCTCCAGGGGCTGAATTCTGAGCAATGGGAAGTTAACAGAAGGGTGGAAGATATGTGGAGGCAAAAATCTTGTCAAAATTGGTGTAAAATGGGGGATAAGAACACTCGTTTTTTCCACATATCAGCAAGTCTAAGGAAGGGTCGCAACTACATTAGTAAGATTGATCATAATGGCAGTCATCTAGTCTCCTCAAATGATATAAAAGAAGGCGCTGTCAACTTCTTTTCATCCTTGTTTCGCAAACCAACATGCAAAAGAATTGAAATGGGAGGTTCGGGGTTCTCTAAAATTTCAGAAGCCAAATCAATTTGGCTAGAAAGACCACCTTCAATGGAAGAAGTGAAGCAAGCTGTGTGGGACTGTGATGGTTCCAAAGCCCCTGGCCCTGATGGTTTCACCTTTTGTTTCTATAAAAAGGTATGGAATATCATCAGCTCAGAGGTTTTTATGTTGGTTAAAAGTTTTTTCAGAACTGGTAAACTTCCAAAGGGTATCAACTCTTCTTTTGTAACTCTGATTCCGAAATCAAAGGAGCCGAGCAGATTCTCCCATTTTCGTCCGATAAGCCTGATTCACGGGCTATACAAAATAGTGGCAAAGCTACTGTCCACTAGGCTTCGTCATGTCATGACAGATGTGATCAGTGTTAACCAGTCTGCATTTATTGCTGGGCGTCAGATTCTAGATGGGTTCATGATAGCAAATGAGGTTGTCCATGGTGTGCGTAGCAAGAAGAAGCATGGTCTCTTATTGAAGGTAGATTTCCATAAAGCCTTTGACTCAATTTTATGGGAACATATTGACACAAGTATGGGATACATGGGTTTTGGCTCACACTGGAGGAAGCTGATATTCGAATGCTTATCCACTTCAAAATTAGCCATCTTGATAAACGGTTCTCCTAGTAGAGAATTTAGTTTGGAGAGGGGTCTCAGGCAAGGGGACCCACTCTCTCCATTCCTATTTGACATTGCAGTTGAGGGATTGACAGTTTTATTCAATAGGGCATCAGCTTCAGGTTACTTCAAAGGCTTACAGACTACCCCAGGTCATTACTTAACTCATTTGCAATATGCCGACGACTCTCTGATTTTCTTGCCAAATGATTTTCCCTCTCTTCTACATGCCAAGAGGATTCTACGTTGGTTTGAGATCATTTCTGGACTGAAAGTTAACTTCTATAAAAGCTCACTAATAGGTATCAACTTGGACAACGACTACACCTCTAGCCTGGCGAACTCAGTCTTCTGTCGTAGTGATACTTTCCCGGTTAGGTACCTTGGACTACCTCTTGGAGCCAATCCCAGCAGAATCTCTACTTGGAAACCAGTGTTGTCCACTATCAGAGCAAAGCTACTCACATGGAAAGGGAATTTTTTGAGCATGGCGGGAAGGTTATGTCTAATTAAATCAGTCTTGAGCTCTCTTCCTCTGTTTTACATGTCAGTTTTTGCTATGCCAAAGGGTGTTACTAAAGCCATCTCTTCTCTAACCCGGTCTTTCCTTTGGAAAGGAAGCTCAACTTCTCATGGCCTTTTTAAGGTGGCTTGGCATAAGGTAATAAAGGATAAATCTTCTGGTGGTCTCGGGTTGGGATCCATCCACAACAAAAATCTGGCTTTGCTCTTTTAAATGGATATGGAATCTAGACAATGGAGTGGCAGGAGGCTGGCAAGAACACATTCTTCTAAAATACCGACCTCACTTTATAAATGGTATCCCTGAGTTTGCAGGTTCTTTATCTCCAACTTGGCATGGCATTGTTTCGGCAATCTTCTCAACACAAAACATAGCCAATCTTTTACATGCAAATGTCGGGTTCAAGGTGGGTGACGGGAGGAACATCCGGTTTTGGACTGACTCTTGGCTCGGCTCTGCAACCAATCTCCAACTCTTATTCCCCAGACTTTATAACCTCTCCTTGCAGCAAAACACCAACCTTGCAGATATATACAATTTGACAGATGCATCTTTAAACCTTTCCTGGAGAAGAACCCTTCGGCCTCGTGAGATCTGCCAAAGGGAGAGCTTGATCGCAGAGGTGCAGCGTGGTCTCCTTTTCTCAGATGGTGCAGACTGCAAGTTATGGAAATTCCACAGCTCTGGCATGTACTCAGCTCAATCAGGTCGCCTCTTCTTTGATAGTCTATCGGTCACTGAAAATAATCACTCCCTTACTCTGCTATGGAATGGTTATGCCCCCCAAAAGTGGATGTGTTCATTTGGCTTCTTCTTCATGGAGGTTTGAGTACAAGAAGTTTTTTAGCTGAGAGGAGAATCATAAATTATGAGGAATCTCACTGCCCATTCTGCTGCAAGGAAACCGAGACAATTAATCATCTTTTCCATTGGTGTCCTATAACATGGTCTCTTTGGGGTCGTTTCTTGAAATGGTTCGGGTGCTCAGGTTGTCTACACAAAGACCCAAATCAAAATCTGCAGGAATGGTCCGGATTGATTAATGGAAAATTTCAGCGTCGTGCTATTACACTCCTCTGTAAAGGTCTGTATTGGTCAATTTGGATAGCGCGCAACCGCCTAATCTTCGAATCCAAGGCTCCTGATTGGGATATGATTTTTGATCTCACTTTTCACCGTTTGGCTTTCTGGTTGAAGTCCTCAGTTACAAATTTCAGCTATACAGGCTCAGATCTTTTTAGAAATCCTGAATGTATTATGAACTGGACTAACTAATTAAGTCCCTCATCACCTTGGTCTTTTCTTTCTACATATTCCCATTGTATTCTATCTTTCGTTCAGCCCCACTTACTTGATGGGGCTGCTTATTTAATATATAATTATCTCGTTTACTATCAAAAAAAAAAAAAAGATTGTTACGAAGACACATTAGATTACTTTTGAAAATTATCTTCCAAATTATTTCAGAATTACCTCATCAGTGTGGCATGGAATCAATATAATAATAACCAGTACAAATGGTGTTCAAAAGGCCTTGAAGGGAGGATCAAGTTCAGATTGGGTAATGGGAGAACGGTTAGTTTTTGGATAGACAAGTAAAATGATTATGGAATTACGAAGAAGACATCTCCATGCCTCTATGCTATAGCTTCAGAACCGGCAACAACAATTTATGATGTTTTGGTCCCAAGATTAAACTTATAGTGGCGAAGAGAGCTGAGAGGTATAGAATTACAATCTCTACACCTTCTGTCATCTATATGCATATGAGTTGTCTTGTTATATGATCAAATAGAGACAATGTTGGAATCTTGACACTACATGTGATTGCACAGTTAAATCTAGATGTATCACCGTTGACATGATAACATTTCGAGGTGTATCTTTGAACGCTTTATTATTATGAAAAGGTCTAGTATCTTCTAAGATTGAAGTCTTTTTTTGGCTATTGATACATGACAACTTATGTACCAGAGAGTTCTTAGCCTATAAATATAACATATCCCATCAACAAGTGAATTGTCCATTTTATGACTATGAAACATAATCCTCTCGTCATATGTTCCTACATTGTTTGGAGCCATGGAAACTATGAAGTAGATTTATGAATTGACTTGGGATATAGTGATGTATGCTAAATTCAATTAGTCATGTCTTACTGCAGTAAGCTCATTTGGTGATGAGCAATTTTATCATTGTTTTATAGGATTTTTTTAGGAGAATTGGGTGACTAGAAATAACATGGTGTTTCAGGCATAGTTTTGAAACACGGTCTGGCCCGGTGAGTCGACCTGGGGTTAGAACCAGGCTGGATTGAAGAAAAAAAAAAATTTGGTATGACCCGGCTAACCCGACGGGGTGACCTGACCGCAAAATCATTGACTTTTTTTTTTCTTATTAAAACGATATCGTTTTGATTTTAAAAAAAAAATTGACCTGGCCGACCCGATAATCTAGTCAAAACCCGAAACCCTGGCCTTGAACCGGGCTGACCACCAACCCAAGTCTTAAAACTATAGTTTCAGGACAAGAATCCAAAATGAAAAAATACTTTTCATCTTATACCTTAAAGATTGACTCTTTGGTTAAGGTCTATAAATGATAATTTTCTTTCTATAGACCGGATCTATATAAGGACCCAAAGGCATCTTACAATGGACAAACTAGATTTTTAAGAGTCACTATTTCAATTTTTCATTTTGGTATAGAGCTCTCCTTTCTTTCTCTCCTTCTTCTATCATTCCTTGTACACAAACATAATTTATTTTTTAGTTAGCCAAGTCTTTTTGACACTAGCTTTTATATAAAATCTCGATTATTATATAAAAAAGTATGAAACCTAAATTTATAATTTTTTTATTTTCTGCAAATAAAATATATGATGACTGCTTCCTCAAGTGATTTACAAGATCTTCAAATAAATAAATAAAAACTTATATTTACTAGAAAATAACTAGAAATCCGAAAGCATAAAGAAAATAAAACAGAAATTTAAATTAAAACATAAAATCTAAAAAAATATATACATATAAAAATTGCTCCAAACAACAACATCCGGGCCTAAAACATGATTTTGGGAGATCCAACAGTCCAATACGTGATATAGTGGCTCCTTTTAGAAGAACTTCCTCTGAAATCACCTTGTAAAACTTAAACCCGATCCAATAATTAAATCTCTTATTATTGCAGTTTTAAGGTAGTAACCTATAGCTCTTAACCTAGGCTTAAGACAGGGTGATCTCCACTATCCCCTTTTTTGTTTGACATATATAGCAGCAATGAGAAGTTTGTCAGTATTATTTTGAAGAGCTTGCTCGTCGGGCTATTTCAGAGGTATATCCTTTGGTATTTACTCTAAATTATTATAATTATTTGCATCATATTAAGAGCATCTTAAGATGTTTGAGCTAGTTTCAGGTTTTGGGTGAATTTCCATAAAAGTTCTTTAATTGGAATTAATTTGGATGATGACTTTACTACTGGTATGGCTAACTCCATCTACTGCAAATGGGATACTCTTCCTACAAGGTACCTAGGCCTCCCCCTTGGTGTAAATCCCAAAAGGTATATAGAAACCAGTAATCTCTCGGACCAGATCAAGATTAGGAGGTTGGAAAGGAAAGTTTTTAAGCATTGGAGGTCGTATATGTCTGTTGAAATTGTATATCATATTTTCTTTATCTCTCTGGTGTTTGGAAATTGTGGAATCGTTTTATGAAATGGTTGGACATCCAGTGATGCATGCCTAACACTGTTAATGAGATTTTACTTGCATGGTATTCTCTAGTAAAAGGGAAATTTCAGTGCAATACAATTCTAGGTTGATTAGGAACAAGTTGATTTTCCAGAAAAAAAAAAAAAAAAAAAAAAAAAACCTTCTGATTAGGGTGCATCGTTTGAGTTAATTCTTCATATCTGGCATTATGGTTGAATACAACTGGAATTTTTTCACTTGCAAATGGGTTTAGATTTGTTTAGAAGTTCGGAAGGTATCCGACTGCGGTGTCAAAAATAGGATTATTTTAGCAGGTTAAAAGGGATGTTTTGTTATTTCCTTTTTGTATTCTTTGCCTCTATCTTGTATATAATGTACTCTGCTTCTCTTTTCTGCTAGCTAGTAAATAGTTATTAGCTCTAGCACCTTTCTGTAATAAAATTCCGACTATCATAAAAAAAAAAAAAAAACAAAAACAAAAAAAGGGGTTAAGAAAAGAGAACGATCATAGCTGGTGCGGAAATCAAACTTGGATGCTTTTTATTATTTAAACTCTCACTAATTCTGTTAACGTTCATGTTTTGTACTTGAGGAAAACAGAATAAATTAAAGAACTGATACAACTAAAACTCAAGGGTAAAACACACATTAAATATTAACACATATACTTCGCGTACAGATTGGTCTGACGATTACTGAACTATGAAATCAAAAGTTAATTAAATCTAATATAAAATGTGCGTTAGTATGGAAACAAAAGATTCGGCAATTTTGTTTGACTGATAAGTTTGTTTGAGCCAAAAGTGACATGCATGGGCTTAACCTCATATTGAGTTCTGCAGGATAGCTTGTGAAACGCATGGGAGACGTGAAGATAGGCAGCCATGCTTTCTTATCTTCTTTAATCTTTAGATAAAGTGGGCAGTAGAGAGTAAGCTCTCTCTCTATATATATGTGTGTGTGTGTGTGTGTGTGTGTGTGTGATATGTCTTCCCATATAAATATTCTCTTTTATTTTTTGTGCTAAATAAGTTACTCAGGTTTTTATCCCTTTGGAATCAGGGCAACTATGATGAAGAAAAGTAAGAGCTCCTTGATTGAAAAGATACGGGAAAATGAAAGAAAATGCAAGCAATTTTCTTTAATTCCCTATTCAATGTAAATAGCGTTCATAAAATAATCGCTATTCTTTCCATAAATGGTATGTCTTTTCATTCTTTTTATATATTCTCGTATCACGTTAATTTATTGAAAAAAAAAATGGCTTTGAAAAGAAAATGGTGTGATGACCAGAGAAACTCCCAGTTGGATTTGACACCGGCATGTAGGATGGGGTCATATTTTTCTTTAAAAACAAAAAACCATACTAAAAACCCAATTTTGGCTGAATAAATCATAAATTATTAGACCCTTTAGTTCTAAGAAAATGAATTAATTAGTCCCCTCATTTTAAAAAACTAATTATTTAATCCTTTTCTCCTAATTTGAGTAATCTGAAGAGTAACATTGATACTTGATTGGAACTTCAAGAACATTGCGAAAAATCAAAACTTTTAGGGGGGGGGGATAGAAACTCCTCAAACCTCAAGGATGTAAATTGAAATTAATCCTTTTAAAAACCAAATTTGAAAAATAAAAACATAAATGTAGTTGGTTTTGTTTTTTTTCCAACATAATAATTCAAAACAAATAAGCTCCCAGAATTTTGGTTTTCATAAATTTAAAAACAGAAATAGTTAATGATATCAAACGAGCTCTAAACAAGATATTTTGTTTCCTAATTCCTACAAGAAAAATGCTTAGCATCATGGAACTTCAAAGAGAATAATAACACTCTTATTTTCCTTACAGCTTCTCTGAACTCCTTGCAGACAGTCAAGAGAATTCTGTGTTGCTTTGGAATATGTTCAGGTTTGAAAATTAATTTTCATGTTGTTGGTATTAATCTTGATGATGAATATTATGCTGGATTGGCAAAATGATATCCATTGCAGACATGACTATTTAGTTGGGCATTCCTTCAGAGTCAAATTCAAAGCCGATTTCTACTTGGAAGCCTATGATTTCTAAATTTCGGAGTAGACATTCGCTTAATTTGGAAGGATAAATTCTTGTAAGTTTTTAATTTCTTCATAGCCATAATATATATTCTAAAAGTCCAGTGCAATAAAACTCCTTGGATTGTTATAAGAAAAGGGAAGAAATTCGCCATCACAATGATCTTTAGTTTTTGTCAATATATAACAACATCAAATGGCTTCTGAAGATGATCCTGAACGATATATATTTTTGTATCAAATGTTACACATAATCTAAAGGAATCGTGCGTTTTTTCTTGCTTGCTGTGGATGATTGATTAATTGTTAAAGCCATGATTTGGTCATGATTTTGATTCTTGCTGTTTTAAAGGCTTCAGGTGTTAATAACTTGAAGACTGATTTGTTAAAACTTACAATGATTGTTAATTAGCAATACATTTACCAGTGCTTAACCAAAAAATAATGTAAACATATTAAGCATCGAAGAGAGAAATTTATAAACTCTCAAGAATTCATAACACGCGGGAACTAACTTTCGGATAATACATAGAGGTGCAACACGAGCAAATAGTTAAATAATCCACACAGCTAATGAAAAACACAGAGTCACGCATAGGGTATTTAAGGGTAAAGGGTAGCATTTGCGGCAGGCATTTTGCAGACACCAAAAAACTGGGTTCATGGGAACCACTGATACGTAGGCCTTTATGGCAGTCACTATGAGGCCAAAAATAAATGAGTACTTGAAAATGAAGGTATAAATAGGACCCTTATAATGAAGGATCCATCGCTTGATGCCGTTTCTATGATGGTTTTCGATTTCTCTTTTAACCTTGGAGTATGCATAGGGATTGGGTACTAAATAATCAGATATCTCATTGAAGAGTTCTGCTACCTGTTTGTCGCTTCAAGAGTACTGATGAGTATGCCGTTAGATCGCAGCTCCTTCACATCTTTATGATGATCAATCAATGAATCCATGAAGCATACATAGGAAGTGACCCAATCATCGCGCGTACCGAGACATGCTTCATAGGCTACAAGGTTTAGGAGCAAGGGCTTGGTTGAGTCATCTATTCTTAGCGGAGGAATGTAGAGTCTTCCGGCGAGTAATGTTGGCGTGAAGCTGACATCGGTGAAAAGACCTGTCTTGCTTGGTTTGAAATGGATTCCAGCCTTCCTAAGGTCCTTCGCGGATAATACCGGCCAGACCAGCTCTTTCGAAAATCATCCTTGTACCAGCTTTTGTGATCCATAACACCTGCGGCATCCATGCTCCTGGCAACATATTGTTATGAAAAAGTTCTAGAAGATGAGCAGGCTTACGATGAATCGCAGTCAACTCATTTGTTGGGGATTTTGGATCAGTACTTGAAAATAATTTTAGCGGACTGCGAAAAAACCTTGAAAATGGTTGCTAAGTTTTTTTGTAACTTTTCCCTACATGACTCTCTTTGAGGGGGCATTGAGCGAATATGCTTGAAGATAGCCTCAAACAAATCCACTCTCTCTTCTCCTTGATTATTGAACCTCAAACTCATTAGTTCCTGGAGAACTTCAAAGGGGAGTTGGTTCTCTAGTAAGAACAAATCCCTTGCAACCAAAGACACATGATGACTAGACATCCTTAGTTTTTCAGGTTGCTCTGAGAGGCAGAAGAGGAAATGGAGAATGAAGCAACCATCAAGAAACATCATCTGGGAAAACTCCTTTCCTCAAACTTCTGCGTTGAATCCTCTGTATAACATTTCCTTGCATTGCTCGCCACCCCTTCAACCTTGCGGAACATTGTATCAGGGGCCACTTGACTCTCCATGACGAACTGGCTCGCGAATGTGACTTTGTTGTCCTCCATTTCCTTGAGTTCTGGTTTCCCATGGTGATAGGGACCGATGGAGACCACCGATGGATCGTAGCAATCGCTGTTGTTTTCAATTTTACGAAACGTCGATGGGACCCTTGGAATGATAGGCCCTCCCAGTTGGTAGTTGCCGGTCTGTTCCCTCTTTCTGTCCATCATCGATTTCAGCCACTCGTCAAAGCGAGAGGTAGATTGCTGCAGGCTTGCATGATCTGCGATCACGATATCAATTTTTTCAGGCATCGTTAGTGCAGATTAAAAAAAAGAGGGCTTTTATTAATGCACATTAACAGGAGGATACCAGACTCTTATATATATATATATAAGACTCCTTGAAGAAATTTATCTTGAAATTGAAGCAGCTTTTAGTTCGGAACGAGAATCTTAGCTTACTTGAAACTGGAGACTGATTTGTCGTCAAAAGCAATTAGTAAAATAAAATTCACATTCCTGACAAAGCGCAAAAACATCAGCAATTTTGACAGGCTGATTTGTGGCATCAAAGAAAATCTTATTAACTTAGAAATGCATGGAATAGAAAAACACAGACGAGCTCTATATATCCTTAGCCTGATATATATATATATAAAAGAATTTAATTTTCTTTTTTAAATACTACCCTCTCTGTAAGTTATAATCTATCCTCACCAAGAATCAAGGAGTTGCAAACCATCAACACAAATAATTAAGCAGAAAGTATCACAGCCTAATTCAAGCATAAATAAGTGAACGTTGCATAGCCTAATTCAGGCTAACATGTGAAGCTCTAGGGTAACAGGCTAGCATGTTGCACATGTACTTTAGCTTTGGATAATGTGTGCACCAGAAAGCAAGTTATGCCTTCACCATAGACGTTCCCTTTTCGTTTTTTGGGCTAACAAGCTTTGGACTGAGATTCCACAGCTTTCACCCTTTTGGAATCTGCATATGTAGTGCTACTATGATTTGTTGATTACGTACATTCTAGTTTCTAATATACACTGAAGTCATTACATCAGAAAAAACACTAACAAAATATTAGTAATAATTTATGGTTTTTAAAATTTGCAGCAGTTTATTCCTAAGTTTTCAAGGGAAAGAAATGCAACTGACTTGTCTTTTCAGAAAGAAATTCATAAATATTCAGCCCCCTTTTTTCTTGTATTGTCTTATATTTTTTTTAGAGAAAACAAAATTATCAAATTTGCAACATCTACCAGTTTGTTTGTTTTTTTTTAATTCTGTGTTTCAATTTTACCGTGCAACCTAAATCAATCCATACCACATGGCATATGCAAGGGATGAAAAAAAAAAGGTGGAGCTTAATTAGATTGAAAACACAGTAATTAATTATTTCTAGGGGCAGCAGATGATGAACACATCTACTCGGTAGCTATCCCTATAGTGACAAAGGGATGACGAAGTGAACTGTGCGACCCTGATGACAAGAGAAATTCACAGCTGCGGCAACCGCATGTGTGTCAGGCCTCAAAAGGACAGAAGAATGAGTGTCCGAGGGCTGAATGAAGGCGGGGAAAAGAAAGAAGCTTCTCAGAAGAAATATTTTAGAAAGGGCTTGTGCAAATGCCTCCACATTAAGGGGTGAATTAAGAAATTTTCAAAACTTGGGTTATGAAACTTGGCACAGGAATAATAGCAGTAGAAGAATTCAACACAGTGTGTGATCATTTTCTTTTTCTATAAACAACGTATGGGCAGAGTGAGGAAACAAAGATAATTTCTGAAGATGATCAGGATTTTTATTTTGTTTCAAATCTTAGATGTAATTTGAAGTAATAGTATTAGAGAATAATATAAATAATATTTTAAGCTCTCATTTAATAACTTAAACTTTTAAATTTAAATTGTTCTTTGATATAATATGAAAATTTTATTACCTAAGCGCAGTGATGAGTTTGGATCCGTCAATGATATATATTGTGTCAGATTTTTAGGCTTCTCTAGATTAAGGAATTTAATGTGTTTCTAGTTTTCATCAATCTGTCAATGATTTATATTGTGTCCTTCACCCTTCTGATTTTGTAAATAGAAACAATAATAAAAAATCTTCTATGGTATTAAGCTGCAGCTCTACCATTTATTTCCTACAAAATTCTTCTTCTATTGTGTTTTCTGCAATCTATTTCCAACACATATACGGGTTGCATGGGCATTACTGCTACATATGCCTTAATGGCACTTATTATGATGCCAAGAAGAAAATGAGTACTTGAAAATTACACCATAAATAGGACCTTCCATCTCTTGGACGTGTTTCTGCAATGTGATTCGATGCCCCTTTTAACCTGAATATAAGCGTAGGGATTAGACACTAAATAATTGGCTATGTCATTGAAGAGTTCTGCTGCCTGTCGATCGCTTCCAAGAGTATTGAGGAGTATGCCTTGTGACGCGCAGCTCCCGCTCCCTCAACATTCTTCAGGGGGATCATTGATCAATGAGGGAATCCATGAAAGCAAATGTAAGAAGGTACCCAAAGTTCATTGAATTCACCGAGGCATGCTTTCTATGCCACCAAGTTTAAAAGTAAGGACTTGGTTGAATCGTGTATTGTTAAAGGAGGAATTCGGAGTCTTCCAGTAAGGACCGTTGATTTGAATGGACACTGGTGAAAAGACTAGTCTTGCTTGGCTTTAAATGGATTCCCACCTCCTAAGCTCCATCGCAGGATGATAACGGTACCAGTTGGTCCTGGAATGATTAGGTGAGATCACTTATCTGCCAACGATCCTGGGTACGAAAAAGTTTTGAGAAGATGGATAGGCTGTTTAGTAATTCTTCGGTATTCTGAACTCGTCAATGATCGCGGAGAAATTCTTCTCCGAAAGAACTTTGATATCTTTTCCCTGCATGACTCCCTTCGAGGGGGAACTGCCCAAATGTGCTTGAAGAACTCTTTGAGCAGTTTCATCCCTTCCCCTTCTTCTTGATTTTCTTCTTCTTCATCTTCTCCTGCTTCTAGATCTCCCCTTTTGAACCTCAGACTCATCAATGACTTGGAAAAGGGAGATGGTTTTTCTAGTAAGAATAAGTCCCTTGTAACCAAAGCTAAAAACACGACTATTCATCCATTCTAGTAAGAATCGTCATACGCATGAGGCAGAAGATGAATCGAAGGATGAAACAACCGTCAAGAAACATCATTTGGGTGAATTGTTCGTCTTCCAAACCTTCTGTTGAATCTTCAGCATAGTATTTGCCCTGCTTCATTGGACACCTCTGCCACCTTGTCATGCAAATCTTCAACCAGTTCTTCACTCTGTTGGACAAACTGGCGTGCCATCATGAGCTTGATTTCTCCATCTCTTTGAGCTCTGGCTTGCCATGGTGATAAGGAGCAACGGAAACCTTCAAGGGATCGTAGCAATCCTTGTTCACCTCAATCAGACTAAGCATCCGCGGAACCTTCGGAATCTTTGGCCCTCGGATTTGGCTGTTCGTACGTAGTCTCTTTCCCTTCACCCTTCATTATGGATTTAAACAACTCTTCGTTGCTACGAGGAGTAATTGAACCTGCAATTTCCTCAATTGAAATTTCTAGTTGTTTGGCCATTAGAACTACAGACTAGTACACTAATTTTAGGATTTCGTATGTATTGCTGATGCATATCAACATACCAATACGGATCTTTTAGTACATATATTCAAGTAGCTTGTAGCAAGAAACAAGAATCCTAGCGTACTTGGACAGTGAGCTTTAGTACTTTTAACTATTTTAATTTCTCTTTTGGAAAACGTATGTGATCTTTAGAGCATAGATTTTTTTCAAAGCATTTTAAAAGCTTTAATCCTTATGAAAGTTGGCCGACTAACATGCCCAAATAAGGTCTAGAAAATCTCTGTTCAAGATTATTCGTTATTTTCCTAGTTTTTTTGGATTCATTTTCACGTTAGGTTTCAGAATTTTAATCTGATTTAATTTTAATTAGCTAAGCTAGCTTAGCCATTATTTAAATAGCTTTGTAGCTTAATTATTCTTCAAAATTATTTAAGATTCATTATTAAAAATTTATTTTGAAAGAATAGTTCACTCTACCGCTTAAGATTGTAATTTTAGAACTTGGAAAATTCTAGTTAATTTTTTAATTGCTATACGCTGGTGTGTTACTAAACAATCCAAGATAAATTCTAGTTATTTTACCCATATCTACGTAGTTAGTTAGTTACATAGATATCCGCTCCCCCTTCTCCGTCAGCCGGCTAAAGGCGGCCTCGCCTTCTACCGAGAGCAACGTATTATTAGGAGAGAGAAAATATTATTAGGAGAGAGGAAAAAAAAAGAAAAAATTGTAGATAATTAATTATTAATAATAATTATGATATTGTTTATACGCATAAAACAGTATGAGTTTGCATATAGTAATATAACAGACTTGGCCATCAGAAAATAGAACGAGTAAAAAAATTAAAAAATTAATTAAACCAAAAAAATTAAAAAATTAATTAATGGCAGAAGCGCCACCCTCCCGAAATATAACAAACATGCTTCTGTCCTGCTTCCTAGGTGCTTCTACCCTTTTGACCATTTACACTCACGCGCTGATAAGTCCTCAAGAACTTCCTCTGTTAGCTGCCGCTTTCAACTGGCCTTATCGAGGATCTTGCTAGTTTCTTGTTTGTTGGCTATCTAGAAAGACAGCTATCTAATCTTCGCCCAGGAACAAAACAATATCCCACTCTTTGCCACGCCCATAGCAGCAGTAATCCCATGATTATCCCCAAAAAAACAAGACCAAGAGAAAAATTAATGCTTCTCAGGAAAGCTTTAATATGCATGCTAAAAGGTTTCCTTGAATTGGCAAGCCAAATTGCAGCCAAGAACACGATGAGACTATAATAGTATAAATAATTTCACTTGGCCATGCAAGAAAAATTATGGCCAATAGCTCATCCATTCAATCTTAAAAAATACTGATAAAGTACTCTGCGGTTGATAGAAAAAAAGAGGAAACAAACTGAATAACTGGAAAAGATTCTGTTGCCACAGTCCCAGCCTGTGATGGAAGAAACGAAACTAGAATAATTAAATCTTAGCTCTGGGAAAGTTCTCGGCTGCGCTTTGCAGCAGCAGCAACAGCATTCATTAGTGTTCCACGAAATCCACCCTTCTCCAATTCATGAATACCAGCAATGGTTGTGCCCCCAGGTGAAGCAACGTCATCTTTAAGTTGACCAGGATGCTTCCCAGTTTTAGAGGCCATAGATGCTGCCCCTAGAACCTGCAGAAGAAACAAAAAAATCCAACAACTCACGCAACATGCTAAAAGAAGAGCGCAGATCTCCTGATGCTTTAAGGTTCCAAAGAGAATTGGATACCCCACAGATATACTCATGACTAATCCAACGACTGCTCAAAACAGGAAGCAACCCGTCCCTGTTTCCATTTTAGGTACAAGAAGCAGTAGCTTACTAAAATCCACTAAACAAGGGATTACTCGGTAAATGTTGGTTTGCTACTTTTGATGCCTTAAATAGTTTATGAATTGAATGACAGTTAACTCTTTATCAGGCGCATTGTCCAGAGTAGTCATATCTAGTCTTTCAGAACATACAACTCTAGATCATTCACCCTAAACAATAATTCAATAAGAAAATTGATGTCACAACAACTACATTGTTGCCTATTCATTTTCATTCTATGTTTGAATTTTACGTTTTCGCAATTAAGCATTAGAGGATTATCGTTTCATCAGCAGAATCTTGATGAAATCCAGAGCTTTAAAACATCAGAAATTCAAACTTGCTAATCCTAATACACAGTTGCTGCATTGGTCTAAAACAACATCAAAGGCTCCAATCTTTTTCCTATTTTCTGTTCTATTCAGTGAGTCTACAGCAAGTGAATTTGTGTAATAAGATACAGTTCAAATACTAAATTGAACCTCTGTGGACAGCAATAGCCATCTCAAATAAATGACTTACAGTTTGAGAGGCTAGGCCCATTGCAAGTTCTCGTGGTAGACCTGCAGCCACTCCTCCATCAGCCAAAGCTTCAATTGCTAGGTATATGTAAGCTGGGCCACTTCCACTGATCATGAACGCAGAAAGAGAGTTACACTATAGCAGAATCCAATTATACAATCTCTATTAATTTAAATAGAAAAACATGTGTAAAGCAACAGAAATTAGTGCATGCCACTTGATTGATTTAGAGCCTTTGCAGAAACATCATACCTTAGGCCAACAATTGCATCAAATAATTTCTCGTCAGCTCTCCATATCTTGCCAACCGATCCAAACAATTTAGCTACCAGTTCTCCATCTTCTTCAGTTGCAGCTCCACCCAAGCACATAACTATCCAAGAAACAGGCAAATTAAAACCACTTCTTCCAAATTGCTACAAACTTAAGATGTAAATAATTGATCACAAACATGAACTGCAGCGGGACTTGAAGAGTTGAAAGGTGCATATTATCACACAAAGAAATGGATGAAAATTCTGAGCAACAAAAAAAGGCAAAATCTTTCAGCTGCTAAGTTGATCATGAAGACAAAATAAGACCAACATAACGTGGTTCATGATTCGGTAATATATAGCATTGAACACAGTATTCTTTAATGCAATAACATGTGTAATGTTGCTCAATCAGAAGAATCATAAAAAATAAAAAATAAAATAAAATAAAAAACAATTATACCTGAAGCTGCCTCACCAACAGCTGAAGGAGTATTAGGCACCACTCTGATAAATCGGCTATGACCCGCCCATTCCTAAACTAAACAAAAATGTTCTACTTCAATTAGAAAACAAATATTAGACATCCAAAACAATTTAAAGACGGCCAAGAACAGATAAATTTCCTAATAAAACAAGCATAGCAACAATTTCTAAAAATGTGAGAAAACAAATAAACCTGCAAATCTTTCAATTTTGTTCCAGCCGCAATTGAAACCAAAAGCTTGTCCTTCGTTAGCAATTATTTGCATCATATTAAGAGCATCTTAAGATGTTTGAGCTAGTTTCAGGTTTTGGGTGAATTTCCATAAAAGTTCTTTAATTGGAATTAATTTGGATGATGACTTTACTACTGGTATGGCTAACTCCATCTACTGCAAATGGGATACTCTTCCTACAAGGTACCTAGGCCTCCCCCTTGGTGTAAATCCCAAAAGGTATATAGAAACCAGTAATCTCTCGGACCAGATCAAGATTAGGAGGTTGGAAAGGAAAGTTTTTAAGCATTGGAGGTCGTATATGTCTGTTGAAATTGTATATCATATTTTCTTTATCTCTCTGGTGTTTGGAAATTGTGGAATCGTTTTATGAAATGGTTGGACATCCAGTGATGCATGCCTAACACTGTTAATGAGATTTTACTTGCATGGTATTCTCTAGTAAAAGGGAAATTTCAGTGCAATACAATTCTAGGTTGATTAGGAACAAGTTGATTTTCCAGAAAAAAAAAAAAAAAAAAAAAAAAAACCTTCTGATTAGGGTGCATCGTTTGAGTTAATTCTTCATATCTGGCATTATGGTTGAATACAACTGGAATTTTTTCACTTGCAAATGGGTTTAGATTTGTTTAGAAGTTCGGAAGGTATCCGACTGCGGTGTCAAAAATAGGATTATTTTAGCAGGTTAAAAGGGATGTTTTGTTATTTCCTTTTTGTATTCTTTGCCTCTATCTTGTATATAATGTACTCTGCTTCTCTTTTCTGCTAGCTAGTAAATAGTTATTAGCTCTAGCACCTTTCTGTAATAAAATTCCGACTATCATAAAAAAAAAAAAAAACAAAAACAAAAAAAGGGGTTAAGAAAAGAGAACGATCATAGCTGGTGCGGAAATCAAACTTGGATGCTTTTTATTATTTAAACTCTCACTAATTCTGTTAACGTTCATGTTTTGTACTTGAGAAAACAGAATAAATTAAAGAACTGATACAACTAAAACTCAAGGGTAAAACACACATTAAATATTAACACATATACTTCGCGTACAGATTGGTCTGACGATTACTGAACTATGAAATCAAAAGTTAATTAAATCTAATATAAAATGTGCGTTAGTATGGAAACAAAGATTCGGCAATTTGTTTGACTGATAAGTTTGTTTGAGCCAAAAGTGACATGCATGGGCTTAACCTCATATTGAGTTCTGCAGGATAGCTTGTGAAACGCATGGGAGACGTGAAGATAGGCAGCCATGCTTTCTTATCTTCTTTAATCTTTAGATAAAGTGGGCAGTAGAGAGTAAGCTCTCTCTCTATATATATGTGTGTGTGTGTGTGTGTGTGTGTGTGTGTGTGTGTGTGTGATATGTCTTCCCATATAAATATTCTCTTTTATTTTTTGTGCTAAATAAGTTACTCAGGTTTTTATCCCTTTGGAATCAGGGCAACTATGATGAAGAAAAGTAAGAGCTCCTTGATTGAAAAGATACGGGAAAATGAAAGAAAATGCAAGCAATTTTCTTTAATTCCCTATTCAATGTAAATAGCGTTCATAAAATAATCGCTATTCTTTCCATAAATGGTATGTCTTTTCATTCTTTTTATATATTCTCGTATCACGTTAATTTATTGAAAAAAAAAATGGCTTTGAAAAGAAAATGGTGTGATGACCAGAGAAACTCCCAGTTGGATTTGACACCGGCATGTAGGATGGGGTCATATTTTTCTTTAAAAACAAAAAACCATACTAAAAACCCAATTTTGGCTGAATAAATCATAAATTATTAGACCCTTTAGTTCTAAGAAATGAATTAATTAGTCCCTCATTTTAAAAACTAATTATTTAATCCTTTTCTCCTAATTTGAGTAATCTGAAGAGTAACATTGATACTTGATTGGAACTTCAAGAACATTGCGAAAATCAAAACTTTAGGGGGGGGGGATAGAAACTCCTCAAACCTCAAGGATGTAAATTGAAATTAATCCTTTTAAAAACCAAATTTGAAAATAAAAACATAAATGTAGTTGGTTTTGTTTTTTTTCCAACATAATAATTCAAAACAAATAAGCTCCCAGAATTTTGGTTTTCATAAATTTAAAAACAGAAATAGTTAATGATATCAAACGAGCTCTAAACAAGATATTTTGTTTCCTAATTCCTACAAGAAAAATGCTTAGCATCATGGAACTTCAAAGAGAATAATAACACTCTTATTTTCCTTACAGCTTCTCTGAACTCCTTGCAGACAGTCAAGAGAATTCTGTGTTGCTTTGGAATATGTTCAGGTTTGAAAATTAATTTTCATGTTGTTGGTATTAATCTTGATGATGAATATTATGCTGGATTGGCAAATGATATCCATTGCAGACATGACTATTTAGTTGGGCATTCCTTCAGAGTCAAATTCAAAGCCGATTTCTACTTGGAAGCCTATGATTTCTAAATTTCGGAGTAGACATTCGCTTAATTTGGAAGGATAAATTCTTGTAAGTTTTAATTTCTTCATAGCCATAATATATATTCTAAAAGTCCAGTGCAATAAAACTCCTTGGATTGTTATAAGAAAAGGGAAGAAATTCGCCATCACAATGATCTTTAGTTTTTGTCAATATATAACAACATCAAATGGCTCTGAAGATGATCCTGAACGATATATATTTTTGTATCAAATGTTACACATAATCTAAAGGAATCGTGCGTTTTTTCTTGCTTGCTGTGGATGATTGATTAATTGTAAAGCCATGATTTGGTCATGATTTTGATTCTTGCTGTTTTAAAGGCTTCAGGTGTTAATAACTTGAAGACTGATTTGTTAAAACTTACAATGATTGTTAATTAGCAATACATTTACCAGTGCTTAACCAAAAAATAATGTAAACATATTAAGCATCGAAGAGAGAAATTTATAAACTCTCAAGAATTCATAACACGCGGGAACTAACTTTCGGATAATACATAGAGGTGCAACACCGAGCAAATAGTTAAATAATCCACACAGCTAATGAAAAACACAGAGTCACGCATAGGGTATTTAAGGGTAAAGGGTAGCATTTGCGGCAGGCATTTTGCAGACACCAAAAACTGGGTTCATGGGAACCACTGATACGTAGGCCTTTATGGCAGTCACTATGAGGCCAAAAATAAATGAGTACTTGAAAATGAAGGTATAAATAGGACCCTTATAATGAAGGATCCATCGCTTGATGCCGTTTCTATGATGGTTTTCGATTTCTCTTTTAACCTTGGAGTATGCATAGGGATTGGGTACTAAATAATCAGATATCTCATTGAAGAGTTCTGCTACCTGTTTGTCGCTTCCAAGAGTACTGATGAGTATGCCGTTAGATCGCAGCTCCTTCACATCTTTATGATGATCAATCAATGAATCCATGAAGCATACATAGGAAGTGACCCAATCATCGCGCGTACCGAGACATGCTTCATAGGCTACAAGGTTTAGGAGCAAGGGCTTGGTTGAGTCATCTATTCTTAGCGGAGGAATGTAGAGTCTTCCGGCGAGTAATGTTGGCGTGAAGCTGACATCGGTGAAAAGACCTGTCTTGCTTGGTTTGAAATGGATTCCAGCCTTCCTAAGGTCCTTCGCGGGATAATACCGGCCAGACCAGCTCTTTCGAAAATCATCCTTGTACCAGCTTTTGTGATCCATAACACCTGCGGCATCCATGCTCCTGGCAACATATTGGTTATGAAAAAGTTCTAGAAGATGAGCAGGCTTACGATGAATCGCAGTCAACTCATTTGTTGGGGATTTTGGATCAGTACTTGAAAATAATTTTAGCGGACTGCGAAAAAACCTTGAAATGGTTGCTAAGTTTTTTTGTAACTTTTCCCTACATGACTCTCTTTGAGGGGGCATTGAGCGAATATGCTTGAAGATAGCCTCAAACAAATCCACTCTCTCTTCTCCTTGATTATTGAACCTCAAACTCATTAGTTCCTGGAGAACTTCAAAGGGGAGTTGGTTCTCTAGTAAGAACAAATCCCTTGCAACCAAAGACACATGATGACTAGACATCCTTAGTTTTTCAGGTTGCTCTGAGAGGCAGAAGAGGAAATGGAGAATGAAGCAACCATCAAGAAACATCATCTGGGAAAACTCCTTGTCCTCAAACTTCTGCGTTGAATCCTCTGTATAACATTTCCTTGCATTGCTCGCCACCCCTTCAACCTTGCGGAACATTGTATCAGGGGCCACTTGACTCTCCATGACGAACTGGCTCGCGAATGTGACTTTGTTGTCCTCCATTTCCTTGAGTTCTGGTTTCCCATGGTGATAGGGACCGATGGAGACCACCGATGGATCGTAGCAATCGCTGTTGTTTTCAATTTTACGAAACGTCGATGGGACCCTTGGAATGATAGGCCCTCCCAGTTGGTAGTTGCCGGTCTGTTCCCTCTTTCTGTCCATCATCGATTTCAGCCACTCGTCAAAGCGAGAGGTAGATTGCTGCAGGCTTGCATGATCTGCGATCACGATATCAATTTTTTCAGGCATCGTTAGTGCAGATTAAAAAAAAGAGGGCTTTTATTAATGCACATTAACAGGAGGATACCAGACTCTTATATATATATATATATAAGACTCCTTGAAGAAATTTATCTTGAAATTGAAGCAGCTTTTAGTTCGGAACGAGAATCTTAGCTTACTTGAAACTGGAGACTGATTTGTCGTCAAAAGCAATTAGTAAAATAAAATTCACATTCCTGACAAAGCGCAAAAACATCAGCAATTTTGACAGGCTGATTTGTGGCATCAAAGAAAATCTTATTAACTTAGAAATGCATGGAATAGAAAAACACAGACGAGCTCTATATATCCTTAGCCTGATATATATATATATAAAAGAATTTAATTTTCTTTTTTAAATACTACCCTCTCTGTAAGTTATAATCTATCCTCACCAAGAATCAAGGAGTTGCAAACCATCAACACAAATAATTAAGCAGAAAGTATCACAGCCTAATTCAAGCATAAATAAGTGAACGTTGCATAGCCTAATTCAGGCTAACATGTGAAGCTCTAGGGTACAGGCTAGCATGTTGCACATGTACTTTAGCTTTGGATAATGTGTGCACCAGAAAGCAAGTTATGCCTTCACCATAGACGTTCCCTTTTCGTTTTTTGGGCTAACAAGCTTGGACTGAGATTCCACAGCTTTCACCCTTTTGGAATCTGCATATGTAGTGCTACTATGATTTGTTGATTACGTACATTCTAGTTTCTAATATACACTGAAGTCATTACATCAGAAAAAACACTAACAAAATATTAGTAATAATTTATGGTTTTTAAAATTTGCAGCAGTTTATTCCTAAGTTTTCAAGGGAAAGAAATGCAACTGACTTGTCTTTTCAGAAAGAAATTCATAAATATTCAGCCCCCTTTTTTCTTGTATTGTCTTATATTTTTTTTAGAGAAAACAAAATTATCAAATTTGCAACATCTACCAGTTTGTTTGTTTTTTTTTTAATTCTGTGTTTCAATTTTACCGTGCAACCTAAATCAATCCATACCACATGGCATATGCAAGGGATGAAAAAAAAAGGTGGAGCTTAATTAGATTGAAAACACAGTAATTAATTATTTCTAGGGGCAGCAGATGATGAACACATCTACTCGGTAGCTATCCCTATAGTGACAAAGGGATGACGAAGTGAACTGTGCGACCCTGATGACAAGAGAAATTCACAGCTGCGGCAACCGCATGTGGTGTCAGGCCTCAAAAGGACAGAAGAATGAGTGTCCGAGGGCTGAATGAAGGCGGGGAAAAGAAAGAAGCTTCTCAGAAGAAATATTTTAGAAGGGCTTGTGCAAATGCCTCCACATTAAGGGGTGAAATTAAGAAATTTTCAAAACTTGGGTTATGAAACTTGGCACAGAATAATAGCAGTAGAAGAATTCAACACAGTGTGATCATTTTCTTTTTCTATAAACAACGTATGGGCAGAGTGAGGAAACAAAGATAATTTCTGAAGATGATCAGGATTTTTATTTTGTTTCAAATCTTAGATGTAATTTGAAGTAATAGTATTAGAGAATAATATAAATAATATTTTAAGCTCTCATTTAATAACTTAAACTTTTAAATTTAAATTGTTCTTTGATATAATATGAAAATTTTATTACCTAAGCGCAGTGATGAGTTTGGATCCGTCAATGATATATATTGTGTCAGATTTTTAGGCTTCTCTAGATTAAGGAATTTAATGTGTTTCTAGTTTTCATCAATCTGTCAATGATTTATATTGTGTCCTTCACCCTTCTGATTTTGTAATAGAAACAATAATAAAAAATCTTCTATGGTATTAAGCTGCAGCTCTACCATTTATTTCCTACAAAATTCTTCTTCTATTGTGTTTTCTGCAATCTATTTCCAACACATATACGGGTTGCATGGGCATTACTGCTACATATGCCTTAATGGCACTTATTATGATGCCAAGAAGAAATGAGTACTTGAAAATTACACCATAAATAGGACCCTTCCATCTCTTGGACGTGTTTCTGCAATGTGATTCGATGCCCCTTTTAACCTGAATATAAGCGTAGGGATTAGACACTAAATAATTGGCTATGTCATTGAAGAGTTCTGCTGCCTGTCGATCGCTTCCAAGAGTATTGAGGAGTATGCCTTGTGACCGCAGCTCCCGCTCCCTCACATCTTCAGGGGGATCATTGATCAATGAGGGAATCCATGAAAGCAAATGTAAGAAGGTACCCAAAGTTCATTGAATTCACCGAGGCATGCTTTCTATGCCACCAAGTTTAAAAGTAAGGACTTGGTTGAATCGTGTATTGTTAAAGGAGGAATTCGGAGTCTTCCAGTAAGGACCGTTGATTTGAATGGACACTGGTGAAAAGACTAGTCTTGCTTGGCTTTAAATGGATTCCCACCCTCCTAAGCTCCATCGCAGGATGATAACGGTACCAGTTGGTCCTGGAATGATTAGGTGAGATCACTTATCTGCCAACGATCTGGGTACGAAAAAGTTTGAGAAGATGGATAGGCTGTTTAGTAATTCTTCGGTATTCTGAACTCGTCAATGATCGCGGAGAAATTCTTCTCCGAAAGAACTTTGATATCTTTTCCCTGCATGACTCCCTTCGAGGGGGAACTGCCCAAATGTGCTTGAAGAACTCTTTGAGCAGTTTCATCCCTTCCCCTTCTTCTTGATTTTCTTCTTCTTCATCTTCTCCTGCTTCTAGATCTCCCCTTTTGAACCTCAGACTCATCAATGACTGGAAAAGGGAGATGGTTTTCTAGTAAGAATAAGTCCCTTGTAACCAAAGCTAAAAACACGACTATTCATCCATTCTAGTAAGAATCGTCATACGCATGAGGCAGAAGATGAATCGAAGGATGAAACAACCGTCAAGAAACATCATTTGGGTGAATTGTTCGTCTTCCAAACCTTCTGTTGAATCTTCAGCATAGTATTGCCCTGCTTCATTGGACACCTCTGCCACCTTGTCATGCAAATCTTCAACCAGTTCTTCACTCTGTTGGACAAACTGGCGTGCCATCATGAGCTTGATATTCTCCATCTCTTTGAGCTCTGGCTTGCCATGGTGATAAGGAGCAACGGAAACCTTCAAGGGATCGTAGCAATCCTTGTTCACCTCAATCAGACTAAGCATCCGCGGAACCTTCGGAATCTTTGGCCCTCGGATTTGGCTGTTCGTACGTAGTCTCTTTCCCTTCACCCTTCATTATGGATTTAAACAACTCTTCGTTGCTACGAGGAGTAATTGAACCTGCAATTTCCTCAATTGAAATTTCTAGTTGTTTGGCCATTAGAACTACAGACTAGTACACTAATTTTAGGATTTCGTATGTATTGCTGATGCATATCAACATACCAATACGGATCTTTTAGTACATATATTCAAGTAGCTTGTAGCAAGAAACAAGAATCCTAGCGTACTTGGACAGTGAGCTTTAGTACTTTTAACTATTTTAATTTCTCTTTTGGAAAACGTATGTGATCTTTAGAGCATAGATTTTTTTCAAAGCATTTTAAAAGCTTTAATCCTTATGAAAGTTGGCCGACTAACATGCCCAAATAAGGTCTAGAAAATCTCTGTTCAAGATTATTCGTTATTTTCCTAGTTTTTTTGGATTCATTTTCACGTTAGGTTTCAGAATTTTAATCTGATTTAATTTTAATTAGCTAAGCTAGCTTAGCCATTATTTAAATAGCTTTGTAGCTTAATTATTCTTCAAAATTATTTAAGATTCATTATTAAAAATTTATTTTGAAAGAATAGTTCACTCTACCGCTTAAGATTGTAATTTTAGAACTTGGAAAATTCTAGTTAATTTTTTAATTGCTATACGCTGGTGTGTTACTAAACAATCCAAGATAAATTCTAGTTATTTTACCCATATCTACGTAGTTAGTTAGTTACATAGATATCCGCTCCCCCTTCTCCGTCAGCCGGCTAAAGGCGGCCTCGCCTTCTACCGAGAGCAACGTATTATTAGGAGAGAGAAAATATTATTAGGAGAGAGGAAAAAAAAGAAAAAATTGTAGATAATTAATTATTAATAATAATTATGATATGTTTATACGCATAAAACAGTATGAGTTTGCATATAGTAATATAACAGACTTGGCCATCAGAAAATAGAACGAGTAAAAAATTAAAAAATTAATTAAACCAAAAAAAATTAAAAAATTAATTAATGGCAGAAGCGCCACCCTCCCGAAATATAACAAACATGCTTCTGTCCTGCTTCCTAGGTGCTTCTACCCTTTTGACCATTTACACTCACGCGCTGATAAGTCCTCAAGAACTTCCTCTGTTAGCTGCCGCTTTCAACTGGCCTTATCGAGGATCTTGCTAGTTTCTTGTTTGTTGGCTATCTAGAAAGACAGCTATCTAATCTTCGCCCAGGAACAAAACAATATCCCACTCTTTGCCACGCCTATAGCAGCAGTAATCCCATGATTATCCCCAAAAAAACAAGACCAAGAGAAAATTAATGCTTCTCAGGAAAGCTTTAATATGCATGCTCAAAGGTTTCCTTGAATTGGCAAGCCAAATTGCAGCCAAGAACACTATAATAGTCTAAATAATTTCACTTGGCCATGCAAGAAAAATTATGGCCAATAGCTCATCCATTCAATCTTAAAAAATACTCACAAAGTACTCGGCGATTGATGGAAAAAAAGAGGAAACAAACTGAATAACTGGAAAAGATTCTGTTGCCACAGTCCCAGCCTGTGATGGAAGAAACGAAACTAGAATAATAAATCTTAGCTCTGGGAAAGTTCTCGGCTGCGCTTTGCAGCAGCAGCAACAGCATTCATTAGTGTTCCACGAAATCCACCCTTCTCCAATTCATGAATACCAGCAATGGTTGTGCCCCCAGGTGAAGCAACGTCATCTTTAAGTTGACCAGGATGCTTCCCAGTTTTAGAGGCCATAGATGCTGCCCCTAGAACCTGCAGAAGAAACAAAAAAATCCAACAACTCACGCAACATACTAAAAGAAGAGCGTAGATCTCCTGATGCTTTAAGGTTCCAAAGAGAATTGGATACCCCACAGATATACTCTTGACTAATCCAACGACTGCTCAAAACAGGAAGCAAACTGTCCCTGCTTCCATTTTAGGTACAAGAAGCAGTAGCTTACTAAAATCCACTAAACAAGGGATTACTCGGTAAACATTGGTTTACTACTTTTGATGCCTTAAATAGTTTATGAATTGAATGACAGTTAACTCTTTATCATGCGCATTGTCCAGAGTAGTCATATCTAGTCTTTCAGAACATACAACTCTAGATCATTCACCCTAAACAATAATTCAATAAGAAAATTGATGTCACAACAACTACATTGTTGCCTATTCATTTTCATTCTATGTTTGAATTTTACGTTTTCGCAATTAAGCATTAGAGGATTATCGTTTCATCAGCAGAATCTTGATGAAATCCAGAGCTTTAAAACATCAGAAATTCAAACTTGCTAATCCTAATACACAGTTGCTGCATTGGTCTAAAACAACATCAAAGGCTCCAATTTTTTTCCTATTTTCTGTTCTATTCAGTGAGTCTACAGCAAGTGAATTTGTGTAATAAGATACAGTTCAAATACTAAATTGAACCTCTGTGGACAGCAATAGCCATCTCAAATAAATGACTTACAGTTTGAGAGGCTAGGCCCATTGCAAGTTCTCGTGGTAGACCTGCAGCCACTCCTCCATCAGCCAAAGCTTCAATTGCTAGGTATATGTAAGCTGGGCCACTTCCACTGATCATGAACGCAGAAAGAGAGTTACACTATAGCAGAATCCAATTATACAATCTCTATTAATTTAAATAGAAAAACATGTGCAAAGCAACAGAAATTAGTGCATGCCACTTGATTGATTTAGAGCCTTTCTCAAGATATTAACAAAATCAGTATGTTATTACCCTTTGCAGAAACATCATACCTTAGGCCAACAATTGCATCAAACAATTTCTCGTCAGCTCTCCATATCTTGCCAACCGATCCAAACAATTTAGCTACCAGTTCTCCATCTTCTTCAGTTGCAGCTCCACCCAAGCACATAACTATCCAAGAAACAGGCAAATTAAAACCACTTCTTCCAAATTGCTACAAACTTAAGATGTAAATAATTGATCACAAACATGAACTGCAGCGGGACTTGAAGAGTTGAAAGGTGCATATTATCACACAAAGAAATGGATGAAAATTCTGAGCAACAAAAAAAGGCAAAATCTTTCAGCTGCTAAGTTGATCATGAAGACAAAATAAGACCAACATAACGTGGTTCATGATTCGGTAATATATAGCATTGAACACGGTATTCTTTAATGCAATAACATGTGTAATGTTGCTCAATCAGTAAGAATCATAAAAAAAAAAAAAAAAAAAAAAAATTATACCTGAAGCTGCCTCACCAACAGCTGAAGGAGTATTAGGCACCACTCTGATAAATCGGCTATGACCAGCCCATTCCTAAACTAAACAAAAATGTTCTACTTCAATTAGAAAACAAATATTAGACATCCAAAACAATTTAAAGATAGCCAAGAACAGATAAATTTCCTAATAAAACAAGCATAGCAACAATTTCTAAAAATGTGAGAAAACAAATAAACCTGCAAATCTTTCAATTTTGTTCCAGCCGCAATTGAAACCAAAAGCTTGTCCTTCGTTAGCAATGGCCTTAATTCCAAAACCACATCTCTCACTACACCACGCAAACCCCAAAAGAAATAATCATTAACAGCATAATTAGTAGCCCATAAAAAATCACAACTTTCCTAAAATAGCCACAAAAAATCATCATCGAAAACATATTTAGCGCATAGTCTAATTTTTCACTAAAAAAAAATCCTACCAACTTGTGGTTTGACGGAGAAAATCACCACATCACTCTCTTCAACAACCTGCAAATACCACAACAGCAATAAAAAATAAAAATAAAAAAAGTAATCAATCACAAATCAAGAAGTTAAATAAAGAATATATTTTTTCTAA